>NW_028242884.1:0-600000 GCF_964263255.1 Lissotriton vulgaris
TCATCATTATAGACCATTTTATGATCGTTCGACAGGTCCGGAGTCATCGTTTTTCATCCGAAAATTGATTTTTTGGACTGTACCAAAAATGATTCAAAATGTCAATTGGATCATGCCTCATGTTGAATAACCACTTTTTAAACCCTCACAGTGACCAAAATTGCCATTTTTACAGAGTTTTGCTTACTCAAAAGCTTCCATTTTGACCCGTTTCAGGCACAGAAATGACTTTAAACACACTTATTCTAGTTGACAAAGTCATAATTCACATCCAACAGTAATTTAGAGTCAAAAGATTAAATGTTGAAATTTCATCATTATAGACCATTTTGGTATCGTTCGACAGGTCCGGAGTCATCGTTTTTCATCCGAAAATTGATTTTTTGGACTGTACCAAAAATGATTCAAAATGTCAATTGGATCATGCCTCATGTTGAATAACCACTTTTTAAACCCTCACAGTGACCAAAATTGCCATTTTTACAGAGTTTTGCTTACTCAAAAGCTTCAATTTTGACCCGTTTCAGGCACAGAAATGACTTTAAACACACTTATTTTAGTTGATAAAGTCCTAATTCACATCCAACAGTAATTTAGAGTCAAAAGATTAAATGTTAAAATTTCATCATTATAGACCATTTTGGGATCGTTCGACAGGTCCGGAGTCATCGTTTTTCATCCGAAAATTGATTTTTTGGACTGTACCAAAAATGATTCAAAATGTCAATTGGATAATGCCTCATGTTGAATAACCACTTTTTAAACCCTCACAGTGACCAAAATTGCCATTTTTACAGAGTTTTGCTTACTCAAAAGCTTCCATTTTGACCCGTTTCAGGCACAGAAATGACTTTAAACACACTTATTCTAGTTGACAAAGTCATAATTCACATCCAACAGTAATTTAGAATCAAAAGATTAAATGTTGAAATTTCATCATTATAGACCATTTTGGTATCGTTCGACAGGTCCGGAGTCATCGTTTTTCATCCGAAAATTTATTTTTTGGACTGTACCAAAAATGATTCAAAATGTCAATTGGATCATGCCTCATGTTGAATAACCACTTTTTAAACCCTCAAAGTGACCAAAATTGCCATTTTTACAGAGTTTTGCTTACTCAAAAGCTTCCATTTTGACCCGTTTCAGGCACAGAAATGACTTTAAACACTCTTATTCTAGTTGACAAAGTCATAATTCACATCCAACAGTAATTTAGATTCAAAAGATTAAATGTTGAAATTTCATCATTATAGACCATTTTGCTATCGTTCGACAGGTCCGGAGTCATCGTTTTTTATCCGAAAATTGATTTTTTGGACTGTACCAAAAATGATTCAAAATGTCAATTGGATCATGCCTCATGTTGAATAACCACTTTTTAAACCCTCACAGTGACCAAAATTGCCATTTTTACAGAGTTTTGCTTACTCAAAAGCTTCCATTTTGACCCGTTTCAGGCACAGAAATTACTTTAAACACACTTATTCTAGTTGACAAAGTCATAATTCACATCCAACAGTAATTTAGAGTCAAAAGATTAAATGTTGAAATTTCATCATTATAGACCATTTTGGTATCGTTCGACAGGTCCGGAGTCATCGTTTTTCATCCGAAAATTGATTTTTTGGACTGTACCAAAAATGATTCAAAATGTCAATTGGATCATGCCTCATGTTGAATAACCACTTTTTAAACCCTCACAGTGACCAAAATTGCCATTTTTACAGAGTTTTGCTTACTCAAAAGCTTCAATTTTGACCCGTTTCAGGCACAGAAATGACTTTAAACACACTTATTCTAGTTGATAAAGTCCTAATTCACATCCAACAGTAATTTAGAGTCAAAAGATTAAATGTTAAAATTTCATCATTATAGACCATTTTGGGATCGTTCGACAGGTCCGGAGTCATCGTTTTTCATCCGAAAATTGATTTTTTGGACTGTACCAAAAATGATTCAAAATGTCAATTGGATCATGCCTCATGTTGAATAAACACTTTTTAAACCCTCACAGTGACCAAAATTGCCATTTTTACAGAGTTTTGCTTACTCAAAAGCTTCAATTTTGACCCGTTTCAGGCACAGAAATGACTTTAAACACACTTATTTTAGTTGACAAAGTCCTAATTCACATCCAACAGTAATTTAGAGTCAAAAGATTAAATGTTAAAATTTCATCATTATAGACCATTTTGGGATCGTTCGACAGGTCCGGAGTCATCGTTTTTCATCCGAAAATTGATTTTTTGGACTGTACCAAAAATGATTCAAAATGTCAATTGGATCATGCCTCATGTTGAATAACCACTTTTTAAACCCTCACAGTGACAAAAAATTGCCATTTTTACAGAGTTTTGCTTACTCAAAAGCTTCCATTTTGACCCGTTTCAGGCACAGAAATGACTTTAAACACACTTATTCTAGTTGACAAAGTCATAATTCACATCCAACAGTAATTTAGAGTCAAAAGATTAAATGTTGAAATTTCATCATTATAGACCATTTTGGTATCGTTCGACAGGTCCGGAGTCATCGTTTTTCATCCGAAAATTGATTTTTTGGACTGTACCAAAAATGATTCAAAATGTCAATTGGATCATGCCTCATGTTGAATAACCACTTTTTAAACCCTCACAGTGACCAAAATTGCCATTTTTACAGAGTTTTGCTTACTCAAAAGCTTCAATTTTGACCAGTTTCAGGCACAGAAATGACTTTAAACACACTTATTTTAGTTGATAAAGTCCTAATTCACATCCAACAGTAATATAGAGTCAAAAGATTAAATGTTAAAATTTCATCATTATAGACCATTTTGGGATCGTTCGACAGGTCCGGAGTCATCGTTTTTCATCCGAAAATTGATTTTTTGGACTATACCAAAAATGATTCAAAATGTCAATTGGATCATGCCTCATGTTGAATAAACACTTTTTAAACCCTCACAGTGACCAAAATTGCCATTTTTACAGAGTTTTGCTTACTCAAAAGCTTCAATTTTGACCCGTTTCAGGCACAGAAATGACTTTAAACACACTTATTTTAGTTGACAAAGTCCTAATTCACATCCAACAGTAATTTAGAGTCAAAAGATTAAATGTTAAAATTTCATCATTATAGACCATTTTGGGATCGTTCGACAGGTTCGGAGTCATCGTTTTTCATCCGAAAATTGATTTTTTGGACTGTACCAAAAATGATTCAAAATGTCAATTGGATCATGCCTCATGTTGAATAACCACTTTTTAAACCCTCACAGTGACAAAAAATTGCCATTTTTACAGAGTTTTGCTTACTCAAAAGCTTCCATTTTGACCCGTTTCAGGCACAGAAATGACTTTAAACACACTTATTCTAGTTGACAAAGTCATAATTCACATCCAACAGTCATTTAGAGTCAAAAGATTAAATGTTGAAATTTCATCATTATACACCATTTTGGGATCGTTCGACAGGTCCGGAGTCATCGTTTTTCATCCGAAAATTGATTTTTTGGACTGTACCAAAAATGATTCAAAATGTCAATTGGATAATGCCTCATGTTGAATAACCACTTTTTAAACCCTCACAGTGACCAAATTTGCCATTTTTACAGAGTTTTGCTTACTCAAAAGCTTCCATTTTGACCCGTTTCAGGCACAGAAATGACTTTAAACACACTTATTCTAGTTGACAAAGTCATAATTCACATCCAACAGTAATTTAGAATCAAAAGATTAAATGTTGAAATTTCATCATTATAGACCATTTTGGTATCGTTCGACAGGTCCGGAGTCATCGTTTTTCATCCGAAAATTTATTTTTTGGACTGTACCAAAAATGATTCAAAATGTCAATTGGATCATGCCTCATGTTGAATAACCACTTTTTAAACCCTCACAGTGACCAAAATTGCCATTTTTACAGAGTTTTGCTTACTCAAAAGCTTCCATTTTGACCCGTTTCAGGCACAGAAATGACTTTAAACACTCTTATTCTAGTTGACAAAGTCATAATTCACATCCAACAGTAATTTAGATTCAAAAGATTAAATGTTGAAATTTCATCATTATAGACCATTTTGCTATCGTTCGACAGGTCCGGAGTCATCGTTTTTTATCCGAAAATTGATTTTTTGGACTGTACCAAAAATGATTCAAAATGTCAATTGGATCATGCCTCATGTTGAATAACCACTTTTTAAACCCTCACAGTGACCAAAATTGCCATTTTTACAGAGTTTTGCTTACTCAAAAGCTTCCATTTTGACCCGTTTCAGGCACAGAAATGACTTTAAACACACTTATTCTAGTTGACAAAGTCATAATTCACATCCAACAGTAATTTAGAGTCAAAAGATTAAATGTTGAAATTTCATCATTATAGACCATTTTATGATCGCTCGACAGGTCCGGAGTCATCGTTTTTCATCCGAAAATTGATTTTTTGGACTGTACCAAAAATGATCTAAAATGTCAATTGGATCATGCCTCATGTTGAATAACCACTTTTTAAACCCTCACAGTGACCAAAAATACCATTTTTACAGAGTTTTGCTTACTCAAAAGCTTCCATTTTGACCCGTTTCAGGCACAGAAATGACTTTAAACACACTTATTCTAGTTGACAAAGTCATAATTCACATCCAACAGTAATTTAGAGTCAAAAGATTAAATGTTAAAATTTTATCATTATAGACCATGTTGGGATCGTTCGACAGGTCCGGAGTCATCGTTTTTCATCCGAAAATTGATTTTTTGGACTGTACCAAAAATATTTCAAAATGTCAATTGGATCATGCCTCATGTTGAATAAACACTTTTCAAACCCTCACAGTGACCGAAATTGCCATTTTTACAGAGTTTTGCTTACTCAAAAGCTTCAATTTTGACCCGTTTCAGGCACAGAAATGACTTTAAACACACTTATTCTAGTTGACAAAGTCCTAATTCACATCCAACAGTAATTTAGAGTCAAAAGATTAAATGTTAAAATTTCATCATTATAGACCATTTTGGGATCGTTCGACAGGTCCGGAGTCATCGTTTTTCATCCGAAAATTGATTTTTTGGACTGTACCAAAAATGATTCAAAATGTCAATTGGATCATGCCTCATGTTGAATAAACACTTTTTAAACCCTCACAGTGACCAAAATTGCCATTTTTACAGAGTTTTGCTTACTCAAAAGCTTCAATTTTGACCCGTTTCAGGCACAGAAATGACTTTAAACACACTTATTTTAGTTGACAAAGTCCTAATTCACATCCAACAGTAATTTAGAGTCAAAAGATTAAATGTTAAAATTTCATCATTATAGACCATTTTGGGATCGTTCGACAGGTTCGGAGTCATCGTTTTTCATCCGAAAATTGATTTTTTGGACTGTACCAAAAATGATTCAAAATGTCAATTGGATCATGCCTCATGTTGAATAACCACTTTTTAAACCCTCACAGTGACAAAAAATTGCCATTTTTACAGAGTTTTGCTTACTCAAAAGCTTCCATTTTGACCCGTTTCAGGCACAGAAATGACTTTAAACACACTTATTCTAGTTGACAAAGTCATAATTCACATCCAACAGTCATTTAGAGTCAAAAGATTAAATGTTGAAATTTCATCATTATACACCATTTTGGGATCGTTCGACAGGTCCGGAGTCATCGTTTTTCATCCGAAAATTGATTTTTTGGACTGTACCAAAAATGATTCAAAATGTCAATTGGATCATGCCTCATGTTGAATAACCACTTTTTAAACCCTCACAGTGACAAAAAATTGCCATTTTTACAGAGTTTTGCTTACTCAAAAGCTTCCATTTTGACCCGTTTCAGGCACAGAAATGACTTTAAACACTCTTATTCTAGTTGACAAAGTCATAATTCACATCCAACAGTAATTTAGATTCAAAAGATTAAATGTTGAAATTTCATCATTATAGACCATTTTGCTATCGTTCGACAGGTCCGGAGTCATCGTTTTTTATCCGAAAATTGATTTTTTGGACTGTACCAAAAATGATTCAAAATGTCAATTGGATCATGCCTCATGTTGAATAACCACTTTTTAAACCCTCACAGTGACCAAAATTGCCATTTTGACAGAGTTTTGCTTACTCAAAAGCTTCCATTTTGACCCGTTTCAGGCACAGAAATGACTTTAAACACACTTATTCTAGTTGACAAAGTCATAATTCACATCCAACAGTAATTTAGAGTCAAAAGATTAAATGTTGAAATTTCATCATTATAGACCATTTTATGATCGCTCGACAGGTCCGGAGTCATCGTTTTTCATCCGAAAATTGATTTTTTGGACTGTACCAAAAATGATCTAAAATGTCAATTGGATCATGCCTCATGTTGAATAACCACTTTTTAAACCCTCACAGTGACCAAAAATACCATTTTTACAGAGTTTTGCTTACTCAAAAGCTTCCATTTTGACCCGTTTCAGGCACAGAAATGACTTTAAACACACTTATTCTAGTTGACAAAGTCATAATTCACATCCAACAGTAATTTAGAGTCAAAAGATTAAATGTTGAAATTTCATCATTATAGACCATTTTGGTATCGTTCGACAGGTCCGGAGTCATCGTTTTTCATCCGAAAATTGATTTTTTGGACTGTACCAAAAATGATTCAAAATGTCAATTGGATCATGCCTCATGTTGAATAACCACTTTTTAAACCCTCACAGTGACCAAAATTGCCATTTTTACAGAGTTTTGCTTACTCAAAAGCTTCAATTTTGACCCGTTTCAGGCACAGAAATGACTTTAAACACACTTATTCTAGTTGACAAAGTCCTAATTCACATCCAACAGTAATTTAGAGTCAAAAGATTAAATGTTAAAATTTCATCATTATAGACCATGTTGGGATCGTTCGACAGGTCCGGAGTCATCGTTTTTCATCCGAAAATTGATTTTTTGGACTGTACCAAAAATATTTCAAAATGTCAATTGGATCATGCCTCATGTTGAATAAACACTTTTCAAACCCTCACAGTGACCGAAATTGCCATTTTTACAGAGTTTTGCTTACTCAAAAGCTTCAATTTTGACCCGTTTCAGGCACAGAAATGACTTTAAACACACTTATTTTAGTTGACAAAGTCCTAATTCACATCCAACAGTCATTTAGAGTCAAAAGATTAAATGTTGAAATTTCATCATTATAGACCATTTTGGTATCGTTCGACAGGTCCGGAGTCATCGTTTTTCATCCGAAAATAGATTTTTTGGATTGTACCAAAAATGATTCAAAATGTCAATGGATCATGCCTCATGTTGAATAACCACTTTTTAAACCCTCACAGTGACAAAAAAGTGCCATTTTTACAGAGTTTTGCTTACTCAAAAGCTTCCATTTTGAACCGTTTCAGGCACAGAAATGACTTTAAACACACTTATTCTAGTTGACAAAGTCATAATTCACATCCAACAGTCATTTAGAGTCAAAAGATTAAATGTTGAAATTTCATCATTATAGACCATTTTGGGATCGTTCGACAGGTCCGGAGTCATCGTTTTTCATCCGAAAATTGATTTTTTGGACTGTACCAAAAATGATTCAAAATGTCAATTGGATCATGCCTCATGTTGAATAACCACTTTTTAAACCCTCACAGTGACCAAAATTGCCATTTTTACAGAGTTTTGCTTACTCAAAAGCTTCCATTTTGACCCGTTTCAGGCACAGAAATGACTTTAAACACACTTATTCTAGTTGACAAAGTCATAATTCACATCCAACAGTAATTTAGAGTCAAAAGATTAAATGTTGAAATTTCATCATTATAGACCATTTTGGGATCGTTCGACAGGTCCGGAGTCATCGTTTTTTATCCGAAAATTGATTTTTTGGACTGTACCAAAAATGATTCAAAATGTCAATTGGATCATGCCTCATGTTGAATAACCACTTTTTAAACCCTCACAGTGACCAAAATTGCCATTTTTTACAGAGTTTTGCTTACTCAAAAGCTTCCATTTTGACCCGTTTCAGGCACAAAAATGACTTTAAACACACTTATTCTAGTTGACAAAGTCATAATTCACATCCAACAGTAATTTAGAGTCAAAAGATTAAATGTTGAAATTTCATCATTATAGACCATTTTGGTATCGTTCGACAGGTCCGGAGTCATCGTTTTTCATCCGAAAATTGATTTTTTGGACTGTACCAACAATGATTCAAAATGTCAATTGGATCATGCCTCATGTTCAATAACCACTTTTTAAACCCCCACAGTGACCAAAATTGCCATTTTTACAGAGTTTTGCTTACTCAAAAGCTTCCATTTTGACCCGTTTCAGGCACAGAAATGACTTTAAACACACTTATTCTAGTTGACAAAGTCATAATTCACATCCAACAGTAATTTAGAGTCAAAAGATTAAATGTTGAAATTTCATCATTATAGACCATTTTATGATCGTTCGACAGGTCCGAGTCATCGTTTTTCATCCGAAAATTGATTTTTTGGACTGTACCAAAAATGATTCAAAATGTCAATTGGATCATGCCTCATGTTGAATAACCACTTTTTAAACCCTCACAGTGACCAAAATTGCCATTTTTACAGAGTTTTGCTTACTCAAAAGCTTCCATTTTGACCCGTTTCAGGCACAGAAATGACTTTAAACACACTTATTCTAGTTGACAAAGTCATAATTCACATCCAACAGTAATTTAGAGTCAAAAGATTAAATGTTGAAATTTCATCATTATAGACCATTTTATGATCGTTCGACAGGTCCGGAGTCATCGTTTTTCATCCGAAAATTGATTTTTTGGACTGTACCAAAAATGATTCAAAATGTCAATTGGATCATGGCTCATGTTGAATAACCACTTTTTAAACCCTCACAGTGACCAAAATTGCCATTTTTACAGAGTTTTGCTTACTCAAAAGCTTCAATTTTGACCCGTTTCAGGCACAGAAATGACTTTAAACACACTTATTTTAGTTGATAAAGTCCTAATTCACATCCAACAGTAATTTAGAGTCAAAAGATTAAATGTTAAAATTTCATCATTATAGACCATTTTGGGATCGTTCGACAGGTCCGGAGTCATCGTTTTTCATCCGAAAATTGATTTTTTGGACTGTACCAAAAATGATTCAAAATGTCAATTGGATCATGCCTCATGTTGAATAAACACTTTTTAAACCCTCACAGTGACCAAAATTGCCATTTTTACAGAGTTTTGCTTACTCAAAAGCTTCAATTTTGACCCGTTTCAGGCACAGAAATGACTTTAAACACACTTATTTTAGTTGACAAAGTCCTAATTCACATCCAACAGTAATTTAGAGTCAAAAGATTAAATGTTAAAATTTCATCATTATAGACCATTTTGGGATCGTTCGACAGGTCCGGAGTCATCGTTTTTCATCCGAAAATTGATTTTTTGGACTGTACCAAAAATGATTCAAAATGTCAATTGGATCATGCCTCATGTTGAATAACCACTTTTTAAACCCTCACAGTGACAAAAAATTGCCATTTTTACAGAGTTTTGCTTACTCAAAAGCTTCCATTTTGACCCGTTTCAGGCACAGAAATGACTTTAAACACACTTATTCTAGTTGACAAAGTCATAATTCACATCCAACAGTAATTTAGAGTCAAAAGATTAAATGTTGAAATTTCATCATTATAGCCCATTTTATGATCGTTCGACAGGTCCGGAGTCATCGTTTTTCATCCGAAAATTGATTTTTTGGACTGTACCAAAAATGATTCAAAATGTCAATTGGATCATGCCTCATGTTGAATAACCACTTTTTAAACCCTCACAGTGACCAAAATTGCCATTTTTACAGAGTTTTGCTTACTCAAAAGCTTCCATTTTGACACGTTTCAGGCACAGAAATGACTTTAAACACACTTATTCTAGTTGACAAAGTCATAATTGACATCCAACAGTAATTTAGAGTCAAAAGATTAAATGTTGAATTTCATCATTATAGACCATTTTGGTATCGTTCGACAGGTCCGGAGTCATCGTTTTTCATCCGAAAATTGATTTTTTGGACTGTACCAAAAATGGTTCAAAATGTCAATTGGATCATGCCTCATGTTGAATAACCACTTTATAAACCCTCACAGTGACCAAAATTGCCATTTTTACAGAGTTTTGCTTACTCAAAAGCTTCAATTTTGACCCGTTTCAGGCACAGAAATGACTTTAAACACACTTATTTTAGTTGATAAAGTCCTAATTCACATCCAACAGTAATTTAGAGTCAAAAGATTAAATGTTAAAATTTCATCATTATAGACCATTTTGGGATCGTTCGACAGGTCCGGAGTCATCGTTTTTCATCCGAAAATTGATTTTTTTGGACTGTACCAAAAATGATTCAAAATGTCAATTGGATCATGCCTCATGTTGAATAAACACTTTTTAAACCCTCACAGTGACCAAATTTGCCATTTTTACAGAGTTTTGCTTACTCAAAAGCTTCAATTTTGACCCGTTTCAGGCACAGAAATGACTTTAAACACACTTATTTTAGTTGACAAAGTCCTAATTCACATCCAACAGTAATTTAGAGTCAAAAGATTAAATGTTAAAATTTCATCATTATAGACCATTTTGGGATCGTTCGACAGGTCCGGAGTCATCGTTTTTCATCCGAAAATTGATTTTTTGGACTGTACCAAAAATGATTCAAAATGTCAATTGGATCATGCCTCATGTTGAATAACCACTTTTTAAACCCTCACAGTGACAAAAAATTGCCATTTTTACAGAGTTTTGCTTACTCAAAAGCTTCCATTTTGACCCGTTTCAGGCACAGAAATGACTTTAAACACACTTATTCTAGTTGACAAAGTCATAATTCACATCCAACAGTCATTTAGAGTCAAAAGATTAAATGTTGAAATTTCATCATTATACACCATTTTGGGATCGTTCGACAGGTCCGGAGTCATCGTTTTTCATCCGAAAATTGATTTTTTGGACTGTACCAAAAATGATTCAAAATGTCAATTGGATCATGCCTCATGTTGAATAACCACTTTTTAAACCCTCACAGTGACCAAAATTGCCATTTTTTACAGAGTTTTGCTTACTCAAAAGCTTCCATTTTGACCCGTTTCAGGCACAAAAATGACTTTAAACACACTTATTCTAGTTGACAAAGTCATAATTCACATCCAACAGTAATTTAGAGTCAAAAGATTAAATGTTGAAATTTCATCATTATAGACCATTTTGGTATCGTTCGACAGGTCCGGAGTCATCGTTTTTCATTCGAAAATTGATTTTTTGGACTGTACCAACAATGATTCAAAATGTCAATTGGATCATGCCTCATGTTGAATAACCACTTTTTAAACCCCCACAGTGACCAAAATTGCCATTTTTACAGAGTTTTGCTTACTCAAAAGCTTCCATTTTGACCCGTTTCAGGCACAGAAATGACTTTAAACACACTTATTCTAGTTGACAAAGTCATAATTCACATCCAACAGTAATTTAGAGTCAAAAGATTAAATGTTGAAATTTCATCATTATAGACCATTTTATGATCGTTCGACAGGTCCGGAGTCATCGTTTTTCATCCGAAAATTGATTTTTTGGACTGTACCAAAAATGATTCAAAATGTCAATTGGATCATGCCTCATGTTGAATAACCACTTTTTAAACCCTCACAGTGACCAAAATTGCCATTTTTACAGAGTTTTGCTTACTCAAAAGCTTCCATTTTGACCCGTTTCAGGCACAGAAATGACTTTAAACACACTTATTCTAGTTGACAAAGTCATAATTCACATCCAACAGTAATTTAGAGTCAAAAGATTAAATGTTGAAATTTCATCATTATAGACCATTTTGGTATCGTTCGACAGGTCCGGAGTCATCGTTTTTCATCCGAAAATTGATTTTTTGGACTGTACCAAAAATGATTCAAAATGTCAATTGGATCATGCCTCATGTTGAATAACCACTTTTTAAACCCTCACAGTGACCAAAATTGCCATTTTTACAGAGTTTTGCTTACTCAAAAGCTTCAATTTTGACCCGTTTCAGGCACAGAAATGACTTTAAACACACTTATTTTAGTTGATAAAGTCCTAATTCACATCCAACAGTAATTTAGAGTCAAAAGATTAAATGTTAAAATTTCATCATTATAGACCATTTTGGGATCGTTCGACAGGTCCGGAGTCATCGTTTTTCATCCGAAAATTGATTTTTTGGACTGTACCAAAAATGATTCAAAATGTCAATTGGATCATGCCTCATGTTGAATAAACACTTTTTAAACCCTCACAGTGACCAAAATTGCCATTTTTACAGAGTTTTGCTTACTCAAAAGCTTCAATTTTGACCCGTTTCAGGCACAGAAATGACTTTAAACACACTTATTTTAGTTGACAAAGTCCTAATTCACATCCAACAGTAATTTAGAGTCAAAAGATTAAATGTTAAAATTTCATCATTATAGACCATTTTGGGATCGTTCGACAGGTCCGGAGTCATCGTTTTTCATCCGAAAATTGATTTTTTGGACTGTACCAAAAATGATTCAAAATGTCAATTGGATCATGCCTCATGTTGAATAACCACTTTTTAAACCCTCACAGTGACAAAAAATTGCCATTTTTACAGAGTTTTGCTTACTCAAAAGCTTCCATTTTGACCCGTTTCAGGCACAGAAATGACTTTAAACACACTTATTCTAGTTGACAAAGTCATAATTCACATCCAACAGTCATTTAGAGTCAAAAGATTAAATGTTGAAATTTCATCATTATACACCATTTTGGGATCGTTCGACAGGTCCGGAGTCATCGTTTTTCATCCGAAAATTGATTTTTTGGACTGTACCAAAAATGATTCAAAATGTCAATTGGATAATGCCTCATGTTGAATAACCACTTTTTAAACCCTCACAGTGACCAAAATTGCCATTTTTACAGAGTTTTGCTTACTCAAAAGCTTCCATTTTGACCCGTTTCAGGCACAGAAATGACTTTAAACACACTTATTCTAGTTGACAAAGTCATAATTCACATCCAACAGTAATTTAGAATCAAAAGATTAAATGTTGAAATTTCATCATTATAGACCATTTTGGTATCGTTCGACAGGTCCGGAGTCATCGTTTTTCATCCGAAAATTTATTTTTTGGACTGTACCAAAAATGATTCAAAATGTCAATTGGATCATGCCTCATGTTGAATAACCACTTTTTAAACCCTCAAAGTGACCAAAATTGCCATTTTTACAGAGTTTTGCTTACTCAAAAGCTTCCATTTTGACCCGTTTCAGGCACAGAAATGACTTTAAACACTCTTATTCTAGTTGACAAAGTCATAATTCACATCCAACAGTAATTTAGATTCAAAAGATTAAATGTTGAAATTTCATCATTATAGACCATTTTGCTATCGTTCGACAGGTCCGGAGTCATCGTTTTTTATCCGAAAATTGATTTTTTGGACTGTACCAAAAATGATTCAAAATGTCAATTGGATCATGCCTCATGTTGAATAACCACTTTTTAAACCCTCACAGTGACCAAAATTGCCATTTTGACAGAGTTTTGCTTACTCAAAAGCTTCCATTTTGACCCGTTTCAGGCACAGAAATGACTTTAAACACACTTATTCTAGTTGACAAAGTCATAATTCACATCCAACAGTAATTTAGAGTCAAAAGATTAAATGTTGAAATTTCATCATTATAGACCATTTTATGATCGCTCGACAGGTCCGGAGTCATCGTTTTTCATCCGAAAATTGATTTTTTGGACTGTACCAAAAATGATTCAAAATGTCAATTGGATCATGCCTCATGTTGAATAACCACTTTTTAAACCCTCACAGTGACCAAAATTGCCATTTTTACAGAGTTTTGCTTACTCAAAAGCTTCCATTTTGACCCGTTTCAGGCACAGAAATTACTTTAAACACACTTATTCTAGTTGACAAAGTCATAATTCACATCCAACAGTAATTTAGAGTCAAAAGATTAAATGTTGAAATTTCATCATTATAGACCATTTTGGTATCGTTCGACAGGTCCGGAGTCATCGTTTTTCATCCGAAAATTGATTTTTTGGACTGTACCAAAAATGATTCAAAATGTCAATTGGATCATGCCTCATGTTGAATAACCACTTTTTAAACCCTCACAGTGACCAAAATTGCCATTTTTACAGAGTTTTGCTTACTCAAAAGCTTCAATTTTGACCCGTTTCAGGCACAGAAATGACTTTAAACACACTTATTCTAGTTGATAAAGTCCTAATTCACATCCAACAGTAATTTAGAGTCAAAAGATTAAATGTTAAAATTTCATCATTATAGACCATTTTGGGATCGTTCGACAGGTCCGGAGTCATCGTTTTTCATCCGAAAATTGATTTTTTGGACTGTACCAAAAATGATTCAAAATGTCAATTGGATCATGCCTCATGTTGAATAAACACTTTTTAAACCCTCACAGTGACCAAAATTGCCATTTTTACAGAGTTTTGCTTACTCAAAAGCTTCAATTTTGACCCGTTTCAGGCACAGAAATGACTTTAAACACACTTATTTTAGTTGACAAAGTCCTAATTCACATCCAACAGTAATTTAGAGTCAAAAGATTAAATGTTAAAATTTCATCATTATAGACCATTTTGGGATCGTTCGACAGGTCCGGAGTCATCGTTTTTCATCCGAAAATTGATTTTTTGGACTGTACCAAAAATGATTCAAAATGTCAATTGGATCATGCCTCATGTTGAATAACCACTTTTTAAACCCTCACAGTGACAAAAAATTGCCATTTTTACAGAGTTTTGCTTACTCAAAAGCTTCCATTTTGACCCGTTTCAGGCACAGAAATGACTTTAAACACACTTATTCTAGTTGACAAAGTCATAATTCACATCCAACAGTAATTTAGAGTCAAAAGATTAAATGTTGAAATTTCATCATTATAGCCCATTTTATGATCGTTCGACAGGTCCGGAGTCATCGTTTTTCATCCGAAAATTGATTTTTTGGACTGTACCAAAAATGATTCAAAATGTCAATTGGATCATGCCTCATGTTGAATAACCACTTTTTAAACCCTCACAGTGACCAAAATTGCCATTTTTACAGAGTTTTGCTTACTCAAAAGCTTCCATTTTGACACGTTTCAGGCACAGAAATGACTTTAAACACACTTATTCTAGTTGACAAAGTCATAATTGACATCCAACAGTAATTTAGAGTCAAAAGATTAAATGTTGAATTTCATCATTATAGACCATTTTGGTATCGTTCGACAGGTCCGGAGTCATCGTTTTTCATCCGAAAATTGATTTTTTGGACTGTACCAAAAATGATTCAAAATGTCAATTGGATCATGCCTCATGTTGAATAACCACTTTTTAAACCCTCACAGTGACCAAAATTGCCATTTTTACAGAGTTTTGCTTACTCAAAAGCTTCAATTTTGACCCGTTTCAGGCACAGAAATGACTTTAAACACACTTATTTTAGTTGATAAAGTCCTAATTCACATCCAAAAGTAATTTAGAGTCAAAAGATTAAATGTTAAAATTTCATCATTATAGACCATTTTGGGATCGTTCGACAGGTCCGGAGTCATCGTTTTTCATCCGAAAATTGATTTTTTGGACTGTACCAAAAATGATTCAAAATGTCAATTGGATCATGCCTCATGTTGAATAAACACTTTTTAAACCCTCACAGTGACCAAATTTGCCATTTTTACAGAGTTTTGCTTACTCAAAAGCTTCAATTTTGACCCGTTTCAGGCACAGAAATGACTTTAAACACACTTATTTTAGTTGACAAAGTCCTAATTCACATCCAACAGTAATTTAGAGTCAAAAGATTAAATGTTAAAATTTCATCATTATAGACCATTTTGGGATCGTTCGACAGGTCCGGAGTCATCGTTTTTCAACCGAAATTTGATTTTTTGGACTGTACCAAAAATGATTCAAAATGTCAATTGGATCATGCCTCATGTTGAATAACCACTTTTTAAACCCTCACAGTGACAAAAAATTGCCATTTTTACAGAGTTTTAATTACTCAAAAGCTTCCATTTTGACCCGTTTCAGGCACAGAAATGACTTTAAACACACTTATTCTAGTTGACAAAGTCATAATTCACATCCAACAGTCATTTAGAGTCAAAAGATTAAATGTTGAAATTTCATCATTATACACCATTTTGGGATCGTTCGACAGGTCCGGAGTCATCGTTTTTCATCCGAAAATTGATTTTTTGGACTGTACCAAAAATGATTCAAAATGTCAATTGGATCATGCCTCATGTTGAATAACCACTTTTTAAACCCTCACAGTGACCAAAATTGCCATTTTTACAGAGTTTTGCTTACTCAAAAGCTTCAATTTTGACCCGTTTCAGGCACAGAAATGACTTTAAACACACTTATTTTAGTTGATAAAGTCCTAATTCACATCCAACAGTAATTTAGAGTCAAAAGATTAAATGTTAAAATTTCATCATTATAGACCATTTTGGGATCGTTCGACAGGTCCGGAGTCATCGTTTTTCATCCGAAAATTGATTTTTTGGACTGTACCAAAAATGATTCAAAATGTCAATTGGATCATGCCTCATGTTGAATAAACACTTTTTAAACCCTCACAGTGTCCAAAATTGCCATTTTTACAGAGTTTTGCTTACTCAAAAGCTTCAATTTTGACCCGTTTCAGGCACAGAAATGACTTTAAACACACTTATTTTAGTTGACAAAGTCCTAATTCACATCCAACAGTAATTTAGAGTCAAAAGATTAAATGTTAAAATTTCATCATTATAGACCATTTTGGGATCGTTCGACAGGTCCGGAGTCATCGTTTTTCATCCGAAAATTGATTTTTTGGACTGTACCAAAAATGATTCAAAATGTCAATTGGATCATGCCTCATGTTGAATAACCACTTTTTAAACCCTCACAGTGACAAAAAATTGCCATTTTTACAGAGTTTTGCTTACTCAAAAGCTTCCATTTTGACCCGTTTCAGGCACAGAAATGACTTTAAACACACTTATTCTAGTTGACAAAGTCATAATTCACATCCAACAGTAATTTAGAGTCAAAAGATTAAATGTTGAAATTTCATCATTATAGCCCATTTTATGATCGTTCGACAGGTCCGGAGTCATCGTTTTTCATCCGAAAATTGATTTTTTGGACTGTACCAAAAATGATTCAAAATGTCAATTGGATCATGCCTCATGTTGAATAACCACTTTTTAAACCCTCACAGTGACCAAAATTGCCATTTTTACAGAGTTTTGCTTACTCAAAAGCTTCCATTTTGACACGTTTCAGGCACAGAAATGACTTTAAACACACTTATTCTAGTTGACAAAGTCATAATTGACATCCAACAGTAATTTAGAGTCAAAAGATTAAATGTTGAATTTCATCATTATACACCATTTTGGGATCGTTCGACAGGTCCGGAGTCATCGTTTTTCATCCGAAAATTGATTTTTTGGACTGTACCAAAAATGATTCAAAATGTCAATTGGATCATGCCTCATGTTGAATAACCACTTTTTAAACCCTCACAGTGACCAAAATTGCCATTTTTACAGAGTTTTGCTTACTCAAAAGCTTCAATTTTGACCCGTTTCAGGCACAGAAATGACTTTAAACACACTTATTTTAGTTGATAAAGTCCTAATTCACATCCAACAGTAATTTAGAGTCAAAAGATTAAATGTTAAAATTTCATCATTATAGACCATTTTGGGATCGTTCGACAGGTCCGGAGTCATCGTTTTTCATCCGAAAATTGATTTTTTGGACTGTACCAAAAATGATTCAAAATGTCAATTGGATCATGCCTCATGTTGAATAACCACTTTTTAAACCCTCACAGTGACCAAAATTGCCATTTTTACAGAGTTTTGCTTACTCAAAAGCTTCAATTTTGACCCGTTTCAGGCACAGAAATGACTTTAAACACACTTATTTTAGTTGATAAAGTCCTAATTCACATCCAACAGTAATTTAGAGTCAAAAGATTAAATGTTAAAATTTCATCATTATAGACCATTTTGGGATCGTTCGACAGGTCCGGAGTCATCGTTTTTCATCCGAAAATTGATTTTTTGGACTGTACCAAAAATGATTCAAAATGTCAATTGGATCATGCCTCATGTTGAATAAACACTTTTTAAACCCTCACAGTGACCAAAATTGCCATTTTTACAGAGTTTTGCTTACTCAAAAGCTTCAATTTTGACCCGTTTCAGGCACAGAAATGACTTTAAACACACTTATTTTAGTTGACAAAGTCCTAATTCACATCCAACAGTAATTTAGAGTCAAAAGATTAAATGTTAAAATTTCATCATTATAGACCATTTTGGGATCGTTCGACAGGTCCGGAGTCATCGTTTTTCATCCGAAAATTGATTTTTTGGACTGTACCAAAAATGATTCAAAATGTCAATTGGATCATGCCTCATGTTGAATAACCACTTTTTAAACCCTCACAGTGACAAAAAATTGCCATTTTTACAGAGTTTTGCTTACTCAAAAGCTTCCATTTTGACCCGTTTCAGGCACAGAAATGACTTTAAACACACTTATTCTAGTTGACAAAGTCATAATTGACATCCAACAGTAATTTAGAGTCAAAAGATTAAATGTTGAATTTCATCATTATACACCATTTTGGGATCGTTCGACAGGTCCGGAGTCATCGTTTTTCATCCGAAAATTGATTTTTTGGACTGTACCAAAAATGATTCAAAATGTCAATTGGATCATGCCTCATGTTGAATAACCACTTTTTAAACCCTCACAGTGACCAGAATTGCCATTTTTACAGAGTTTTGCTTACTCAAAAGCTTCAATTTTGACCCGTTTCAGGCACAGAAATGACTTTAAACACACTTATTTTAGTTGATAAAGTCCTAATTCACATCCAACAGTAATTTAGAGTCAAAAGATTAAATGTTAAAATTTCATCATTATAGACCATTTTGGGATCGTTCGACAGGTCCGGAGTCATCGTTTTTCATCCGAAAATTGATTTTTTGGACTGTACCAAAAATGATTCAAAATGTCAATTGGATCATGCCTCATGTTGAATAAACACTTTTTAAACCCTCACAGTGACCAAATTTGCCATTTTTACAGAGTTTTGCTTACTCAAAAGCTTCAATTTTGACCCGTTTCAGGCACAGAAATGACTTTAAACACACTTATTTTAGTTGACAAAGTCCTAATTCACATCCAACAGTAATTTAGAGTCAAAAGATTAAATGTTAAAATTTCATCATTATAGACCATTTTGGGATCGTTCGACAGGTCCGGAGTCATCGTTTTTCATCCGAAAATTGATTTTTTGGACTGTACCAAAAATGATTCAAAATGTCAATTGGATCATGCCTCATGTTGAATAACCACTTTTTAAACCCTCACAGTGACAAAAAATTGCCATTTTTACAGAGTTTTAATTACTCAAAAGCTTCCATTTTGACCCGTTTCAGGCACAGAAATGACTTTAAACACACTTATTCTAGTTGACAAAGTCATAATTCACATCCAACAGTCATTTAGAGTCAAAAGATTAAATGTTGAAATTTCATCATTATACACCATTTTGGGATCGTTCGACAGGTCCGGAGTCATCGTTTTTCATCCGAAAATTGATTTTTTGGACTGTACCAAAAATGATTCAAAATGTCAATTGGATCATGCCTCATGTTGAATAACCACTTTTTAAACCCTCACAGTGACCAAAATTGCCATTTTTACAGAGTTTTGCTTACTCAAAAGCTTCCATTTTGACCCGTTTCAGGCACAGAAATGACTTTAAACACACTTATTCTAGTTGACAAAGTCATAATTCACATCCAACAGTAATTTAGAGTCAAAAGATTAAATGTTGAAATTTCATCATTATAGACCATTTTGGTATCGTTCGACAAGTCCGGAGTCATCGTTTTTCATCCGAAAAATTGATTTTTTGGACTGTACCAAAAATGATTCAAAATGTCAATTGGATCATGCCTCATGTTGAATAACCACTTTTTAAACCCTCACAGTGACCAAAATTGCCATTTTTACAGAGTTTTGCTTACTCAAAAGCTTCCATTTTGACCCGTTTCAGGCACAGAAATGACTTTAAACACTCTTATTCTAGTTGACAAAGTCATAATTCACATCCAACAGTAATTTAGAGTCAAAAGATTAAATGTTGAAATTTCATCATTATAGACCATTTTATGATCGCTCGACAGGTCCGGAGTCATCGTTTTTCATCCGAAAATTGATTTTTTGGACTGTACCAAAAATGATCTAAAATGTCAATTGGATCATGCCTCATGTTGAATAACCACTTTTTAAACCCTCACAGTGACCAAAATTGCCATTTTTACAGAGTTTTGCTTACTCAAAAGCTTCCATTTTGACCCGTTTCAGGCACAGAAATGACTTTAAACACACTTATTCTAGTTGACAAAGTCATAATTCACATCCAACAGTAATTTAGAATCAAAAGATTAAATGTTGAAATTTCATCATTATAGACCATTTTGGTATCGTTCGACAGGTCCGGAGTCATCGTTTTTCATCCGAAAATTTATTTTTTGGACTGTACCAAAAATGATTCAAAATGTCAATTGGATCATGCCTCATGTTGAATAACCACTTTTTAAACCCTCACAGTGACCAAAATTGCCATTTTTACAGAGTTTTGCTTACTCAAAAGCTTCAATTTTGACCCGTTTCAGGCACAGAAATGACTTTAAACACACTTATTTTAGTTGACAAAGTCCTAATTCACATCCAACAGTAATTTAGAGTCAAAAGATTAAATGTTAAAATTTCATCATTATAGACCATTTTGGGATCGTTCGACAGGTCCGGAGTCATCGTTTTTCATCCGAAAATTGATTTTTTGGACTGTACCAAAAATGATCTAAAATGTCAATTGGATCATGCCTCATGTTGAATAACCACTTTTTAAACCCTCACAGTGACCAAAATTGCCATTTTTACAGAGTTTTGCTTACTCAAAAGCTTCCATTTTGACCCGTTTCAGGCACAGAAATGACTTTAAACACACTTATTCTAGTTGACAAAGTCATAATTCACATCCAACAGTAATTTAGAGTCAAAAGATTAAATGTTGAAATTTCATCATTATAGACCATTTTGGTATCGTTCGACAGGTCCGGAGTCATCGTTTTTCATCCGAAAATTGATTTTTTGGACTGTACCAAAAATGATTCAAAATGTCAATTGGATCATGCCTCATGTTGAATAACCACTTTTTAAACCCTCACAGTGACCAAAATTGCCATTTTTACAGAGTTTTGCTTACTCAAAAGCTTCCATTTTGACCCGTTTCAGGCACAGAAATGACTTTAAACACACTTATTCTAGTTGACAAAGTCATAATTCACATCCAACAGTAATTTAGAGTCAAAAGATTAAATGTTGAAATTTCATCATTATAGACCATTTTGGTATCGTTCGACAGGTCCGGAGTCATCGTTTTTCATCCGAAAATTGATTTTTTGGACTGTACCAAAAATGATTCAAAATGTCAATTGGATCATGCCTCATGTTGAATAACCACTTTTTAAACCCTCACAGTGACCAAAATTGCCATTTTTACAGAGTTTTGCTTACTCAAAAGATTCCATTTTGACCCGTTTCAGGCACAGAAATGACTTTAAACACACTTATTCTAGTTGACAAAGTCATAATTCACATCCAACAGTAATTTAGAGTCAAAAGATTAAATGTTGAAATTTCATCATTGTAGACCATTTTGGTATCGTTCGACAGGTCCGGAGTCATCGTTTTTCATCCGAAAATTGATTTTTTGGACTGTACCAAAAATGATTCAAAATGTCAATTGGATCATGCCTCATGTTGAATAACCACTTTTTAAACCCTCACAGTGACCAAAATTGCCATTTTTACAGAGTTTTGCTTACTCAAAAGCTTCCATTTTGACCCGTTTCAGGCACAGAAATGACTTTAAACACACTTATTCTAGTTGACAAAGTCATAATTCACATCCAACAGTAATTTAGAATCAAAAGATTAAATGTTGAAATTTCATCATTATAGACCATTTTGGTATCGTTCGACAGGTCCGGAGTCATCGTTTTTCATCCGAAAATTTATTTTTTGGACTGTACCAAAAATGATTCAAAATGTCAATTGGATCATGCCTCATGTTGAATAACCACTTTTTAAACCCTCACAGTGACCAAAATTGCCATTTTTACAGAGTTTTGCTTACTCAAAAGCTTCAATTTTGACCCGTTTCAGGCACAGAAATGACTTTAAACACACTTATTTTAGTTGACAAAGTCCTAATTCACATCCAACAGTAATTTAGAGTCAAAAGATTAAATGTTAAAATTTCATCATTATAGACCATTTTGGGATCGTTCGACAGGTCCGGAGTCATCGTTTTTCATCCGAAAATTGATTTTTTGGACTGTACCAAAAATGATCTAAAATGTCAATTGGATCATGCCTCATGTTGAATAACCACTTTTTAAACCCTCACAGTGACCAAAATTGCCATTTTTACAGAGTTTTGCTTACTCAAAAGCTTCCATTTTGACCCGTTTCAGGCACAGAAATGACTTTAAACACACTTATTCTAGTTGACAAAGTCATAATTCACATCCAACAGTAATTTAGAGTCAAAAGATTAAATGTTGAAATTTCATCATTATAGACCATTTTGGTATCGTTCGACAGGTCCGGAGTCATCGTTTTTCATCCGAAAATTGATTTTTTGGACTGTACCAAAAATGATTCAAAATGTCAATTGGATCATGCCTCATGTTGAATAACCACTTTTTAAACCCTCACAGTGACCAAAATTGCCATTTTTACAGAGTTTTGCTTACTCAAAAGCTTCCATTTTGACCCGTTTCAGGCACAGAAATGACTTTAAACACACTTATTCTAGTTGACAAAGTCATAATTCACATCCAACAGTAATTTAGAGTCAAAAGATTAAATGTTGAAATTTCATCATTATAGACCATTTTGGTATCGTTCGACAGGTCCGGAGTCATCGTTTTTCATACGAAAATTGATTTTTTGGACTGTACCAAAAATGATTCAAAATGTCAATTGGATCATGCCTCATGTTGAATAACCACTTTTTAAACCCTCACAGTGACCAAAATTGCCATTTTTACAGAGTTTTGCTTACTCAAAAGCTTCCATTTTGACCCGTTTCAGGCACAGAAATGACTTTAAACACTCTTATTCTAGTTGACAAAGTCATAATTCACATCCAACAGTAATTTAGATTCAAAAGATTAAATGTTGAAATTTCATCATTATAGACCATTTTGGTATCGTTCGACAGGTCCGGAGTCATCGTTTTTTATCCGAAAATTGATTTTTTGGACTGTACCAAAAATGATTCAAAATGTCAATTGGATCATGCCTCATGTTGAATAACCACTTTTTAAACCCTCACAGTGACCAAAATTGCATTTTTGACAGAGTTTTGCTTACTCAAAAGCTTCCATTTTGACCCGTTTCAGGCACAGAAAAGACTTTAAACACACTTATTCTAGTTGACAAAGTCATAATTCACATCCAAAAGTAATTTAGAGTCAAAAGATTAAATGTTGAAATTTCATCATTATAGACCATTTTATGATCGCTCGACAGGTCCGGAGTCATCGTTTTTCATCCGAAAATTGATTTTTTGGACTGTACCAAAAATGATTCAAAATGTCAATTGGATCATGCCTCATGTTGAATAACCACTTTTTAAACCCTCACAGTGACCAAAATTGCCATTTTTACAGAGTTTTGCTTACTCAAAAGCTTCCATTTTGACCCGTTTCAGGCACAGAAATGACTTTAAACACACTTATTTTAGTTGACAAAGTCCTAATTCACATCCAACAGTAATTTAGAGTCAAAAGATTAAATGTTAAAATGTCATCATTATAGACCATGTTGGGATCGTTCGACAGGTCCGGAGTCATCGTTTTTCATCCGAAAATTGATTTTTTGGACTGTACCAAAAATGGTTCAAAATGTCAATTGGATCATGCCTAATGTTGAATAAACACTTTTCAAACCCTCACAGTGACCGAAATTGCCATTTTTACAGAGTTTTGCTTACTCAAAAGCTTCAATTTTGACCCGTTTCAGGCACAGAAATGACTTTAAACACACTTATTTTAGTTGACAAAGTCCTAATTCACATCTAACAGTAATTTAGAGTCAAAAGATTAAATGTTAAAATTTCATCATTATAGACCATTTTGGGATCGTTCGACAGGTCCGGAGTCATCGTTTTTCATCCGAAAATTGATTTTTTGGACTGTACCAAAAATGATTCAAAATGTCAATTGGATCATGCCTCATGTTGAATAACCACTTTTTAAACCCTCACAGTGACAAAAAAGTGCCATTTTTACAGAGTTTTGCTTACTCAAAAGCTTCCATTTTGAACCGTTTCAGGCACAGAAATGACTTTAAACACACTTATTCTAGTTGACAAAGTCATAATTCACATCCAACAGTCATTTAGAGTCAAAAGATTAAATGTTGAAATTTCATCATTATAGACCATTTTGGGATCGTTCGACAGGTCCGGAGTCATCGTTTTTCATCCGAAAATTGATTTTTTGGACTGTACCAAAAATGATTCAAAATGTCAATTGGATCATGCCTCATGTTGAATAACCACTTTTTAAACCCTCACAGTGACCAAAATTGCCATTTTTTACAGAGTTTTGCTTACTCAAAAGCTTCCATTTTGACCCGTTTCAGGCACAAAAATGACTTTAAACACACTTATTCTAGTTGACAAAGTCATAATTCACATCCAACAGTAATTTAGAGTCAAAAGATTAAATGTTGAAATTTCATCATTATAGACCATTTTGGGATCGTTCGACAGGTCCGGAGTCATCGTTTTTCATCCGAAAATTGATTTTTTGGACTGTACCAAAAATGATTCAAAATGTCAATTGGATCATGCCTCATGTTGAATAACCACTTTTTAAACCCTCACAGTGACCAAAATTGCCATTTTTACAGAGTTTTGCTTACTCAAAAGCTTCCATTTTGACCCGTTTCAGGCACAGAAATGACTTTAAACACACTTATTCTAGTTGACAAAGTCATAATTCACATCCAACAGTAATTTAGAGTCAAAAGATTAAATGTTGAAATTTCATCATTATAGACCATTTTGGGATCGTTCGACAGGTCCGGAGTCATCGTTTTTCATCCGAAAATTGATTTTTTGGACTGTACCAAAAATGATTCAAAATGTCAATTGGATCATGCCTCATGTTGAATAACCACTTTTTAAACCCTCACAGTGACCAAAATTGCCATTTTTTACAGAGTTTTGCTTACTCAAAAGCTTCCATTTTGACCCGTTTCAGGCACAGAAATGACTTTAAACACACTTATTCTAGTTGACAAAGTCATAATTCACATCCAACAGTAATTTAGAGTCAAAAGATTAAATGTTGAAATTTCATCATTATAGCCCATTTTATGATCGTTCGACAGGTCCGGAGTCATCGTTTTTCATCCGAAAATTGATTTTTTGGACTGTACCAAAAATGATTCAAAATGTAAATTGGATCATGCCTCATGTTGAATAACCACTTTTTAAACCCTCACAGTGACCAAAATTGCCATTTTTACAGAGTTTTGCTTACTCAAAAGCTTCCATTTTGACACGTTTCAGGCACAGAAATGACTTTAAACACACTTATTCTAGTTGACAAAGTCATAATTCACATCCAACAGTAATTTAGAGTCAAAAGATTAAATGTTGAAATTTCATCATTATAGACCATTTTGGTATCGTTCGACAGGTCCGGAGTCATCGTTTTTCATCCGAAAATTGATTTTTTGGACTGTACCAAAAATGATTCAAAATGTCAATTGGATCATGCCTCATGTTGAATAACCACTTTTTAAACCCTCACAGTGACCAAAATTGCCATTTTTACAGAGTTTTGCTTACTCAAAAGCTTCAATTTTGACCCGTTTCAGGCACAGAAATGACTTTAAACACACTTATTTTAGTTGATAAAGTCCTAATTCACATCCAACAGTAATTTAGAGTCAAAAGATTAAATGTTAAAATTTCATCATTATAGACCATTTTGGGATCGTTCGACAGGTCCGGAGTCATCGTTTTTCATCCGAAAATTGATTTTTTGGACTGTACCAAAAATGATTCAAAATGTCAATTGGATCATGCCTCATGTTGAATAAACACTTTTTAAACCCTCACAGTGACCAAAATTGCCATTTTTACAGAGTTTTGCTTACTCAAAAGCTTCAATTTTGACCCGTTTCAGGCACAGAAATGACTTTAAACACACTTATTTTAGTTGACAAAGTCCTAATTCACATCCAACAGTAATTTAGAGTCAAAAGATTAAATGTTAAAATTTCATCATTATAGACCATTTTGGGATCGTTCGACAGGTCCGGAGTCATCGTTTTTCATCCGAAAATTGATTTTTTGGACTGTACCAAAAATGATTCAAAATGTCAATTGGATCATGCCTCATGTTGAATAACCACTTTTTAAACCCTCACAGTGACAAAAAATTGCCATTTTTACAGAGTTTTGCTTACTCAAAAGCTTCCATTTTGACCCCTTTCAGGCACAGAAATGACTTTAAACACACTTATTCTAGTTGACAAAGTCATAATTCACATCCAACAGTCATTTAGAGTCAAAAGATTAAATGTTGAAATTTCATCATTATACACCATTTTGGGATCGTTCGACAGGTCCGGAGTCATCGTTTTTCATCCGAAAATTGATTTTTTGGACTGTACCAAAAATGATTCAAAATGTCAATTGGATAATGCCTCATGTTGAATAACCACTTTTTAAACCCTCACAGTGACCAAAATTGCCATTTTTACAGAGTTTTGCTTACTCAAAAGCTTCCATTTTGACCCGTTTCAGGCACAGAAATGACTTTAAACACACTTATTCTAGTTGACAAAGTCATAATTCACATCCAACAGTAATTTAGAATCAAAAGATTAAATGTTGAAATTTCATCATTATAGACCATTTTGGTATCGTTCGACAGGTCCGGAGTCATCGTTTTTCATCCGAAAATTTATTTTTTGGACTGTACCAAAAATGATTCAAAATGTCAATTGGATCATGCCTCATGTTGAATAACCACTTTTTAAACCCTCACAGTGACCAAAATTGCCATTTTTACAGAGTTTTGCTTACTCAAAAGCTTCCATTTTGACCCGTTTCAGGCACAGAAATGACTTTAAACACTCTTATTCTAGTTGACAAAGTCATAATTCACATCCAACAGTAATTTAGATTCAAAAGATTAAATGTTGAAATTTCATCATTATAGACCATTTTGCTATCGTTCGACAGGTCCGGAGTCATCGTTTTTTATCCGAAAATTGATTTTTTGGACTGTACCAAAAATGATTCAAAATGTCAATTGGATCATGCCTCATGTTGAATAACCACTTTTTAAACCCTCACAGTGACCAAAATTGCCATTTTGACAGAGTTTTGCTTACTCAAAAGCTTCCATTTTGACCCGTTTCAGGCACAGAAATGACTTTAAACACACTTATTCTAGTTGACAAAGTCATAATTCACATCCAACAGTAATTTAGAGTCAAAAGATTAAATGTTGAAATTTCATCATTATAGACCATTTTATGATCGCTCGACAGGTCCGGAGTCATCGTTTTTCATCCGAAAATTGATTTTTTGGACTGTACCAAAAATGATCTAAAATGTCAATTGGATCATGCCTCATGTTGAATAACCACTTTTTAAACCCTCACAGTGACCAAAAATACCATTTTTACAGAGTTTTGCTTACTCAAAAGCTTCCATTTTGACCCGTTTCAGGCACAGAAAGGACTTTAAACACACTTATTCTAGTTGACAAAGTCATAATTCACATCCAACAGTAATTTAGAGTCAAAAGATTAAATGTTGAAATTTCATCATTATAGACCATTTTGGTATCGTTCGACAGGTCCGGAGTCATCGTTTTTCATCCGAAAATTGATTTTTTGGACTGTACCAAAAATGATTCAAAATGTCAATTGGATCATGCCTCATGTTGAATAACCACTTTTTAAACCCTCACAGTGACCAAAATTGCCATTTTTACAGAGTTTTGCTTACTCAAAAGCTTCAATTTTGACCCGTTTCAGGCACAGAAATGACTTTAAACACACTTATTCTAGTTGACAAAGTCCTAATTCACATCCAACAGTAATTTAGAGTCAAAAGATTAAATGTTAAAATTTCATCATTATAGACCATGTTGGGATCGTTCGACAGGTCCGGAGTCATCGTTTTTCATCCGAAAATTGATTTTTTGGACTGTACCAAAAATATTTCAAAATGTCAATTGGATCATGCCTCATGTTGAATAAACACTTTTCAAACCCTCACAGTGACCGAAATTGCCATTTTTACAGAGTTTTGCTTACTCAAAAGCTTCAATTTTGACCCGTTTCAGGCACAGAAATGACTTTAAACACACTTATTTTAGTTGACAAAGTCCTAATTCACATCCAACAGTCATTTAGAGTCAAAAGATTAAATGTTGAAATTTCATCATTATAGACCATTTTGGTATCGTTCGACAGGTCCGGAGTCATCGTTTTTCATCCGAAAATAGATTTTTTGGACTGTACCAAAAATGATTCAAAATGTCAATGGATCATGCCTCATGTTGAATAACCACTTTTTAAACCCTCACAGTGACAAAAAAGTGCCATTTTTACAGAGTTTTGCTTACTCAAAAGCTTCCATTTTGAACCGTTTCAGGCACAGAAATGACTTTAAACACACTTATTCTAGTTGACAAAGTCATAATTCACATCCAACAGTCATTTAGAGTCAAAAGATTAAATGTTGAAATTTCATCATTATAGACCATTTTGGGATCGTTCGACAGGTCCGGAGTCATCGTTTTTCATCCGAAAATTGATTTTTTGGACTGTACCAAAAATGATTCAAAATGTCAATTGGATCATGCCTCATGTTGAATAACCACTTTTTAAACCCTCACAGTGACCAAAATTGCCATTTTTACAGAGTTTTGCTTACTCAAAAGCTTCCATTTTGACCCGTTTCAGGCACAGAAATGACTTTAAACACACTTATTCTAGTTGACAAAGTCATAATTCACATCCAACAGTAATTTAGAGTCAAAAGATTAAATGTTGAAATTTCATCATTATAGACCATTTTGGGATCGTTCGACAGGTCCGGAGTCATCGTTTTTTATCCGAAAATTGATTTTTTGGACTGTACCAAAAATGATTCAAAATGTCAATTGGATCATGCCTCATGTTGAATAACCACTTTTTAAACCCTCACAGTGACCAAAATTGCCATTTTTTACAGAGTTTTGCTTACTCAAAAGCTTCCATTTTGACCCGTTTCAGGCACAAAAATGACTTTAAACACACTTATTCTAGTTGACAAAGTCATAATTCACATCCAACAGTAATTTAGAGTCAAAAGATTAAATGTTGAAATTTCATCATTATAGACCATTTTGGTATCGTTCGACAGGTCCGGAGTCATCGTTTTTCATCCGAAAATTGATTTTTTGGACTGTACCAACAATGATTCAAAATGTCAATTGGATCATGCCTCATGTTCAATAACCACTTTTTAAACCCCCACAGTGACCAAAATTGCCATTTTTACAGAGTTTTGCTTACTCAAAAGCTTCCATTTTGACCCGTTTCAGGCACAGAAATGACTTTAAACACACTTATTCTAGTTGACAAAGTCATAATTCACATCCAACAGTAATTTAGAGTCAAAAGATTAAATGTTGAAATTTCATCATTATAGCCCATTTTATGATCGTTCGACAGGTCCGGAGTCATCGTTTTTCATCCGAAAATTGATTTTTTGGACTGTACCAAAAATGATTCAAAATGTCAATTGGATCATGCCTCATGTTGAATAACCACTTTTTAAACCCTCACAGTGACCAAAATTGCCATTTTTACAGAGTTTTGCTTACTCAAAAGCTTCCATTTTGACACGTTTCAGGCACAGAAATGACTTTAAACACACTTATTCTAGTTGACAAAGTCATAATTCACATCCAACAGTAATTTAGAGTCAAAAGATTAAATGTTGAAATTTCATCATTATAGACCATTTTGGTATCGTTCGACAGGTCCGGAGTCATCGTTTTTCATCCGAAAATTGATTTTTTGGACTGTACCAAAAATGATTCAAAATGTCAATTGGATCATGCCTCATGTTGAATAACCACTTTTTAAACCCTCACAGTGACAAAAAATTGCCATTTTTACAGAGTTTTGCTTACTCAAAAGCTTCCATTTTGACCCGTTTCAGGCACAGAAATGACTTTAAACACACTTCTTCTAGTTGACAAAGTCATAATTCACATCCAACAGTAATTTAGAGTCAAAAGATTAAATGTTGAAATTTCATCATTATAGCCCATTTTATGATCGTTCGACAGGTCCGGAGTCATCGTTTTTCATCCGAAAATTGATTTTTTGGACTGTACCAAAAATGATTCAAAATGTCAATTGGATCATGCCTCATGTTGAATAACCACTTTTTAAACCCTCACAGTGACCAAAATTGCCATTTTTACAGAGTTTTGCTTACTCAAAAGCTTCCATTTTGACACGTTTCAGGCACAGAAATGACTTTAAACACACTTATTCTAGTTGACAAAGTCATAATTGACATCCAACAGTAATTTAGAGTCAAAAGATTAAATGTTGAATTTCATCATTATAGACCATTTTGGTATCGTTCGACAGGTCCGGAGTCATCGTTTTTCATCCGAAAATTGATTTTTTGGACTGTACCAAAAATGATTCAAAATGTCAATTGGATCATGCCTCATGTTGAATAACCACTTTTTAAACCCTCACAGTGACCAAAATTGCCATTTTTACAGAGTTTTGCTTACTCAAAAGCTTCAATTTTGACCCGTTTCAGGCACAGAAATGACTTTAAACACACTTATTTTAGTTGATAAAGTCCTAATTCACATCCAACAGTAATTTAGAGTCAAAAGATTAAATGTTAAAATTTCATCATTATAGACCATTTTGGGATCGTTCGACAGGTCCGGAGTCATCGTTTTTCATCCGAAAATTGATTTTTTGGACTGTACCAAAAATGATTCAAAATGTCAATTGGATCATGCCTCATGTTGAATAAACACTTTTTAAACCCTCACAGTGACCAAATTTGCCATTTTTACAGAGTTTTGCTTACTCAAAAGCTTCAATTTTGACCCGTTTCAGGCACAGAAATGACTTTAAACACACTTATTTTAGTTGACAAAGTCCTAATTCACATCCAACAGTAATTTAGAGTCAAAAGATTAAATGTTAAAATTTCATCATTATAGACCATTTTGGGATCGTTCGACAGGTCCGGAGTCATCGTTTTTCATCCGAAAATTGATTTTTTGGACTGTACCAAAAATGATTCAAAATGTCAATTGGATCATGCCTCATGTTGAATAACCACTTTTTAAATCCTCACAGTGACAAAAAATTGCCATTTTTACAGAGTTTTGCTTACTCAAAAGCTTCCATTTTGACCCGTTTCAGGCACAGAAATGACTTTAAACACACTTATTCTAGTTGACAAAGTCATAATTCACATCCAACAGTCATTTAGAGTCAAAAGATTAAATGTTGAAATTTCATCATTATACACCATTTTGGGATCGTTCGACAGGTCCGGAGTCATCGTTTTTCATCCGAAAATTGATTTTTTGGACTGTACCAAAAATGATTCAAAATGTCAATTGGATCATGCCTCATGTTGAATAACCACTTTTTAAACCCTCACAGTGACCAAAATTGCCATTTTTTACAGAGTTTTGCTTACTCAAAAGCTTCCATTTTGACCCGTTTCAGGCACAAAAATGACTTTAAACACACTTATTCTAGTTGACAAAGTCATAATTCACATCCAACAGTAATTTAGAGTCAAAAGATTAAATGTTGAAATTTCATCATTATAGACCATTTTGGTATCGTTCGACAGGTCCGGAGTCATCGTTTTTCATTCGAAAATTGATTTTTTGGACTGTACCAACAATGATTCAAAATGTCAATTGTATCATGCCTCATGTTGAATAACCACTTTTTAAACCCCCACAGTGACCAAAATTGCCATTTTTACAGAGTTTTGCTTACTCAAAAGCTTCCATTTTGACCCGTTTCAGGCACAGAAATGACTTTAAACACACTTATTCTAGTTGACAAAGTCATAATTCACATCCAACAGTAATTTAGAGTCAAAAGATTAAATGTTGAAATTTCATCATTATAGACCATTTTATGATCGTTCGACAGGTCCGGAGTCATCGTTTTTCATCCGAAAATTGATTTTTTGGACTGTACCAAAAATGATTCAAAATGTCAATTGGATCATGCCTCATGTTGAATAACCACTTTTTAAACCCTCACAGTGACCAAAATTGCCATTTTTACAGAGTTTTGCTTACTCAAAAGCTTCCATTTTGACACGTTTCAGGCACAGAAATGACTTTAAACACACTTATTCTAGTTGACAAAGTCATAATTCACATCCAACAGTAATTTAGAGTCAAAAGATTAAATGTTGAAATTTCATCATTATAGACCATTTTGGTATCGTTCGACAGGTCCGGAGTCATCGTTTTTCATCCGAAAATTGATTTTTTGGACTGTACCAAAAATGATTCAAAATGTCAATTGGATCATGCCTCATGTTGAATAACCACTTTTTAAACCCTCACAGTGACCAAAATTGCCATTTTTACAGAGTTTTGCTTACTCAAAAGCTTCAATTTTGACCCGTTTCAGGCACAGAAATGACTTTAAACACACTTATTTTAGTTGATAAAGTCCTAATTCACATCCAACAGTAATTTAGAGTCAAAAGATTAAATGTTAAAATTTCATCATTATAGACCATTTTGGGATCGTTCGACAGGTCCGGAGTCATCGTTTTTCATCCGAAAATTGATTTTTTGGACTGTACCAAAAATGATTCAAAATGTCAATTGGATCATGCCTCATGTTGAATAAACACTTTTTAAACCCTCACAGTGACCAAAATTGCCATTTTTACAGAGTTTTGCTTACTCAAAAGCTTCAATTTTGACCCGTTTCAGGCACAGAAATGACTTTAAACACACTTATTTTAGTTGACAAAGTCCTAATTCACATCCAACAGTAATTTAGAGTCAAAAGATTAAATGTTAAAATTTCATCATTATAGACCATTTTGGGATCGTTCGACAGGTCCGGAGTCATCGTTTTTCATCCGAAAATTGATTTTTTGGACTGTACCAAAAATGATTCAAAATGTCAATTGGATCATGCCTCATGTTGAATAACCACTTTTTAAACCCTCACAGTGACAAAAAATTGCCATTTTTACAGAGTTTTGCTTACTCAAAAGCTTCCATTTTGACCCGTTTCAGGCACAGAAATGACTTTAAACACACTTATTCTAGTTGACAAAGTCATAATTCACATCCAACAGTCATTTAGAGTCAAAAGATTAAATGTTGAAATTTCATCATTATACACCATTTTGGGATCGTTCGACAGGTCCGGAGTCATCGTTTTTCATCCGAAAATTGATTTTTTGGACTGTACCAAAAATGATTCAAAATGTCAATTGGATAATGCCTCATGTTGAATAACCACTTTTTAAACCCTCACAGTGACCAAAATTGCCATTTTTACAGAGTTTTGCTTACTCAAAAGCTTCCATTTTGACCCGTTTCAGGCACAGAAATGACTTTAAACACACTTATTCTAGTTGACAAAGTCATAATTCACATCCAACAGTAATTTAGAATCAAAAGATTAAATGTTGAAATTTCATCATTATAGACCATTTTGGTATCGTTCGACAGGTCCGGAGTCATCGTTTTTCATCCGAAAATTTATTTTTTGGACTGTACCAAAAATGATTCAAAATGTCAATTGGATCATGCCTCATGTTGAATAACCACTTTTTAAACCCTCAAAGTGACCAAAATTGCCATTTTTACAGAGTTTTGCTTACTCAAAAGCTTCCATTTTGACCCGTTTCAGGCACAGAAATGACTTTAAACACTCTTATTCTAGTTGACAAAGTCATAATTCACATCCAACAGTAATTTAGATTCAAAAGATTAAATGTTGAAATTTCATCATTATAGACCATTTTGCTATCGTTCGACAGGTCCGGAGTCATCGTTTTTTATCCGAAAATTGATTTTTTGGACTGTACCAAAAATGATTCAAAATGTCAATTGGATCATGCCTCATGTTGAATAACCACTTTTTAAACCCTCACAGTGACCAAAATTGCCATTTTGACAGAGTTTTGCTTACTCAAAAGCTTCCATTTTGACCCGTTTCAGGCACAGAAATGACTTTAAACACACTTATTCTAGTTGACAAAGTCATAATTCACATCCAACAGTAATTTAGAGTCAAAAGATTAAATGTTGAAATTTCATCATTATAGACCATTTTATGATCGCTCGACAGGTCCGGAGTCATCGTTTTTCATCCGAAAATTGATTTTTTGGACTGTACCAAAAATGATTCAAAATGTCAATTGGATCATGCCTCATGTTGAATAACCACTTTTTAAACCCTCACAGTGACCAAAATTGCCATTTTTACAGAGTTTTGCTTACTCAAAAGCTTCCATTTTGACCCGTTTCAGGCACAGAAATGACTTTAAACACACTTATTCTAGTTGACAAAGTCATAATTCACATCCAACAGTAATTTAGAGTCAAAAGATTAAATGTTGAAATTTCATCATTATAGACCATTTTGGTATCGTTCGACAGGTCCGGAGTCATCGTTTTTCATCCGAAAATTGATTTTTTGGACTGTACCAAAAATGATTCAAAATGTCAATTGGATCATGCCTCATGTTGAATAACCACTTTTTAAACCCTCACAGTGACCAAAATTGCCATTTTTACAGAGTTTTGCTTACTCAAAAGCTTCAATTTTGACCCGTTTCAGGCACAGAAATGACTTTAAACACACTTATTCTAGTTGATAAAGTCCTAATTCACATCCAACAGTAATTTAGAGTCAAAAGATTAAATGTTAAAATTTCATCATTATAGACCATTTTGGGATCGTTCGACAGGTCCGGAGTCATCGTTTTTCATCCGAAAATTGATTTTTTGGACTGTACCAAAAATGATTCAAAATGTCAATTGGATCATGCCTCATGTTGAATAAACACTTTTTAAACCCTCACAGTGACCAAAATTGCCATTTTTACAGAGTTTTGCTTACTCAAAAGCTTCAATTTTGACCCGTTTCAGGCACAGAAATGACTTTAAACACACTTATTTTAGTTGACAAAGTCCTAATTCACATCCAACAGTAATTTAGAGTCAAAAGATTAAATGTTAAAATTTCATCATTATAGACCATTTTGGGATCGTTCGACAGGTCCGGAGTCATCGTTTTTCATCCGAAAATTGATTTTTTGGACTGTACCAAAAATGATTCAAAATGTCAATTGGATCATGCCTCATGTTGAATAACCACTTTTTAAACCCTCACAGTGACAAAAAATTGCCATTTTTACAGAGTTTTGCTTACTCAAAAGCTTCCATTTTGACCCGTTTCAGGCACAGAAATGACTTTAAACACACTTATTCTAGTTGACAAAGTCATAATTCACATCCAACAGTAATTTAGAGTCAAAAGATTAAATGTTGAAATTTCATCATTATAGCCCATTTTATGATCGTTCGACAGGTCCGGAGTCATCGTTTTTCATCCGAAAATTGATTTTTTGGACTGTACCAAAAATGATTCAAAATGTCAATTGGATCATGCCTCATGTTGAATAACCACTTTTTAAACCCTCACAGTGACCAAAATTGCCATTTTTACAGAGTTTTGCTTACTCAAAAGCTTCCATTTTGACACGTTTCAGGCACAGAAATGACTTTAAACACACTTATTTTAGTTGATAAAGTCCTAATTCACATCCAAAAGTAATTTAGAGTCAAAAGATTAAATGTTAAAATTTCATCATTATAGACCATTTTGGGATCGTTCGACAGGTCCGGAGTCATCGTTTTTCATCCGAAAATTGATTTTTTGGACTGTACCAAAAATGATTCAAAATGTCAATTGGATCATGCCTCATGTTGAATAAACACTTTTTAAACCCTCACAGTGACCAAATTTGCCATTTTTACAGAGTTTTGCTTACTCAAAAGCTTCAATTTTGACCCGTTTCAGGCACAGAAATGACTTTAAACACACTTATTTTAGTTGACAAAGTCCTAATTCACATCCAACAGTAATTTAGAGTCAAAAGATTAAATGTTAAAATTTCATCATTATAGACCATTTTGGGATCGTTCGACAGGTCCGGAGTCATCGTTTTTCAACCGAAATTTGATTTTTTGGACTGTACCAAAAATGATTCAAAATGTCAATTGGATCATGCCTCATGTTGAATAACCACTTTTTAAACCCTCACAGTGACAAAAAATTGCCATTTTTACAGAGTTTTAATTACTCAAAAGCTTCCATTTTGACCCGTTTCAGGCACAGAAATGACTTTAAACACACTTATTCTAGTTGACAAAGTCATAATTCACATCCAACAGTCATTTAGAGTCAAAAGATTAAATGTTGAAATTTCATCATTATACACCATTTTGGGATCGTTCGACAGGTCCGGAGTCATCGTTTTTCATCCGAAAATTGATTTTTTGGACTGTACCAAAAATGATTCAAAATGTCAATTGGATCATGCCTCATGTTGAATAACCACTTTTTAAACCCTCACAGTGACCAAAATTGCCATTTTTACAGAGTTTTGCTTACTCAAAAGCTTCAATTTTGACCCGTTTCAGGCACAGAAATGACTTTAAACACACTTATTTTAGTTGATAAAGTCCTAATTCACATCCAACAGTAATTTAGAGTCAAAAGATTAAATGTTAAAATTTCATCATTATAGACCATTTTGGGATCGTTCGACAGGTCCGGAGTCATCGTTTTTCATCCGAAAATTGATTTTTTGGACTGTACCAAAAATGATTCAAAATGTCAATTGGATCATGCCTCATGTTGAATAAACACTTTTTAAACCCTCACAGTGACCAAAATTGCCATTTTTACAGAGTTTTGCTTACTCAAAAGCTTCAATTTTGACCCGTTTCAGGCACAGAAATGACTTTAAACACACTTATTTTAGTTGACAAAGTCCTAATTCACACCCAACAGTAATTTAGAGTCAAAAGATTAAATGTTAAAATTTCATCATTATAGACCATTTTGGGATCGTTCGACAGGTCCGGAGTCATCGTTTTTCATCCGAAAATTGATTTTTTGGACTGTACCAAAAATGATTCAAAATGTCAATTGGATCATGCCTCATGTTGAATAACCACTTTTTAAACCCTCACAGTGACAAAAAATTGCCATTTTTACAGAGTTTTGCTTACTCAAAAGCTTCCATTTTGACCCGTTTCAGGCACAGAAATGACTTTAAACACACTTATTCTAGTTGACAAAGTCATAATTCACATCCAACAGTAATTTAGAGTCAAAAGATTAAATGTTGAAATTTCATCATTATAGCCCATTTTATGATCGTTCGACAGGTCCGGAGTCATCGTTTTTCATCCGAAAATTGATTTTTTGGACTGTACCAAAAATGATTCAAAATGTCAATTGGATCATGCCTCATGTTGAATAACCACTTTTTAAACCCTCACAGTGACCAAAATTGCCATTTTTACAGAGTTTTGCTTACTCAAAAGCTTCCATTTTGACACGTTTCAGGCACAGAAATGACTTTAAACACACTTATTCTAGTTGACAAAGTCATAATTGACATCCAACAGTAATTTAGAGTCAAAAGATTAAATGTTGAATTTCATCATTATACACCATTTTGGGATCGTTCGACAGGTCCGGAGTCATCGTTTTTCATCCGAAAATTGATTTTCTGGACTGTACCAAAAATGATTCAAAATGTCAATTGGATCATGCCTCATGTTGAATAACCACTTTTTAAACCCTCACAGTGACCAAAATTGCCATTTTTACAGAGTTTTGCTTACTCAAAAGCTTCAATTTTGACCCGTTTCAGGCACAGAAATGACTTTAAACACACTTATTTTAGTTGATAAAGTCCTAATTCACATCCAACAGTAATTTAGAGTCAAAAGATTAAATGTTAAAATTTCATCATTATAGACCATTTTGGGATCGTTCGACAGGTCCGGAGTCATCGTTTTTCATCCGAAAATTGATTTTTTGGACTGTACCAAAAATGATTCAAAATGTCAATTGGATCATGCCTCATGTTGAATAAACACTTTTTAAACCCTCACAGTGACCAAATTTGCCATTTTTACAGAGTTTTGCTTACTCAAAAGCTTCAATTTTGACCCGTTTCAGGCACAGAAATGACTTTAAACACACTTATTTTAGTTGACAAAGTCCTAATTCACATCCAACAGTAATTTAGAGTCAAAAGATTAAATGTTAAAATTTCATCATTATAGACCATTTTGGGATCGTTCGACAGGTCCGGAGTCATCGTTTTTCATCCGAAAATTGATTTTTTGGACTGTACCAAAAATGATTCAAAATGTCAATTGGATCATGCCTCATGTTGAATAACCACTTTTTAAACCCTCACAGTGACCAAAATTGCCATTTTTACAGAGTTTTAATTACTCAAAAGCTTCCATTTTGACCCGTTTCAGGCACAGAAATGACTTTAAACACACTTATTCTAGTTGACAAAGTCATAATTCACATCCAACAGTCATTTAGAGTCAAAAGATTAAATGTTGAAATTTCATCATTATAGACCATTTTGGTATCGTTCGACAAGTCCGGAGTCATCGTTTTTCATCCGAAAAATTGATTTTTTGGACTGTACCAAAAATGATTCAAAATGTCAATTGGATCATGCCTCATGTTGAATAACCACTTTTTAAACCCTCACAGTGACCAAAATTGCCATTTTTACAGAGTTTTGCTTACTCAAAAGCTTCCATTTTGACCCGTTTCAGGCACAGAAATGACTTTAAACACTCTTATTCTAGTTGACAAAGTCATAATTCACATCCAACAGTAATTTAGAGTCAAAAGATTAAATGTTGAAATTTCATCATTATAGACCATTTTATGATCGCTCGACAGGTCCGGAGTCATCGTTTTTCATCCGAAAATTGATTTTTTGGACTGTACCAAAAATGATCTAAAATGTCAATTGGATCATGCCTCATGTTGAATAACCACTTTTTAAACCCTCACAGTGACCAAAATTGCCATTTTTACAGAGTTTTGCTTACTCAAAAGCTTCCATTTTGACCCGTTTCAGGCACAGAAATGACTTTAAACACACTTATTCTAGTTGACAAAGTCATAATTCACATCCAACAGTAATTTAGAGTCAAAAGATTAAATGTTGAAATTTCATCATTATAGACCATTTTGGTATCGTTCGACAGGTCCGGAGTCATCGTTTTTCATCCGAAAATTGATTTTTTGGACTGTACCAAAAATGATTCAAAATGTCAATTGGATCATGCCTCATGTTGAATAACCACTTTTTAAACCCTCACAGTGACCAAAATTGCCATTTTTACAGAGTTTTGCTTACTCAAAAGCTTCAATTTTGACCCGTTTCAGACACAGAAATGACTTTAAACACACTTATTTTAGTTGACAAAGTCCTAATTCACATCCAACAGTAATTTAGAGTCAAAAGATTAAATGTTAAAATTTCATCATTATAGACCATGTTGGGATCGTTCGACAGGTCCGGAGTCATCGTTTTTCATCCGAAAATTGATTTTTTGGACTGTACCAAAAATGATTCAAAATGTCAATTGGATCATGCCTCATGTTGAATAACCACTTTTTAAACCCTCACAGTGACCAAAATTGCCATTTTTACAGAGTTTTGCTTACTCAAAAGCTTCCATTTTGACACGTTTCAGGCACAGAAATGACTTTAAACACACTTATTCTAGTTGACAAAGTCATAATTCACATCCAACAGTAATTTAGAGTCAAAAGATTAAATGTTGAAATTTCATCATTATAGACCATTTTGGTATCGTTCGACAGGTCCGGAGTCATCGTTTTTCATCCGAAAATTGATTTTTTGGACTGTACCAAAAATGATTCAAAATGTCAATTGGATCATGCCTCATGTTGAATAACCACTTTTTAAACCCTCACAGTGACCAAAATTGCCATTTTTACAGAGTTTTGCTTACTCAAAAGCTTCAATTTTGACCCGTTTCAGGCACAGAAATGACTTTAAACACACTTATTTTAGTTGATAAAGTCCTAATTCACATCCAACAGTAATTTAGAGTCAAAAGATTAAATGTTAAAATTTCATCATTATAGACCATTTTGGGATCGTTCGACAGGTCCGGAGTCATCGTTTTTCATCCGAAAATTGATTTTTTGGACTGTACCAAAAATGATTCAAAATGTCAATTGGATCATGCCTCATGTTGAATAAACACTTTTTAAACCCTCACAGTGACCAAAATTGCCATTTTTACAGAGTTTTGCTTACTCAAAAGCTTCAATTTTGACCCGTTTCAGGCACAGAAATGACTTTAAACACACTTATTTTAGTTGACAAAGTCCTAATTCACATCCAACAGTAATTTAGAGTCAAAAGATTAAATGTTAAAATTTCATCATTATAGACCATTTTGGGATCGTTCGACAGGTCCGGAGTCATCGTTTTTCATCCGAAAATTGATTTTTTGGACTGTACCAAAAATGATTCAAAATGTCAATTGGATCATGCCTCATGTTGAATAACCACTTTTTAAACCCTCACAGTGACAAAAAATTGCCATTTTTACAGAGTTTTGCTTACTCAAAAGCTTCCATTTTGACCCGTTTCAGGCACAGAAATGACTTTAAACACACTTATTCTAGTTGACAAAGTCATAATTCACATCCAACAGTAATTTAGAGTCAAAAGATTAAATGTTGAAATTTCATCATTATAGCCCATTTTATGATCGTTCGACAGGTCCGGAGTCATCGTTTTTCATCCGAAAATTGATTTTTTGGACTGTACCAAAAATGATTCAAAATGTCAATTGGATCATGCCTCATGTTGAATAACCACTTTTTAAACCCTCACAGTGACCAAAATTGCCATTTTTACAGAGTTTTGCTTACTCAAAAGCTTCCATTTTGACACGTTTCAGGCACAGAAATGACTTTAAACACACTTATTCTAGTTGACAAAGTCATAATTGACATCCAACAGTAATTTAGAGTCAAAAGATTAAATGTTGAATTTCATCATTATAGACCATTTTGGTATCGTTCGACAGGTCCGGAGTCATCGTTTTTCATCCGAAAATTGATTTTTTGGACTGTACCAAAAATGATTCAAAATGTCAATTGGATCATGCCTCATGTTGAATAACCACTTTTTAAACCCTCACAGTGACCAAAATTGCCATTTTTACAGAGTTTTGCTTACTCAAAAGCTTCAATTTTGACCCGTTTCAGGCACAGAAATGACTTTAAACACACTTATTTTAGTTGACAAAGTCCTAATTCACATCCAACAGTAATTTAGAGTCAAAAGATTAAATGTTAAAATTTCATCATTATAGACCATTTTGGGATCGTTCGACAGGTCCGGAGTCATCGTTTTTCATCCGAAAATTGATTTTTTGGACTGTACCAAAAATGATTCAAAATGTCAATTGGATCATGCCTCATGTTGAATAACCACTTTTTAAACCCTCACAGTGACCAAAATTGCCATTTTTACAGAGTTTTGCTTACTCAAAAGCTTCCATTTTGACACGTTTCAGGCACAGAAATGACTTTAAACACACTTATTCTAGTTGACAAAGTCATAATTGACATCCAACAGTAATTTAGAGTCAAAAGATTAAATGTTGAATTTCATCATTATAGACCATTTTGGTATCGTTCGACAGGTCCGGAGTCATCGTTTTTCATCCGAAAATTGATTTTTTGGACTGTACCAAAAATGATTCAAAATGTCAATTGGATCATGCCTCATGTTGAATAACCACTTTTTAAACCCTCACAGTGACCAAAATTGCCATTTTTACAGAGTTTTGCTTACTCAAAAGCTTCAATTTTGACCCGTTTGAGGCACAGAAATGACTTTAAACACACTTATTTTAGTTGATAAAGTCCTAATTCACATCCAACAGTAATTTAGAGTCAAAAGATTAAATGTTAAAATTTCATCATTATAGACCAGTTTGGGATCGTTCGACAGGTCCGGAGTCATCGTTTTTCATCCGAAAATTGATTTTTTGGACTGTACCAAAAATGATTCAAAATGTCAATTGGATCATGCCTCATGTTGAATAAACACTTTTTAAACCCTCACAGTGACCAAATTTGCCATTTTTACAGAGTTTTGCTTACTCAAAAGCTTCAATTTTGACCCGTTTCAGGCACAGAAATGACTTTAAACACACTTATTTTAGTTGACAAAGTCCTAATTCACATCCAACAGTAATTTAGAGTCAAAAGATTAAATGTTAAAATTTCATCATTATAGACCATTTTGGGATCGTTCGACAGGTCCGGAGTCATCGTTTTTCATCCGAAAATTGATTTTTTGGACTGTACCAAAAATGATTCAAAATGTCAATTGGATCATGCCTCATGTTGAATAACCACTTTTTAAACCCTCACAGTGACAAAAAATTGCCATTTTTACAGAGTTTTAATTACTCAAAAGCTTCCATTTTGACCCGTTTCAGGCACAGAAATGACTTTAAACACACTTATTCTAGTTGACAAAGTCATAATTCACATCCAACAGTCATTTAGAGTCAAAAGATTAAATGTTGAAATTTCATCATTATACACCATTTTGGGATCGTTCGACAGGTCCGGAGTCATCGTTTTTCATCCGAAAATTGATTTTTTGGACTGTACCAAAAATGATTCAAAATGTCAATTGGATCATGCCTCATGTTGAATAACCACTTTTTAAACCCTCACAGTGACCAAAATTGCCATTTTTACAGAGTTTTGCTTACTCAAAAGCTTCCATTTTGACCCGTTTCAGGCACAGAAATGACTTTAAACACTCTTATTCTAGTTCACAAAGTCATAATTCACATCCAACAGTAATTTAGAGTCAAAAGATTAAATGTTGAAATTTCATCATTATAGACCATTTTATGATCGCTCGACAGGTCCGGAGTCATCGTTTTTCATCCGAAAATTGATTTTTTGGACTGTACCAAAAATGATCTAAAATGTCAATTGGATCATGCCTCATGTTGAATAACCACTTTTTAAACCCTCACAGTGACCAAAATTGCCATTTTTACAGAGTTTTGCTTACTCAAAAGCTTCCATTTTGACCCGTTTCAGGCACAGAAATGACTTTAAACACACTTATTCTAGTTGACAAAGTCATAATTCACATCCAACAGTAATTTAGAGTCAAAAGATTAAATGTTGAAATTTCATCATTATAGCCCATTTTATGATCGTTCGACAGGTCCGGAGTCATCGTTTTTCATCCGAAAATTGATTTTTTGGACTGTACCAAAAATGATTCAAAATGTCAATTGGATCATGCCTCATGTTGAATAACCACTTTTTAAACCCTCACAGTGACCAAAATTGCCATTTTTACAGAGTTTTGCTTACTCAAAAGCTTCCATTTTGACACGTTTCAGGCACAGAAATGACTTTAAACACACTTATTCTAGTTGACAAAGTCATAATTGACATCCAACAGTAATTTAGAGTCAAAAGATTAAATGTTGAAATTTCATCATTATAGACCATTTTGGTATCGTTCGACAGGTCCGGAGTCATCGTTTTTCATCCGAAAATTGATTTTTTGGACTGTACCAAAAATGATTCAAAATGTCAATTGGATCATGCCTCATGTTGAATAACCACTTTTTAAACCCTCACAGTGACCAAAATTGCCATTTTTACAGAGTTTTGCTTACTCAAAAGCTTCAATTTTGACCCGTTTCAGACACAGAAATGACTTTAAACACACTTATTTTAGTTGACAAAGTCCTAATTCACATCCAACAGTAATTTAGAGTCAAAAGATTAAATGTTAAAATTTCATCATTATAGACCATGTTGGGATCGTTCGACAGGTCCGGAGTCATCGTTTTTCATCCGAAAATTGATTTTTTGGACTGTACCAAAAATGATTCAAAATGTCAATTGGATCATGCCTCATGTTGAATAACCACTTTTTAAACCCTCACAGTGACCAAAATTGCCATTTTTACAGAGTTTTGCTTACTCAAAAGCTTCCATTTTGACACGTTTCAGGCACAGAAATGACTTTAAACACACTTATTCTAGTTGACAAAGTCATAATTCACATCCAACAGTAATTTAGAGTCAAAAGATTAAATGTTGAAATTTCATCATTATAGACCATTTTGGTATCGTTCGACAGGTCCGGAGTCATCGTTTTTCATCCGAAAATTGATTTTTTGGACTGTACCAAAAATGATTCAAAATGTCAATTGGATCATGCCTCATGTTGAATAACCACTTTTTAAACCCTCACAGTGACCAAAATTGCCATTTTTACAGAGTTTTGCTTACTCAAAAGCTTCAATTTTGACCCGTTTCAGGCACAGAAATGACTTTAAACACACTTATTTTAGTTGATAAAGTCCTAATTCACATCCAACAGTAATTTAGAGTCAAAAGATTAAATGTTAAAATTTCATCATTATAGACCATTTTGGGATCGTTCGACAGGTCCGGAGTCATCGTTTTTCATCCGAAAATTGATTTTTTGGACTGTACCAAAAATGATTCAAAATGTCAATTGGATCATGCCTCATGTTGAATAACCACTTTTTAAACCCTCACAGTGACAAAAAATTGCCATTTTTACAGAGTTTTGCTTACTCAAAAGCTTCCATTTTGACCCGTTTCAGGCACAGAAATGACTTTAAACACACTTATTCTAGTTGACAAAGTCATAATTCACATCCAACAGTAATTTAGAGTCAAAAGATTAAATGTTGAAATTTCATCATTATAGCCCATTTTATGATCGTTCGACAGGTCCGGAGTCATCGTTTTTCATCCGAAAATTGATTTTTTGGACTGTACCAAAAATGATTCAAAATGTCAATTGGATCATGCCTCATGTTGAATAACCACTTTTTAAACCCTCACAGTGACCAAAATTGCCATTTTTACAGAGTTTTGCTTACTCAAAAGCTTCCATTTTGACACGTTTCAGGCACAGAAATGACTTTAAACACACTTATTCTAGTTGACAAAGTCATAATTGACATCCAACAGTAATTTAGAGTCAAAAGATTAAATGTTGAATTTCATCATTATAGACCATTTTGGTATCGTTCGACAGGTCCGGAGTCATCGTTTTTCATCCGAAAATAGATTTTTTGGACTGTACCAAAAATGATTCAAAATGTCAATGGATCATGCCTCATGTTGAATAACCACTTTTTAAACCCTCAGTGACAAAAAAGTGCCATTTTTACAGAGTTTTGCTTACTCAAAAGCTTCCATTTTGAACCGTTTCAGGCACAGAAATGACTTTAAACACACTTATTCTAGTTGACAAAGTCATAATTCACATCCAACAGTCATTTAGAGTCAAAAGATTAAATGTTGAAATTTCATCATTATAGACCATTTTGGGATCGTTCGACAGGTCCGGAGTCATCGTTTTTCATCCGAAATATGATTTTTTGGACTGTACCAAAAATGATTCAAAATGTCAATTGGATCATGCCTCATGTTGAATAACCACTTTTTAAACCCTCACAGTGACCAAAATTGCCATTTTTACAGAGTTTTGCTTACTCAAAAGCTTCCATTTTGACCCGTTTCAGGCACAGAAATGACTTTAAACACACTTATTCTAGTTGACAAAGTCATAATTCACATCCAACAGTAATTTAGAGTCAAAAGATTAAATGTTGAAATTTCATCATTATAGACCATTTTGGGATCGTTCGACAGGTCCGGAGTCATCGTTTTTTATCCGAAAATTGATTTTTTGGACTGTACCAAAAATGATTCAAAATGTCAATTGGATCATGCCTCATGTTGAATAACCACTTTTTAAACCCTCACAGTGACCAAAATTGCCATTTTTACAGAGTTTTGCTTACTCAAAAGCTTCCATTTTGACCCGTTTCAGGCACAGAAATGACTTTAAACACACTTATTCTAGTTGACAAAGTCATAATTCACATCCAACAGTAATTTAGAGTCAAAAGATTAAATGTTGAAATTTCATCATTATAGACCATTTTGGTATCGTTCGACAGGTCCGGAGTCATCGTTTTTCATCCGAAAATTGATTTTTTGGACTGTACCAAAAATGATTCAAAATGTCAATTGGATCATGCCTCATGTTGAATAACCACTTTTTAAACCCTCACAGTGACCAAAATTGCCATTTTTACAGAGTTTTGCTTACTCAAAAGCTTCAATTTTGACCCGTTTCAGGCACAGAAATGACTTTAAACACACTTATTCTAGTTGATAAAGTCCTAATTCACATCCAACAGTAATTTAGAGTCAAAAGATTAAATGTTAAAATTTCATCATTATAGACCATTTTGGGATCGTTCGACAGGTCCGGAGTCATCGTTTTTCATCCGAAAATTGATTTTTTGGACTGTACCAAAAATGATTCAAAATGTCAATTGGATCATGCCTCATGTTGAATAAACACTTTTTAAACCCTCACAGTGACCAAAATTGCCATTTTTACAGAGTTTTGCTTACTCAAAAGCTTCAATTTTGACCCGTTTCAGGCATAGAAATGACTTTAAACACACTTATTTTAGTTGACAAAGTCCTAATTCACATCCAACAGTAATTTAGAGTCAAAAGATTAAATGTTAAAATTTCATCATTATAGACCATTTTGGGATCGTTCGACAGGTCCGGAGTCATCGTTTTTCATCCGAAAATTGATTTTTTGGACTGTACCAAAAATGATTCAAAATGTCAATTGGATCATGCCTCATGTTGAATAACCACTTTTTAAACCCTCACAGTGACAAAAAACTGCCATTTTTACAGAGTTTTGCTTACTCAAAAGCTTCCATTTTGACCCGTTTCAGGCACAGAAATGACTTTAAACACACTTATTCTAGTTGACAAAGTCATAATTCACATCCAACAGTAATTTAGAGTCAAAAGATTAAATGTTGAAATTTCATCATTATAGCCCATTTTATGATCGTTCGACAGGTCCGGAGTCATCGTTTTTCATCCGAAAATTGATTTTTTGGACTGTACCAAAAATGATTCAAAATGTCAATTGGATCATGCCTCGTGTTGAATAACCACTTTTTAAACCCTCACAGTGACCAAAATTGCCATTTTTACAGAGTTTTGCTTACTCAAAAGCTTCCATTTTGACACGTTTCAGGCACAGAAATGACTTTAAACACACTTATTCTAGTTGACAAAGTCATAATTGACATCCAACAGTAATTTAGAGTCAAAAGATTAAATGTTGAATTTCATCATTATAGACCATTTTGGTATCGTTCGACAGGTCCGGAGTCATCGTTTTTCATCCGAAAATTGATTTTTTGGACTGTACCAAAAATGATTCAAAATGTCAATTGGATCATGCCTCATGTTGAATAACCACTTTTTAAACCCTCACAGTGACCAAAATTGCCATTTTTACAGAGTTTTGCTTACTCAAAAGCTTCAATTTTGACCCGTTTCAGGCACAGAAATGACTTTAAACACACTTATTTTAGTTGATAAAGTCCTAATTCACATCCAAAAGTAATTTAGAGTCAAAAGATTAAATGTTAAAATTTCATCATTATAGACCATTTTGGGATCGTTCGACAGGTCCGGAGTCATCGTTTTTCATCCGAAAATTGATTTTTTGGACTGTACCAAAAATGATTCAAAATGTCAATTGGATCATGCCTCATGTTGAATAAACACTTTTTAAACCCTCACAGTGACCAAATTTGCCATTTTTACAGAGTTTTGCTTACTCAAAAGCTTCAATTTTGACCCGTTTCAGGCACAGAAATGACTTTAAACACACTTATTTTAGTTGACAAAGTCCTAATTCACATCCAACAGTAATTTAGAGTCAAAAGATTAAATGTTAAAATTTCATCATTATAGACCATTTTGGGATCGTTCGACAGGTCCGGAGTCATCGTTTTTCAACCGAAATTTGATTTTTTGGACTGTACCAAAAATGATTCAAAATGTCAATTGGATCATGCCTCATGTTGAATAACCACTTTTTAAACCCTCACAGTGACAAAAAATTGCCATTTTTACAGAGTTTTAATTACTCAAAAGCTTCCATTTTGACCCGTTTCAGGCACAGAAATGACTTTAAACACACTTATTCTAGTTGACAAAGTCATAATTCACATCCAACAGTCATTTAGAGTCAAAAGATTAAATGTTGAAATTTCATCATTATACACCATTTTGGGATCGTTCGACAGGTCCGGAGTCATCGTTTTTCATCCGAAAATTGATTTTTTGGACTGTACCAAAAATGATTCAAAATGTCAATTGGATCATGCCTCATGTTGAATAACCACTTTTTAAACCCTCACAGTGACCAAAATTGCCATTTTTACAGAGTTTTGCTTACTCAAAAGCTTCAATTTTGACCCGTTTCAGGCACAGAAATGACTTTAAACACACTTATTTTAGTTGATAACGTCCTAATTCACATCCAACAGTAATTTAGAGTCAAAAGATTAAATGTTAAAATTTCATCATTATAGACCATTTTGGGATCGTTCGACAGGTCCGGAGTCATCGTTTTTCATCCGAAAATTGATTTTTTGGACTGTACCAAAAATGATTCAAAATGTCAATTGGATCATGCCTCATGTTGAATAAACACTTTTTAAACCCTCACAGTGACCAAAATTGCCATTTTTACAGAGTTTTGCTTACTCAAAAGCTTCAATTTTGACCCGTTTCAGGCACAGAAATGACTTTAAACACACTTATTTTAGTTGACAAAGTCCTAATTCACATCCAACAGTAATTTAGAGTCAAAAGATTAAATGTTAAAATTTCATCATTATAGACCATTTTGGGATCGTTCGACAGGTCCGGAGTCATCGTTTTTCATCCGAAAATTGATTTTTTGGACTGTACCAAAAATGATTCAAAATGTCAATTGGATCATGCCTCATGTTGAATAACCACTTTTTAAACCCTCACAGTGACAAAAAATTGCCATTTTTACAGAGTTTTGCTTACTCAAAAGCTTCCATTTTGACCCGTTTCAGGCACAGAAATGACTTTAAACACACTTATTCTAGTTGACAAAGTCATAATTCACATCCAACAGTAATTTAGAGTCAAAAGATTAAATGTTGAAATTTCATCATTATAGCCCATTTTATGATCGTTCGACAGGTCCGGAGTCATCGTTTTTCATCCGAAAATTGATTTTTTGGACTGTACCAAAAATGATTCAAAATGTCAATTGGATCATGCCTCATGTTGAATAACCACTTTTTAAACCCTCACAGTGACCAAAATTGCCATTTTTACAGAGTTTTGCTTACTCAAAAGCTTCCATTTTGACACGTTTCAGGCACAGAAATGACTTTAAACACACTTATTCTAGTTGACAAAGTCATAATTGACATCCAACAGTAATTTAGAGTCAAAAGATTAAATGTTGAATTTCATCATTATACACCATTTTGGGATCGTTCGACAGGTCCGGAGTCATCGTTTTTCATCCGAAAATTGATTTTCTGGACTGTACCAAAAATGATTCAAAATGTCAATTGGATCATGCCTCATGTTGAATAACCACTTTTTAAACCCTCACAGTGACCAAAATTGCCATTTTTACAGAGTTTTGCTTACTCAAAAGCTTCAATTTTGACCCGTTTCAGGCACAGAAATGACTTTAAACACACTTATTTTAGTTGATAAAGTCCTAATTCACATCCAACAGTAATTTAGAGTCAAAAGATTAAATGTTAAAATTTCATCATTATAGACCATTTTGGGATCGTTCGACAGGTCCGGAGTCATCGTTTTTCATCCGAAAATTGATTTTTTGGACTGTACCAAAAATGATTCAAAATGTCAATTGGATCATGCCTGATGTTGAATAAACACTTTTTAAACCCTCACAGTGACCAAATTTGCCATTTTTACAGAGTTTTGCTTACTCAAAAGCTTCAATTTTGACCCGTTTCAGGCACAGAAATGACTTTAAACACACTTATTTTAGTTGACAAAGTCCTAATTCACATCCAACAGTAATTTAGAGTCAAAAGATTAAATGTTAAAATTTCATCATTATAGACCATTTTGGGATCGTTCGACAGGTCCGGAGTCATCGTTTTTCATCCGAAAATTGATTTTTTGGACTGTACCAAAAATGATTCAAAATGTCAATTGGATCATGCCTCATGTTGAATAACCACTTTTTAAACCCTCACAGTGACAAAAAATTGCCATTTTTACAGAGTTTTAATTACTCAAAAGCTTCCATTTTGACCCGTTTCAGGCACAGAAATGACTTTAAACACACTTATTCTAGTTGACAAAGTCATAATTCACATCCAACAGTCATTTAGAGTCAAAAGATTAAATGTTGAAATTTCATCATTATACACCATTTTGGGATCATCGTTTTTCATCCGAAAATTGATTTTTTGGACTGTACCAAAAATGATTCAAAATGTCAATTGGATCATGCCTCATGTTGAATAACCACTTTTTAAACCCTCACAGTGACCAAAATTGCCATTTTTACAGAGTTTTGCTTACTCAAAAGCTTCCATTTTGACCCGTTTCAGGCACAGAAATGACTTTAAACACACTTATTCTAGTTGACAAAGTCATAATTCACATCCAACAGTAATTTAGAGTCAAAAGATTAAATGTTGAAATTTCATCATTATAGACCATTTTGGTATCGTTCGACAAGTCCGGAGTCATCGTTTTTCATCCGAAAAATTGATTTTTTGGACTGTACCAAAAATGATTCAAAATGTCAATTGGATCATGCCTCATGTTGAATAACCACTTTTTAAACCCTCACAGTGACCAAAATTGCCATTTTTACAGAGTTTTGCTTACTCAAAAGCTTCCATTTTGACCCGTTTCAGGCACAGAAATGACTTTAAACACTCTTATTCTAGTTGACAAAGTCATAATTCACATCCAACAGTAATTTAGAGTCAAAAGATTAAATGTTGAAATTTCATCATTATAGACCATTTTATGATCGCTCGACAGGTCCGGAGTCATCGTTTTTCATCCGAAAATTGATTTTTTGGACTGTACCAAAAATGATCTAAAATGTCAATTGGATCATGCCTCATGTTGAATAACCACTTTTTAAACCCTCACAGTGACCAAAATTGCCATTTTTACAGAGTTTTGCTTACTCAAAAGCTTCCATTTTGACGCGTTTCAGGCACAGAAATGACTTTAAACACACTTATTCTAGTTGACAAAGTCATAATTCACATCCAACAGTAATTTAGAGTCAAAAGATTAAATGTTGAAATTTCATCATTATAGACCATTTTGGTATCGTTCGACAGGTCCGGAGTCATCGTTTTTCATCCGAAAATTGATTTTTTGGACTGTACCAAAAATGATTCAAAATGTCAATTGGATCATGCCTCATGTTGAATAACCACTTTTTAAACCCTCACAGTGACCAAAATTGCCATTTTTACAGAGTTTTGCTTACTCAAAAGCTTCAATTTTGACCCGTTTCAGACACAGAAATGACTTTAAACACACTTATTTTAGTTGACAAAGTCCTAATTCACATCCAACAGTAATTTAGAGTCAAAAGATTAAATGTTAAAATTTCATCATTATAGACCATGTTGGGATCGTTCGACAGGTCCGGAGTCATCGTTTTTCATCCGAAAATTGATTTTTTGGACTGTACCAAAAATGATTCAAAATGTCAATTGGATCATGCCTCATGTTGAATAACCACTTTTTAAACCCTCACAGTGACCAAAATTGCCATTTTTACAGAGTTTTGCTTACTCAAAAGCTTCCATTTTGACACGTTTCAGGCACAGAAATGACTTTAAACACACTTATTCTAGTTGACAAAGTCATAATTCACATCCAACAGTAATTTAGAGTCAAAAGATTAAATGTTGAAATTTCATCATTATAGACCATTTTGGTATCGTTCGACAGGTCCGGAGTCATCGTTTTTCATCCGAAAATTGATTTTTTGGACTGTACCAAAAATGATTCAAAATGTCAATTGGATCATGCCTCATGTTGAATAACCACTTTTTAAACCCTCACAGTGACCAAAATTGCCATTTTTACAGAGTTTTGCTTACTCAAAAGCTTCAATTTTGACCCGTTTCAGGCACAGAAATGACTTTAAACACACTTATTTTAGTTGATAAAGTCCTAATTCACATCCAACAGTAATTTAGAGTCAAAAGATTAAATGTTAAAATTTCATCATTATAGACCATTTTGGGATCGTTCGACAGGTCCGGAGTCATCGTTTTTCATCCGAAAATTGATTTTTTGGACTGTACCAAAAATGATTCAAAATGTCAATTGGATCATGCCTCATGTTGAATAAACACTTTTTAAACCCTCACAGTGACCAAAATTGCCATTTTTACAGAGTTTTGCTTACTCAAAAGCTTCAATTTTGACCCGTTTCAGGCACAGAAATGACTTTAAACACACTTATTTTAGTTGACAAAGTCCTAATTCACATCCAACAGTAATTTAGAGTCAAAAGATTAAATGTTAAAATTTCATCATTATAGACCATTTTGGGATCGTTCGACAGGTCCGGAGTCATCGTTTTTCATCCGAAAATTGATTTTTTGGACTGTACCAAAAATGATTCAAAATGTCAATTGGATCATGCCTCATGTTGAATAACCACTTTTTAAACCCTCACAGTGACAAAAAATTGCCATTTTTACAGAGTTTTGCTTACTCAAAAGCTTCCATTTTGACCCGTTTCAGGCACAGAAATGACTTTAAACACACTTATTCTAGTTGACAAAGTCATAATTCACATCCAACAGTAATTTAGAGTCAAAAGATTAAATGTTGAAATTTCATCATTATAGCCCATTTTATGATCGTTCGACAGGTCCGGAGTCATCGTTTTTCATCCGAAAATTGATTTTTTGGACTGTACCAAAAATGATTCAAAATGTCAATTGGATCATGCCTCATGTTGAATAACCACTTTTTAAACCCTCACAGTGACCAAAATTGCCATTTTTACAGAGTTTTGCTTACTCAAAAGCTTCCATTTTGACACGTTTCAGGCACAGAAATGACTTTAAACACACTTATTCTAGTTGACAAAGTCATAATTGACATCCAACAGTAATTTAGAGTCAAAAGATTAAATGTTGAATTTCATCATTATAGACCATTTTGGTATCGTTCGACAGGTCCGGAGTCATCGTTTTTCATCCGAAAATTGATTTTTTGGACTGTACCAAAAATGATTCAAAATGTCAATTGGATCATGCCTCATGTTGAATAACCACTTTTTAAACCCTCACAGTGACCAAAATTGCCATTTTTACAGAGTTTTGCTTACTCAAAAGCTTCAATTTTGACCCGTTTCAGGCACAGAAATGACTTTAAACACACTTATTTTAGTTGACAAAGTCCTAATTCACATCCAACAGTAATTTAGAGTCAAAAGATTAAATGTTAAAATTTCATCATTATAGACCATTTTGGGATCGTTCGACAGGTCCGGAGTCATCGTTTTTCATCCGAAAATTGATTTTTTGGACTGTACCAAAAATGATTCAAAATGTCAATTGGATCATGCCTCATGTTGAATAACCACTTTTTAAACCCTCACAGTGACCAAAATTGCCATTTTTACAGAGTTTTGCTTACTCAAAAGCTTCCATTTTGACACGTTTCAGGCACAGAAATGACTTTAAACACACTTATTCTAGTTGACAAAGTCATAATTGACATCCAACAGTAATTTAGAGTCAAAAGATTAAATGTTGAATTTCATCATTATAGACCATTTTGGTATCGTTCGACAGGTCCGGAGTCATCGTTTTTCATCCGAAAATTGATTTTTTGGACTGTACCAAAAATGATTCAAAATGTCAATTGGATCATGCCTCATGTTGAATAACCACTTTTTAAACCCTCACAGTGACCAAAATTGCCATTTTTACAGAGTTTTGCTTACTCAAAAGCTTCAATTTTGACCCGTTTGAGGCACAGAAATGACTTTAAACACACTTATTTTAGTTGATAAAGTCCTAATTCACATCCAACAGTAATTTAGAGTCAAAAGATTAAATGTTAAAATTTCATCATTATAGACCAGTTTGGGATCGTTCGACAGGTCCGGAGTCATCGTTTTTCATCCGAAAATTGATTTTTTGGACTGTACCAAAAATGATTCAAAATGTCAATTGGATCATGCCTCATGTTGAATAAACACTTTTTAAACCCTCACAGTGACCAAATTTGCCATTTTTACAGAGTTTTGCTTACTCAAAAGCTTCAATTTTGACCCGTTTCAGGCACAGAAATGACTTTAAACACACTTATTTTAGTTGACAAAGTCCTAATTCACATCCAACAGTAATTTAGAGTCAAAAGATTAAATGTTAAAATTTCATCATTATAGACCATTTTGGGATCGTTCGACAGGTCCGGAGTCATCGTTTTTCATCCGAAAATTGATTTTTTGGACTGTACCAAAAATGATTCAAAATGTCAATTGGATCATGCCTCATGTTGAATAACCACTTTTTAAACCCTCACAGTGACAAAAAATTGCCATTTTTACAGAGTTTTAATTACTCAAAAGCTTCCATTTTGACCCGTTTCAGGCACAGAAATGACTTTAAACACACTTATTCTAGTTGACAAAGTCATAATTCACATCCAACAGTCATTTAGAGTCAAAAGATTAAATGTTGAAATTTCATCATTATACACCATTTTGGGATCGTTCGACAGGTCCGGAGTCATCGTTTTTCATCCGAAAATTGATTTTTTGGACTGTACCAAAAATGATTCAAAATGTCAATTGGATCATGCCTCATGTTGAATAACCACTTTTTAAACCCTCACAGTGACCAAAATTGCCATTTTTACAGAGTTTTGCTTACTCAAAAGCTTCCATTTTGACCCGTTTCAGGCACAGAAATGACTTTAAACACTCTTATTCTAGTTCACAAAGTCATAATTCACATCCAACAGTAATTTAGAGTCAAAAGATTAAATGTTGAAATTTCATCATTATAGACCATTTTATGATCGCTCGACAGGTCCGGAGTCATCGTTTTTCATCCGAAAATTGATTTTTTGGACTGTACCAAAAATGATCTAAAATGTCAATTGGATCATGCCTCATGTTGAATAACCACTTTTTAAACCCTCACAGTGACCAAAATTGCCATTTTTACAGAGTTTTGCTTACTCAAAAGCTTCCATTTTGACCCGTTTCAGGCACAGAAATGACTTTAAACACACTTATTCTAGTTGACAAAGTCATAATTCACATCCAACAGTAATTTAGAGTCAAAAGATTAAATGTTGAAATTTCATCATTATAGCCCATTTTATGATCGTTCGACAGGTCCGGAGTCATCGTTTTTCATCCGAAAATTGATTTTTTGGACTGTACCAAAAATGATTCAAAATGTCAATTGGATCATGCCTCATGTTGAATAACCACTTTTTAAACCCTCACAGTGACCAAAATTGCCATTTTTACAGAGTTTTGCTTACTCAAAAGCTTCCATTTTGACACGTTTCAGGCACAGAAATGACTTTAAACACACTTATTCTAGTTGACAAAGTCATAATTGACATCCAACAGTAATTTAGAGTCAAAAGATTAAATGTTGAAATTTCATCATTATAGACCATTTTGGTATCGTTCGACAGGTCCGGAGTCATCGTTTTTCATCCGAAAATTGATTTTTTGGACTGTACCAAAAATGATTCAAAATGTCAATTGGATCATGCCTCATGTTGAATAACCACTTTTTAAACCCTCACAGTGACCAAAATTGCCATTTTTACAGAGTTTTGCTTACTCAAAAGCTTCAATTTTGACCCGTTTCAGACACAGAAATGACTTTAAACACACTTATTTTAGTTGACAAAGTCCTAATTCACATCCAACAGTAATTTAGAGTCAAAAGATTAAATGTTAAAATTTCATCATTATAGACCATGTTGGGATCGTTCGACAGGTCCGGAGTCATCGTTTTTCATCCGAAAATTGATTTTTTGGACTGTACCAAAAATGATTCAAAATGTCAATTGGATCATGCCTCATGTTGAATAACCACTTTTTAAACCCTCACAGTGACCAAAATTGCCATTTTTACAGAGTTTTGCTTACTCAAAAGCTTCCATTTTGACACGTTTCAGGCACAGAAATGACTTTAAACACACTTATTCTAGTTGACAAAGTCATAATTCACATCCAACAGTAATTTAGAGTCAAAAGATTAAATGTTGAAATTTCATCATTATAGACCATTTTGGTATCGTTCGACAGGTCCGGAGTCATCGTTTTTCATCCGAAAATTGATTTTTTGGACTGTACCAAAAATGATTCAAAATGTCAATTGGATCATGCCTCATGTTGAATAACCACTTTTTAAACCCTCACAGTGACCAAAATTGCCATTTTTACAGAGTTTTGCTTACTCAAAAGCTTCAATTTTGACCCGTTTCAGGCACAGAAATGACTTTAAACACACTTATTCTAGTTGACAAAGTCATAATTCACATCCAACAGTAATTTAGAGTCAAAAGATTAAATGTTGAAATTTCATCATTATAGCCCATTTTATGATCGTTCGACAGGTCCGGAGTCATCGTTTTTCATCCGAAAATTGATTTTTTGGACTGTACCAAAAATGATTCAAAATGTCAATTGGATCATGCCTCATGTTGAATAACCACTTTTTAAACCCTCACAGTGACCAAAATTGCCATTTTTACAGAGTTTTGCTTACTCAAAAGCTTCCATTTTGACACGTTTCAGGCACAGAAATGACTTTAAACACACTTATTCTAGTTGACAAAGTCATAATTGACATCCAACAGTAATTTAGAGTCAAAAGATTAAATGTTGAATTTCATCATTATAGACCATTTTGGTATCGTTCGACAGGTCCGGAGTCATCGTTTTTCATCCGAAAATAGATTTTTTGGACTGTACCAAAAATGATTCAAAATGTCAATGGATCATGCCTCATGTTGAATAACCACTTTTTAAACCCTCAGTGACAAAAAAGTGCCATTTTTACAGAGTTTTGCTTACTCAAAAGCTTCCATTTTGAACCGTTTCAGGCACAGAAATGACTTTAAACACACTTATTCTAGTTGACAAAGTCATAATTCACATCCAACAGTCATTTAGAGTCAAAAGATTAAATGTTGAAATTTCATCATTATAGACCATTTTGGGATCGTTCGACAGGTCCGGAGTCATCGTTTTTCATCCGAAATATGATTTTTTGGACTGTACCAAAAATGATTCAAAATGTCAATTGGATCATGCCTCATGTTGAATAACCACTTTTTAAACCCTCACAGTGACCAAAATTGCCATTTTTACAGAGTTTTGCTTACTCAAAAGCTTCCATTTTGACCCGTTTCAGGCACAGAAATGACTTTAAACACACTTATTCTAGTTGACAAAGTCATAATTCACATCCAACAGTAATTTAGAGTCAAAAGATTAAATGTTGAAATTTCATCATTATAGACCATTTTGGGATCGTTCGACAGGTCCGGAGTCATCGTTTTTTATCCGAAAATTGATTTTTTGGACTGTACCAAAAATGATTCAAAATGTCAATTGGATCATGCCTCATGTTGAATAACCACTTTTTAAACCCTCACAGTGACCAAAATTGCCATTTTTTACAGAGTTTTGCTTACTCAAAAGCTTCCATTTTGACCCGTTTCAGGCACAAAAATGACTTTAAACACACTTATTCTAGTTGACAAAGTCATAATTCACATCCAACAGTAATTTAGAGTCAAAAGATTAAATGTTGAAATTTCATCATTATAGACCATTTTGGTATCGTTCGACAGGTCCGGAGTCATCGTTTTTCATCCGAAAATTGATTTTTTGGACTGTACCAAAAATGATTCAAAATGTCAATTGGATCATGCCTCATGTTGAATAACCACTTTTTAAACCCTCACAGTGACCAAAATTGCCATTTTTACAGAGTTTTGCTTACTCAAAAGCTTCAATTTTGACCCGTTTCAGGCACAGAAATGACTTTAAACACACTTATTTTAGTTGATAAAGTCCTAATTCACATCCAACAGTAATTTAGAGTCAAAAGATTAAATGTTAAAATTTCATCATTATAGACCAGTTTGGGATCGTTCGACAGGTCCGGAGTCATCGTTTTTCATCCGAAAATTGATTTTTTGGACTGTACCAAAAATGATTCAAAATGTCAATTGGATCATGCCTGATGTTGAATAAACACTTTTTAAACCCTCACAGTGACCAAATTTGCCATTTTTACAGAGTTTTGCTTACTCAAAAGCTTCAATTTTGACCCGTTTCAGGCACAGAAATGACTTTAAACACACTTATTTTAGTTGACAAAGTCCTAATTCACATCCAACAGTAATTTAGAGTCAAAAGATTAAATGTTAAAATTTCATCATTATAGACCATTTTGGGATCGTTCGACAGGTCCGGAGTCATCGTTTTTCATCCGAAAATTGATTTTTTGGACTGTACCAAAAATGATTCAAAATGTCAATTGGATCATGCCTCATGTTGAATAACCACTTTTTAAACCCTCACAGTGACAAAAAATTGCCATTTTTACAGAGTTTTAATTACTCAAAAGCTTCCATTTTGACCCGTTTCAGGCACAGAAATGACTTTAAACACACTTATTCTAGTTGACAAAGTCATAATTCACATCCAACAGTCATTTAGAGTCAAAAGATTAAATGTTGAAATTTCATCATTATACACCATTTTGGGATCATCGTTTTTCATCCGAAAATTGATTTTTTGGACTGTACCAAAAATGATTCAAAATGTCAATTGGATCATGCCTCATGTTGAATAACCACTTTTTAAACCCTCACAGTGACCAAAATTGCCATTTTTACAGAGTTTTGCTTACTCAAAAGCTTCCATTTTGACCCGTTTCAGGCACAGAAATGACTTTAAACACACTTATTCTAGTTGACAAAGTCATAATTCACATCCAACAGTAATTTAGAGTCAAAAGATTAAATGTTGAAATTTCATCATTATAGACCATTTTGGTATCGTTCGACAAGTCCGGAGTCATCGTTTTTCATCCGAAAAATTGATTTTTTGGACTGTACCAAAAATGATTCAAAATGTCAATTGGATCATGCCTCATGTTGAATAACCACTTTTTAAACCCTCACAGTGACCAAAATTGCCATTTTTACAGAGTTTTGCTTACTCAAAAGCTTCCATTTTGACCCGTTTCAGGCACAGAAATGACTTTAAACACTCTTATTCTAGTTGACAAAGTCATAATTCACATCCAACAGTAATTTAGAGTCAAAAGATTAAATGTTGAAATTTCATCATTATAGACCATTTTATGATCGCTCGACAGGTCCGGAGTCATCGTTTTTCATCCGAAAATTGATTTTTTGGACTGTACCAAAAATGATCTAAAATGTCAATTGGATCATGCCTCATGTTGAATAACCACTTTTTAAACCCTCACAGTGACCAAAATTGCCATTTTTACAGAGTTTTGCTTACTCAAAAGCTTCCATTTTGACGCGTTTCAGGCACAGAAATGACTTTAAACACACTTATTCTAGTTGACAAAGTCATAATTCACATCCAACAGTAATTTAGAGTCAAAAGATTAAATGTTGAAATTTCATCATTATAGACCATTTTGGTATCGTTCGACAGGTCCGGAGTCATCGTTTTTCATCCGAAAATTGATTTTTTGGACTGTACCAAAAATGATTCAAAATGTCAATTGGATCATGCCTCATGTTGAATAACCACTTTTTAAACCCTCACAGTGACCAAAATTGCCATTTTTACAGAGTTTTGCTTACTCAAAAGCTTCAATTTTGACCCGTTTCAGACACAGAAATGACTTTAAACACACTTATTTTAGTTGACAAAGTCCTAATTCACATCCAACAGTAATTTAGAGTCAAAAGATTAAATGTTAAAATTTCATCATTATAGACCATGTTGGGATCGTTCGACAGGTCCGGAGTCATCGTTTTTCATCCGAAAATTGATTTTTTGGACTGTACCAAAAATGATTCAAAATGTCAATTGGATCATGCCTCATGTTGAATAACCACTTTTTAAACCCTCACAGTGACCAAAATTGCCATTTTTACAGAGTTTTGCTTACTCAAAAGCTTCAATTTTGACCCGTTTCAGGCACAGAAATGACTTTAAACACACTTATTTTAGTTGATAAAGTCCTAATTCACATCCAACAGTAATTTAGAGTCAAAAGATTAAATGTTAAAATTTCATCATTATAGACCATTTTGGGATCGTTCGACAGGTCCGGAGTCATCGTTTTTCATCCGAAAATTGATTTTTTGGACTGTACCAAAAATGATTCAAAATGTCAATTGGATCATGCCTCATGTTGAATAAACACTTTTTAAACCCTCACAGTGACCAAAATTGCCATTTTTACAGAGTTTTGCTTACTCAAAAGCTTCAATTTTGACCCGTTTCAGGCACAGAAATGACTTTAAACACACTTATTTTAGTTGACAAAGTCCTAATTCACATCCAACAGTAATTTAGAGTCAAAAGATTAAATGTTAAAATTTCATCATTATAGACCATTTTGGGATCGTTCGACAGGTCCGGAGTCATCGTTTTTCATCCGAAAATTGATTTTTTGGACTGTACCAAAAATGATTCAAAATGTCAATTGGATCATGCCTCATGTTGAATAACCACTTTTTAAACCCTCACAGTGACAAAAAATTGCCATTTTTACAGAGTTTTGCTTACTCAAAAGCTTCCATTTTGACCCGTTTCAGGCACAGAAATGACTTTAAACACACTTATTCTAGTTGACAAAGTCATAATTCACATCCAACAGTAATTTAGAGTCAAAAGATTAAATGTTGAAATTTCATCATTATAGCCCATTTTATGATCGTTCGACAGGTCCGGAGTCATCGTTTTTCATCCGAAAATTGATTTTTTGGACTGTACCAAAAATGATTCAAAATGTCAATTGGATCATGCCTCATGTTGAATAACCACTTTTTAAACCCTCACAGTGACCAAAATTGCCATTTTTACAGAGTTTTGCTTACTCAAAAGCTTCCATTTTGACACGTTTCAGGCACAGAAATGACTTTAAACACACTTATTCTAGTTGACAAAGTCATAATTGACATCCAACAGTAATTTAGAGTCAAAAGATTAAATGTTGAATTTCATCATTATAGACCATTTTGGTATCGTTCGACAGGTCCGGAGTCATCGTTTTTCATCCGAAAATTGATTTTTTGGACTGTACCAAAAATGATTCAAAATGTCAATTGGATCATGCCTCATGTTGAATAACCACTTTTTAAACCCTCACAGTGACCAAAATTGCCATTTTTACAGAGTTTTGCTTACTCAAAAGCTTCAATTTTGACCCGTTTCAGGCACAGAAATGACTTTAAACACACTTATTTTAGTTGACAAAGTCCTAATTCACATCCAACAGTAATTTAGAGTCAAAAGATTAAATGTTAAAATTTCATCATTATAGACCATTTTGGGATCGTTCGACAGGTCCGGAGTCATCGTTTTTCATCCGAAAATTGATTTTTTGGACTGTACCAAAAATGATTCAAAATGTCAATTGGATCATGCCTCATGTTGAATAACCACTTTTTAAACCCTCACAGTGACCAAAATTGCCATTTTTACAGAGTTTTGCTTACTCAAAAGCTTCCATTTTGACACGTTTCAGGCACAGAAATGACTTTAAACACACTTATTCTAGTTGACAAAGTCATAATTGACATCCAACAGTAATTTAGAGTCAAAAGATTAAATGTTGAATTTCATCATTATAGACCATTTTGGTATCGTTCGACAGGTCCGGAGTCATCGTTTTTCATCCGAAAATTGATTTTTTGGACTGTACCAAAAATGATTCAAAATGTCAATTGGATCATGCCTCATGTTGAATAACCACTTTTTAAACCCTCACAGTGACCAAAATTGCCATTTTTACAGAGTTTTGCTTACTCAAAAGCTTCAATTTTGACCCGTTTGAGGCACAGAAATGACTTTAAACACACTTATTTTAGTTGATAAAGTCCTAATTCACATCCAACAGTAATTTAGAGTCAAAAGATTAAATGTTAAAATTTCATCATTATAGACCAGTTTGGGATCGTTCGACAGGTCCGGAGTCATCGTTTTTCATCCGAAAATTGATTTTTTGGACTGTACCAAAAATGATTCAAAATGTCAATTGGATCATGCCTCATGTTGAATAAACACTTTTTAAACCCTCACAGTGACCAAATTTGCCATTTTTACAGAGTTTTGCTTACTCAAAAGCTTCAATTTTGACCCGTTTCAGGCACAGAAATGACTTTAAACACACTTATTTTAGTTGACAAAGTCCTAATTCACATCCAACAGTAATTTAGAGTCAAAAGATTAAATGTTAAAATTTCATCATTATAGACCATTTTGGGATCGTTCGACAGGTCCGGAGTCATCGTTTTTCATCCGAAAATTGATTTTTTGGACTGTACCAAAAATGATTCAAAATGTCAATTGGATCATGCCTCATGTTGAATAACCACTTTTTAAACCCTCACAGTGACAAAAAATTGCCATTTTTACAGAGTTTTAATTACTCAAAAGCTTCCATTTTGACCCGTTTCAGGCACAGAAATGACTTTAAACACACTTATTCTAGTTGACAAAGTCATAATTCACATCCAACAGTCATTTAGAGTCAAAAGATTAAATGTTGAAATTTCATCATTATACACCATTTTGGGATCGTTCGACAGGTCCGGAGTCATCGTTTTTCATCCGAAAATTGATTTTTTGGACTGTACCAAAAATGATTCAAAATGTCAATTGGATCATGCCTCATGTTGAATAACCACTTTTTAAACCCTCACAGTGACCAAAATTGCCATTTTTACAGAGTTTTGCTTACTCAAAAGCTTCCATTTTGACCCGTTTCAGGCACAGAAATGACTTTAAACACTCTTATTCTAGTTCACAAAGTCATAATTCACATCCAACAGTAATTTAGAGTCAAAAGATTAAATGTTGAAATTTCATCATTATAGACCATTTTATGATCGCTCGACAGGTCCGGAGTCATCGTTTTTCATCCGAAAATTGATTTTTTGGACTGTACCAAAAATGATCTAAAATGTCAATTGGATCATGCCTCATGTTGAATAACCACTTTTTAAACCCTCACAGTGACCAAAATTGCCATTTTTACAGAGTTTTGCTTACTCAAAAGCTTCCATTTTGACCCGTTTCAGGCACAGAAATGACTTTAAACACACTTATTCTAGTTGACAAAGTCATAATTCACATCCAACAGTAATTTAGAGTCAAAAGATTAAATGTTGAAATTTCATCATTATAGCCCATTTTATGATCGTTCGACAGGTCCGGAGTCATCGTTTTTCATCCGAAAATTGATTTTTTGGACTGTACCAAAAATGATTCAAAATGTCAATTGGATCATGCCTCATGTTGAATAACCACTTTTTAAACCCTCACAGTGACCAAAATTGCCATTTTTACAGAGTTTTGCTTACTCAAAAGCTTCCATTTTGACACGTTTCAGGCACAGAAATGACTTTAAACACACTTATTCTAGTTGACAAAGTCATAATTGACATCCAACAGTAATTTAGAGTCAAAAGATTAAATGTTGAAATTTCATCATTATAGACCATTTTGGTATCGTTCGACAGGTCCGGAGTCATCGTTTTTCATCCGAAAATTGATTTTTTGGACTGTACCAAAAATGATTCAAAATGTCAATTGGATCATGCCTCATGTTGAATAACCACTTTTTAAACCCTCACAGTGACCAAAATTGCCATTTTTACAGAGTTTTGCTTACTCAAAAGCTTCAATTTTGACCCGTTTCAGACACAGAAATGACTTTAAACACACTTATTTTAGTTGACAAAGTCCTAATTCACATCCAACAGTAATTTAGAGTCAAAAGATTAAATGTTAAAATTTCATCATTATAGACCATGTTGGGATCGTTCGACAGGTCCGGAGTCATCGTTTTTCATCCGAAAATTGATTTTTTGGACTGTACCAAAAATGATTCAAAATGTCAATTGGATCATGCCTCATGTTGAATAACCACTTTTTAAACCCTCACAGTGACCAAAATTGCCATTTTTACAGAGTTTTGCTTACTCAAAAGCTTCAATTTTGACCCGTTTGAGGCACAGAAATGACTTTAAACACACTTATTCTAGTTGACAAAGTCATAATTGACATCCAACAGTAATTTAGAGTCAAAAGATTAAATGTTGAATTTCATCATTATAGACCATTTTGGTATCGTTCGACAGGTCCGGAGTCATCGTTTTTCATCCGAAAATTGATTTTTTGGACTGTACCAAAAATGATTCAAAATGTCAATTGGATCATGCCTCATGTTGAATAACCACTTTTTAAACCCTCACAGTGACCAAAATTGCCATTTTTACAGAGTTTTGCTTACTCAAAAGCTTCAATTTTGACCCGTTTCAGGCACAGAAATGACTTTAAACACACTTATTTTAGTTGACAAAGTCCTAATTCACATCCAACAGTAATTTAGAGTCAAAAGATTAAATGTTAAAATTTCATCATTATAGACCATTTTGGGATCGTTCGACAGGTCCGGAGTCATCGTTTTTCATCCGAAAATTGATTTTTTGGACTGTACCAAAAATGATTCAAAATGTCAATTGGATCATGCCTCATGTTGAATAACCACTTTTTAAACCCTCACAGTGACCAAAATTGCCATTTTTACAGAGTTTTGCTTACTCAAAAGCTTCCATTTTGACACGTTTCAGGCACAGAAATGACTTTAAACACACTTATTCTAGTTGACAAAGTCATAATTGACATCCAACAGTAATTTAGAGTCAAAAGATTAAATGTTGAATTTCATCATTATAGACCATTTTGGTATCGTTCGACAGGTCCGGAGTCATCGTTTTTCATCCGAAAATTGATTTTTTGGACTGTACCAAAAATGATTCAAAATGTCAATTGGATCATGCCTCATGTTGAATAACCACTTTTTAAACCCTCACAGTGACCAAAATTGCCATTTTTACAGAGTTTTGCTTACTCAAAAGCTTCAATTTTGACCCGTTTGAGGCACAGAAATGACTTTAAACACACTTATTTTAGTTGATAAAGTCCTAATTCACATCCAACAGTAATTTAGAGTCAAAAGATTAAATGTTAAAATTTCATCATTATAGACCAGTTTGGGATCGTTCGACAGGTCCGGAGTCATCGTTTTTCATCCGAAAATTGATTTTTTGGACTGTACCAAAAATGATTCAAAATGTCAATTGGATCATGCCTCATGTTGAATAAACACTTTTTAAACCCTCACAGTGACCAAATTTGCCATTTTTACAGAGTTTTGCTTACTCAAAAGCTTCAATTTTGACCCGTTTCAGGCACAGAAATGACTTTAAACACACTTATTTTAGTTGACAAAGTCCTAATTCACATCCAACAGTAATTTAGAGTCAAAAGATTAAATGTTAAAATTTCATCATTATAGACCATTTTGGGATCGTTCGACAGGTCCGGAGTCATCGTTTTTCATCCGAAAATTGATTTTTTGGACTGTACCAAAAATGATTCAAAATGTCAATTGGATCATGCCTCATGTTGAATAACCACTTTTTAAACCCTCACAGTGACAAAAAATTGCCATTTTTACAGAGTTTTAATTACTCAAAAGCTTCCATTTTGACCCGTTTCAGGCACAGAAATGACTTTAAACACACTTATTCTAGTTGACAAAGTCATAATTCACATCCAACAGTCATTTAGAGTCAAAAGATTAAATGTTGAAATTTCATCATTATACACCATTTTGGGATCGTTCGACAGGTCCGGAGTCATCGTTTTTCATCCGAAAATTGATTTTTTGGACTGTACCAAAAATGATTCAAAATGTCAATTGGATCATGCCTCATGTTGAATAACCACTTTTTAAACCCTCACAGTGACCAAAATTGCCATTTTTACAGAGTTTTGCTTACTCAAAAGCTTCCATTTTGACCCGTTTCAGGCACAGAAATGACTTTAAACACTCTTATTCTAGTTCACAAAGTCATAATTCACATCCAACAGTAATTTAGAGTCAAAAGATTAAATGTTGAAATTTCATCATTATAGACCATTTTATGATCGCTCGACAGGTCCGGAGTCATCGTTTTTCATCCGAAAATTGATTTTTTGGACTGTACCAAAAATGATCTAAAATGTCAATTGGATCATGCCTCATGTTGAATAACCACTTTTTAAACCCTCACAGTGACCAAAATTGCCATTTTTACAGAGTTTTGCTTACTCAAAAGCTTCCATTTTGACCCGTTTCAGGCACAGAAATGACTTTAAACACACTTATTCTAGTTGACAAAGTCATAATTCACATCCAACAGTAATTTAGAGTCAAAAGATTAAATGTTGAAATTTCATCATTATAGCCCATTTTATGATCGTTCGACAGGTCCGGAGTCATCGTTTTTCATCCGAAAATTGATTTTTTGGACTGTACCAAAAATGATTCAAAATGTCAATTGGATCATGCCTCATGTTGAATAACCACTTTTTAAACCCTCACAGTGACCAAAATTGCCATTTTTACAGAGTTTTGCTTACTCAAAAGCTTCCATTTTGACACGTTTCAGGCACAGAAATGACTTTAAACACACTTATTCTAGTTGACAAAGTCATAATTGACATCCAACAGTAATTTAGAGTCAAAAGATTAAATGTTGAAATTTCATCATTATAGACCATTTTGGTATCGTTCGACAGGTCCGGAGTCATCGTTTTTCATCCGAAAATTGATTTTTTGGACTGTACCAAAAATGATTCAAAATGTCAATTGGATCATGCCTCATGTTGAATAACCACTTTTTAAACCCTCACAGTGACCAAAATTGCCATTTTTACAGAGTTTTGCTTACTCAAAAGCTTCAATTTTGACCCGTTTCAGACACAGAAATGACTTTAAACACACTTATTTTAGTTGACAAAGTCCTAATTCACATCCAACAGTAATTTAGAGTCAAAAGATTAAATGTTAAAATTTCATCATTATAGACCATGTTGGGATCGTTCGACAGGTCCGGAGTCATCGTTTTTCATCCGAAAATTGATTTTTTGGACTGTACCAAAAATGATTCAAAATGTCAATTGGATCATGCCTCATGTTGAATAACCACTTTTTAAACCCTCACAGTGACCAAAATTGCCATTTTTACAGAGTTTTGCTTACTCAAAAGCTTCCATTTTGACACGTTTCAGGCACAGAAATGACTTTAAACACACTTATTCTAGTTGACAAAGTCATAATTCACATCCAACAGTAATTTAGAGTCAAAAGATTAAATGTTGAAATTTCATCATTATAGACCATTTTGGTATCGTTCGACAGGTCCGGAGTCATCGTTTTTCATCCGAAAATTGATTTTTTGGACTGTACCAAAAATGATTCAAAATGTCAATTGGATCATGCCTCATGTTGAATAACCACTTTTTAAACCCTCACAGTGACCAAAATTGCCATTTTTACAGAGTTTTGCTTACTCAAAAGCTTCAATTTTGACCCGTTTCAGGCACAGAAATGACTTTAAACACACTTATTCTAGTTGACAAAGTCATAATTCACATCCAACAGTAATTTAGAGTCAAAAGATTAAATGTTGAAATTTCATCATTATAGCCCATTTTATGATCGTTCGACAGGTCCGGAGTCATCGTTTTTCATCCGAAAATTGATTTTTTGGACTGTACCAAAAATGATTCAAAATGTCAATTGGATCATGCCTCATGTTGAATAACCACTTTTTAAACCCTCACAGTGACCAAAATTGCCATTTTTACAGAGTTTTGCTTACTCAAAAGCTTCCATTTTGACACGTTTCAGGCACAGAAATGACTTTAAACACACTTATTCTAGTTGACAAAGTCATAATTGACATCCAACAGTAATTTAGAGTCAAAAGATTAAATGTTGAATTTCATCATTATAGACCATTTTGGTATCGTTCGACAGGTCCGGAGTCATCGTTTTTCATCCGAAAATAGATTTTTTGGACTGTACCAAAAATGATTCAAAATGTCAATGGATCATGCCTCATGTTGAATAACCACTTTTTAAACCCTCAGTGACAAAAAAGTGCCATTTTTACAGAGTTTTGCTTACTCAAAAGCTTCCATTTTGAACCGTTTCAGGCACAGAAATGACTTTAAACACACTTATTCTAGTTGACAAAGTCATAATTCACATCCAACAGTCATTTAGAGTCAAAAGATTAAATGTTGAAATTTCATCATTATAGACCATTTTGGGATCGTTCGACAGGTCCGGAGTCATCGTTTTTCATCCGAAATATGATTTTTTGGACTGTACCAAAAATGATTCAAAATGTCAATTGGATCATGCCTCATGTTGAATAACCACTTTTTAAACCCTCACAGTGACCAAAATTGCCATTTTTACAGAGTTTTGCTTACTCAAAAGCTTCCATTTTGACCCGTTTCAGGCACAGAAATGACTTTAAACACACTTATTCTAGTTGACAAAGTCATAATTCACATCCAACAGTAATTTAGAGTCAAAAGATTAAATGTTGAAATTTCATCATTATAGACCATTTTGGGATCGTTCGACAGGTCCGGAGTCATCGTTTTTTATCCGAAAATTGATTTTTTGGACTGTACCAAAAATGATTCAAAATGTCAATTGGATCATGCCTCATGTTGAATAACCACTTTTTAAACCCTCACAGTGACCAAAATTGCCATTTTTTACAGAGTTTTGCTTACTCAAAAGCTTCCATTTTGACCCGTTTCAGGCACAAAAATGACTTTAAACACACTTATTCTAGTTGACAAAGTCATAATTCACATCCAACAGTAATTTAGAGTCAAAAGATTAAATGTTGAAATTTCATCATTATAGACCATTTTGGTATCGTTCGACAGGTCCGGAGTCATCGTTTTTCATCCGAAAATTGATTTTTTGGACTGTACCAAAAATGATTCAAAATGTCAATTGGATCATGCCTCATGTTGAATAACCACTTTTTAAACCCTCACAGTGACCAAAATTGCCATTTTTACAGAGTTTTGCTTACTCAAAAGCTTCAATTTTGACCCGTTTCAGGCACAGAAATGACTTTAAACACACTTATTTTAGTTGATAAAGTCCTAATTCACATCCAACAGTAATTTAGAGTCAAAAGATTAAATGTTAAAATTTCATCATTATAGACCAGTTTGGGATCGTTCGACAGGTCCGGAGTCATCGTTTTTCATCCGAAAATTGATTTTTTGGACTGTACCAAAAATGATTCAAAATGTCAATTGGATCATGCCTCATGTTGAATAAACACTTTTTAAACCCTCACAGTGACCAAATTTGCCATTTTTACAGAGTTTTGCTTACTCAAAAGCTTCAATTTTGACCCGTTTCAGGCACAGAAATGACTTTAAACACACTTATTTTAGTTGACAAAGTCCTAATTCACATCCAACAGTAATTTAGAGTCAAAAGATTAAATGTTAAAATTTCATCATTATAGACCATTTTGGGATCGTTCGACAGGTCCGGAGTCATCGTTTTTCATCCGAAAATTGATTTTTTGGACTGTACCAAAAATGATTCAAAATGTCAATTGGATCATGCCTCATGTTGAATAACCACTTTTTAAACCCTCACAGTGACAAAAAATTGCCATTTTTACAGAGTTTTAATTACTCAAAAGCTTCCATTTTGACCCGTTTCAGGCACAGAAATGACTTTAAACACACCTTTTCTAGTTGACAAAGTCATAATTCACATCCAACAGTCATTTAGAGTCAAAAGATTAAATGTTGAAATTTCATCATTATACACCATTTTGGGATCGTTCGACAGGTCCGGAGTCATCGTTTTTCATCCGAAAATTGATTTTTTGGACTGTACCAAAAATGATTCAAAATGTCAATTGGATCATGCCTCATGTTGAATAACCACTTTTTAAACCCTCACAGTGACCAAAATTGCCATTTTTACAGAGTTTTGCTTACTCAAAAGCTTCCATTTTGACCCGTTTCAGGCACAGAAATGACTTTAAACACACTTATTCTAGTTGACAAAGTCATAATTCACATCCAACAGTAATTTAGAGTCAAAAGATTAAATGTTGAAATTTCATCATTATAGACCATTTTGGTATCGTTCGACAAGTCCGGAGTCATCGTTTTTCATCCGAAAAATTGATTTTTTGGACTGTACCAAAAATGATTCAAAATGTCAATTGGATCATGCCTCATGTTGAATAACCACTTTTTAAACCCTCACAGTGACCAAAATTGCCATTTTTACAGAGTTTTGCTTACTCAAAAGCTTCCATTTTGACCCGTTTCAGGCACAGAAATGACTTTAAACACTCTTATTCTAGTTGACAAAGTCATAATTCACATCCAACAGTAATTTAGAGTCAAAAGATTAAATGTTGAAATTTCATCATTATAGACCATTTTATGATCGCTCGACAGGTCCGGAGTCATCGTTTTTCATCCGAAAATTGATTTTTTGGACTGTACCAAAAATGATCTAAAATGTCAATTGGATCATGCCTCATGTTGAATAACCACTTTTTAAACCCTCACAGTGACCAAAATTGCCATTTTTACAGAGTTTTGCTTACTCAAAAGCTTCCATTTTGACCCGTTTCAGGCACAGAAATGACTTTAAACACACTTATTCTAGTTGACAAAGTCATAATTCACATCCAACAGTAATTTAGAGTCAAAAGATTAAATGTTGAAATTTCATCATTATAGCCCATTTTATGATCGTTCGACAGGTCCGGAGTCATCGTTTTTCATCCGAAAATTGATTTTTTGGACTGTACCAAAAATGATTCAAAATGTCAATTGGATCATGCCTCATGTTGAATAACCACTTTTTAAACCCTCACTGTGACCAAAATTGCCATTTTTACAGAGTTTTGCTTACTCAAAAGCTTCCATTTTGACACGTTTCAGGCACAGAAATGACTTTAAACACACTTATTCTAGTTGACAAAGTCATAATTGACATCCAACAGTAATTTAGAGTCAAAAGATTAAATGTTGAATTTCATCATTATAGACCATTTTGGTATCGATCGACAGGTCCGGAGTCATCGTTTTTCATCCGAAAATTGATTTTTTGGACTGTACCAAAAATGATTCAAAATGTCAATTGGATCATGCCTCATGTTGAATAACCACTTTTTAAACCCTCACAGTGACCAAAATTGCCATTTTTACAGAGTTTTGCTTACTCAAAAGCTTCAATTTTGACCCGTTTCAGGCACAGAAATGACTTTAAACACACTTATTTTAGTTGATAAAGTCCTAATTCACATCCAACAGTAATTTAGAGTCAAAAGATTAAATGTTAAAATTTCATCATTATAGACCAGTTTGGGATCGTTCGACAGGTCCGGAGTCATCGTTTTTCATCCGAAAATTGATTTTTTGGACTGTACCAAAAATGATTCAAAATGTCAATTGGATCATGCCTCATGTTGAATAACCACTTTTTAAACCCTCACAGTGACAAAAAATTGCCATTTTTACAGAGTTTTAATTACTCAAAAGCTTCCATTTTGACCCGTTTCAGGCACAGAAATGACTTTAAACACACTTATTCTAGTTGACAAAGTCATAATTCACATCCAACAGTCATTTAGAGTCAAAAGATTAAATGTTGAAATTTCATCATTATACACCATTTTGGGATCGTTCGACAGGTCCGGAGTCATCGTTTTTCATCCGAAAATTGATTTTTTGGACTGTACCAAAAATGATTCAAAATGTCAATTGGATCATGCCTCATGTTGAATAACCACTTTTTAAACCCTCACAGTGACCAAAATTGCCATTTTTACAGAGTTTTGCTTACTCAAAAGCTTCCATTTTGACCCGTTTCAGGCACAGAAATGACTTTAAACACACTTATTCTAGTTGACAAAGTCATAATTCACATCCAACAGTAATTTAGAGTCAAAAGATTAAATGTTGAAATTTCATCATTATAGACCATTTTGGTATTGTTCGACAAGTCCGGAGTCATCGTTTTTCATCCGAAAAATTGATTTTTTGGACTGTACCAAAAATGATTCAAAATGTCAATTGGATCATGCCTCATGTTGAATAACCACTTTTTAAACCCTCACAGTGACCAAAATTGCCATTTTTACAGAGTTTTGCTTACTCAAAAGCTTCCATTTTGACCCGTTTCAGGCACAGAAATGACTTTAAACACTCTTATTCTAGTTGACAAAGTCATAATTCACATCCAACAGTAATTTAGAGTCAAAAGATTAAATGTTGAAATTTCATCATTATAGACCATTTTATGATCGCTCGACAGGTCCGGAGTCATCGTTTTTCATCCGAAAATTGATTTTTTGGACTGAACCAAAAATGATCTAAAATGTCAATTGGATCATGCCTCATGTTGAATAACCACTTTTTAAACCCTCACAGTGACCAAAATTGCCATTTTTACAGAGTTTTGCTTACTCAAAAGCTTCCATTTTGACCCGTTTCAGGCACAGAAATGACTTTAAACACACTTATTCTAGTTGACAAAGTCATAATTCACATCCAACAGTAATTTAGAGTCAAAAGATTAAATGTTGAAATTTCATCATTATAGACCATTTTGGTATCGTTCGACAGGTCCGGAGTCATCGTTTTTCATCCGAAAATAGATTTTTTGGACTGTACCAAAAATGATTCAAAATGTCAATGGATCATGCCTCATGTTGAATAACCACTTTTTAAACCCTCAGTGACAAAAAAGTGCCATTTTTACAGAGTTTTGCTTACTCAAAAGCTTCCATTTTGAACCGTTTCAGGCACAGAAATGACTTTAAACACACTTATTCTAGTTGACAAAGTCATAATTCACATCCAACAGTCATTTAGAGTCAAAAGATTAAATGTTGAAATTTCATCATTATAGACCATTTTGGGATCGTTCGACAGGTCCGGAGTCATCGTTTTTCATCCGAAATATGATTTTTTGGACTGTACCAAAAATGATTCAAAATGTCAATTGGATCATGCCTCATGTTGAATAACCACTTTTTAAACCCTCACAGTGACCAAAATTGCCATTTTTACAGAGTTTTGCTTACTCAAAAGCTTCCATTTTGACCCGTTTCAGGCACAGAAATGACTTTAAACACACTTATTCTAGTTGACAAAGTCATAATTCACATCCAACAGTAATTTAGAGTCAAAAGATTAAATGTTGAAATTTCATCATTATAGACCATTTTGGGATCGTTCGACAGGTCCGGAGTCATCGTTTTTTATCCGAAAATTGATTTTTTGGACTGTACCAAAAATGATTCAAAATGTCAATTGGATCATGCCTCATGTTGAATAACCACTTTTTAAACCCTCACAGTGACCAAAATTGCCATTTTTTACAGAGTTTTGCTTACTCAAAAGCTTCCATTTTGACCCGTTTCAGGCACAAAAATGACTTTAAACACACTTATTCTAGTTGACAAAGTCATAATTCACATCCAACAGTAATTTAGAGTCAAAAGATTAAATGTTGAAATTTCATCATTATAGACCATTTTGGTATCGTTCGACAGGTCCGGAGTCATCGTTTTTCATCCGAAAATTGATTTTTTGGACTGTACCAACAATGATTCAAAATGTCAATTGGATCATGCCTCATGTTGAATAACCACTTTTTAAACCCCCACAGTGACCAAAATTGCCATTTTTACAGAGTTTTGCTTACTCAAAAGCTTCCATTTTGACCCGTTTCAGGCACAGAAATGACTTTAAACACACTTATTCTAGTTGACAAAGTCATAATTCACATCCAACAGTAATTTAGAGTCAAAAGATTAAATGTTGAAATTTCATCATTATAGACCATTTTGGTATCGTTCGACAAGTCCGGAGTCATCGTTTTTCATCCGAAAAATTGATTTTTTGGACTGTACCAAAAATGATTCAAAATGTCAATTGGATCATGCCTCATGTTGAATAACCACTTTTTAAACCCTCACAGTGACCAAAATTGCCATTTTTACAGAGTTTTGCTTACTCAAAAGCTTCCATTTTGACCCGTTTCAGGCACAGAAATGACTTTAAACACTCTTATTCTAGTTGACAAAGTCATAATTCACATCCAACAGTAATTTAGAGTCAAAAGATTAAATGTTGAAATTTCATCATTATAGACCATTTTATGATCGCTCGACAGGTCCGGAGTCATCGTTTTTCATCCGAAAATTGATTTTTTGGACTGTACCAAAAATGATCTAAAATGTCAATTGGATCATGCCTCATGTTGAATAACCACTTTTTAAACCCTCACAGTGACCAAAATTGCCATTTTTACAGAGTTTTGCTTACTCAAAAGCTTCCATTTTGACCCGTTTCAGGCACAGAAATGACTTTAAACACACTTATTCTAGTTGACAAAGTCATAATTCACATCCAACAGTAATTTAGAGTCAAAAGATTAAATGTTGAAATTTCATCATTATAGCCCATTTTATGATCGTTCGACAGGTCCGGAGTCATCGTTTTTCATCCGAAAATTGATTTTTTGGACTGTACCAAAAATGATTCAAAATGTCAATTGGATCATGCCTCATGTTGAATAACCACTTTTTAAACCCTCACAGTGACCAAAATTGCCATTTTTACAGAGTTTTGCTTACTCAAAAGCTTCCATTTTGACACGTTTCAGGCACAGAAATGACTTTAAACACACTTATTCTAGTTGACAAAGTCATAATTGACATCCAACAGTAATTTAGAGTCAAAAGATTAAATGTTGAATTTCATCATTATAGACCATTTTGGTATCGTTCGACAGGTCCGGAGTCATCGTTTTTCATCCGAAAATTGATTTTTTGGACTGTACCAAAAATGATTCAAAATGTCAATTGGATCATGCCTCATGTTGAATAACCACTTTTTAAACCCTCACAGTGACCAAAATTGCCATTTTTACAGAGTTTTGCTTACTCAAAAGCTTCAATTTTGACCCGTTTCAGGCACAGAAATGACTTTAAACACACTTATTTTAGTTGATAAAGTCCTAATTCACATCCAACAGTAATTTAGAGTCAAAAGATTAAATGTTAAAATTTCATCATTATAGACCAGTTTGGGATCGTTCGACAGGTCCGGAGTCATCGTTTTTCATCCGAAAATTGATTTTTTGGACTGTACCAAAAATGATTCAAAATGTCAATTGGATCATGCCTCATGTTGAATAAACACTTTTTAAACCCTCACAGTGACCAAATTTGCCATTTTTACAGAGTTTTGCTTACTCAAAAGCTTCAATTTTGACCCGTTTCAGGCACAGAAATGACTTTAAACACACTTATTTTAGTTGACAAAGTCCTAATTCACATCCAACAGTAATTTAGAGTCAAAAGATTAAATGTTAAAATTTCATCATTATAGACCATTTTGGGATCGTTCGACAGGTCCGGAGTCATCGTTTTTCATCCGAAAATTGATTTTTTGGACTGTACCAAAAATGATTCAAAATGTCAATTGGATCATGCCTCATGTTGAATAACCACTTTTTAAACCCTCACAGTGACAAAAAATTGCCATTTTTACAGAGTTTTAATTACTCAAAAGCTTCCATTTTGACCCGTTTCAGGCACAGAAATGACTTTAAACACACTTATTCTAGTTGACAAAGTCATAATTCACATCCAACAGTCATTTAGAGTCAAAAGATTAAATGTTGAAATTTCATCATTATACACCATTTTGGGATCGTTCGACAGGTCCGGAGTCATCGTTTTTCATCCGAAAATTGATTTTTTGGACTGTACCAAAAATGATTCAAAATGTCAATTGGATCATGCCTCATGTTGAATAACCACTTTTTAAACCCTCACAGTGACCAAAATTGCCATTTTTACAGAGTTTTGCTTACTCAAAAGCTTCCATTTTGACCCGTTTCAGGCACAGAAATGACTTTAAACACACTTATTCTAGTTGACAAAGTCATAATTCACATCCAACAGTAATTTAGAGTCAAAAGATTAAATGTTGAAATTTCATCATTATAGACCATTTTGGTATTGTTCGACAAGTCCGGAGTCATCGTTTTTCATCCGAAAAATTGATTTTTTGGACTGTACCAAAAATGATTCAAAATGTCAATTGGATCATGCCTCATGTTGAATAACCACTTTTTAAACCCTCACAGTGACCAAAATTGCCATTTTAACAGAGTTTTGCTTACTCAAAAGCTTCCATTTTGACCCGTTTCAGGCACAGAAATGACTTTAAACACTCTTATTCTAGTTGACAAAGTCATAATTCACATCCAACAGTAATTTAGAGTCAAAAGATTAAATGTTGAAATTTCATCATTATAGACCATTTTATGATCGCTCGACAGGTCCGGAGTCATCGTTTTTCATCCGAAAATTGATTTTTTGGACTGTACCAAAAATGATCTAAAATGTCAATTGGATCATGCCTCATGTTGAATAACCACTTTTTAAACCCTCACAGTGACCAAAATTGCCATTTTTACAGAGTTTTGCTTACTCAAAAGCTTCCATTTTGACCCGTTTCAGGCACAGAAATGACTTTAAACACACTTATTCTAGTTGACAAAGTCATAATTCACATCCAACAGTAATTTAGAGTCAAAAGATTAAATGTTGAAATTTCATCATTATAGACCATTTTGGGATCGTTCGACAGGTCCGGAGTCATCGTTTTTTATCCGAAAATTGATTTTTTGGACTGTACCAAAAATGATTCAAAATGTCAATTGGATCATGCCTCATGTTGAATAACCACTTTTTAAACCCTCAGTGACAAAAAAGTGCCATTTTTACAGAGTTTTGCTTACTCAAAAGCTTCCATTTTGAACCGTTTCAGGCACAGAAATGACTTTAAACACACTTATTCTAGTTGACAAAGTCATAATTCACATCCAACAGTCATTTAGAGTCAAAAGATTAAATGTTGAAATTTCATCATTATAGACCATTTTGGGATCGTTCGACAGGTCCGGAGTCATCGTTTTTCATCCGAAAATTGATTTTTTGGACTGTACCAAAAATGATTCAAAATGTCAATTGGATCATGCCTCATGTTGAATAACCACTTTTTAAACCCTCACAGTGACCAAAATTGCCATTTTTACAGAGTTTTGCTTACTCAAAAGCTTCCATTTTGACCCGTTTCAGGCACAGAAATGACTTTAAACACACTTATTCTAGTTGACAAAGTCATAATTCACATCCAACAGTAATTTAGAGTCAAAAGATTAAATGTTGAAATTTCATCATTATAGACCATTTTGGGATCGTTCGACAGGTCCGGAGTCATCGTTTTTTATCCGAAAATTGATTTTTTGGACTGTACCAAAAATGATTCAAAATGTCAATTGGATCATGCCTCATGTTGAATAACCACTTTTTAAACCCTCACAGTGACCAAAATTGCCATTTTTTACAGAGTTTTGCTTACTCAAAAGCTTCCATTTTGACCCGTTTCAGGCACAAAAATGACTTTAAACACACTTATTCTAGTTGACAAAGTCATAATTCACATCCAACAGTAATTTAGAGTCAAAAGATTAAATGTTGAAATTTCATCATTATAGACCATTTTGGTATCGTTCGACAGGTCCGGAGTCATCGTTTTTCATCCGAAAATTGATTTTTTGGACTGTACCAACAATGATTCAAAATGTCAATTGGATCATGCCTCATGTTGAATAACCACTTTTTAAACCCCCACAGTGACCAAAATTGCCATTTTTACAGAGTTTTGCTTACTCAAAAGCTTCCATTTTGACCCGTTTCAGGCACAGAAATGACTTTAAACACACTTATTCTAGTTGACAAAGTCATAATTCACATCCAACAGTAATTTAGAGTCAAAAGATTAAATGTTGAAATTTCATCATTATAGCCCATTTTATGATCGTTCGACAGGTCCGGAGTCATCGTTTTTCATCCGAAAATTGATTTTTTGGACTGTACCAAAAATGATTCAAAATGTCAATTGGATCATGCCTCATGTTGAATAACGACTTTTTAAACCCTCACAGTGACCAAAATTGCCATTTTTACAGAGTTTTGCTTACTCAAAAGCTTCCATTTTGACACGTTTCAGGCACAGAAATGACTTTAAACACACTTATTCTAGTTGACAAAGTCATAATTCACATCCAACAGTAATTTAGAGTCAAAAGATTAAATGTTGAAATTTCATCATTATAGACCATTTTGGTATCGTTCGACAGGTCCGGAGTCATCGTTTTTCATCCGAAAATTGATTTTTTGGACTGTACCAAAAATGATTCAAAATGTCAATTGGATCATGCCTCATGTTGAATAACCACTTTTTAAACCCTCACAGTGACCAAAATTGCCATTTTTACAGAGTTTTGCTTACTCAAAAGCTTCAATTTTGACCCGTTTCAGGCACAGAAATGACTTTAAACACACTTATTTTAGTTGATAAAGTCCTAATTCACATCCAACAGTAATTTAGAGTCAAAAGATTAAATGTTAAAATTTCATCATTATAGACCATTTTGGGATCGTTCGACAGGTCCGGAGTCATCGTTTTTCATCCGAAAATTGATTTTTTGGACTGTACCAAAAATGATTCAAAATGTCAATTGGATCATGCCTCATGTTGAATAAACACTTTTTAAACCCTCACAGTGACCAAAATTGCCATTTTTACAGAGTTTTGCTTACTCAAAAGCTTCAATTTTGACCCGTTTCAGGCACAGAAATGACTTTAAACACACTTATTTTAGTTGACAAAGTCCTAATTCACATCCAACAGTAATTTAGAGTCAAAAGATTAAATGTTAAAATTTCATCATTATAGACCATTTTGGGATCGTTCGACAGGTCCGGAGTCATCGTTTTTCATCCGAAAATTGATTTTTTGGACTGTACCAAAAATGATTCAAAATGTCAATTGGATCATGCCTCATGTTGAATAACCACTTTTTAAACCCTCACAGTGACCAAAATTGCCATTTTTACAGAGTTTTGCTTACTCAAAAGCTTCCATTTTGACACGTTTCAGGCACAGAAATGACTTTAAACACACTTATTCTAGTTGACAAAGTCATAATTGACATCCAACAGTAATTTAGAGTCAAAAGATTAAATGTTGAATTTCATCATTATAGACCATTTTGGTATCGTTCGACAGGTCCGGAGTCATCGTTTTTCATCCGAAAATTGATTTTTTGGACTGTACCAAAAATGATTCAAAATGTCAATTGGATCATGCCTCATGTTGAATAACCACTTTTTAAACCCTCACAGTGACCAAAATTGCCATTTTTACAGAGTTTTGCTTACTCAAAAGCTTCAATTTTGACCCGTTTCAGGCACAGAAATGACTTTAAACACACTTATTTTAGTTGATAAAGTCCTAATTCACATCCAACAGTAATTTAGAGTCAAAAGATTAAATGTTAAAATTTCATCATTATAGACCATTTTGGGATCGTTCGACAGGTCCGGAGTCATCGTTTTTCATCCGAAAATTGATTTTTTGGACTGTACCAAAAATGATTCAAAATGTCAATTGGATCATGCCTCATGTTGAATAAACACTTTTTAAACCCTCACAGTGACCAAATTTGCCATTTTTACAGAGTTTTGCTTACTCAAAAGCTTCAATTTTGACCCGTTTCAGGCACAGAAATGACTTTAAACACACTTATTTTAGTTGACAAAGTCCTAATTCACATCCAACAGTAATTTAGAGTCAAAAGATTAAATGTTAAAATTTCATCATTATAGACCATTTTGGGATCGTTCGACAGGTCCGGAGTCATCGTTTTTCATCCGAAAATTGATTTTTTGGACTGTACCAAAAATGATTCAAAATGTCAATTGGATCATGCCTCATGTTGAATAACCACTTTTTAAACCCTCACAGTGACAAAAAATTGCCATTTTTACAGAGTTTTGCTTACTCAAAAGCTTCCATTTTGACCCGTTTCAGGCACAGAAATGACTTTAAACACACTTATTCTAGTTGACAAAGTCATAATTCACATCCAACAGTCATTTAGAGTCAAAAGATTAAATGTTGAAATTTCATCATTATACACCATTTTGGGATCGTTCGACAGGTCCGGAGTCATCGTTTTTCATCCGAAAATTGATTTTTTGGACTGTACCAAAAATGATTCAAAATGTCAATTGGATCATGCCTCATGTTGAATAACCACTTTTTAAACCCTCACAGTGACCAAAATTGCCATTTTTTACAGAGTTTTGCTTACTCAAAAGCTTCCATTTTGACCCGTTTCAGGCACAAAAATGACTTTAAACACACTTATTCTAGTTGACAAAGTCATAATTCACATCCAACAGTAATTTAGAGTCAAAAGATTAAATGTTGAAATTTCATCATTATAGACCATTTTGGTATCGTTCGACAGGTCCGGAGTCATCGTTTTTCATTCGAAAATTGATTTTTTGGACTGTACCAACAATGATTCAAAATGTCAATTGGATCATGCCTCATGTTGAATAACCACTTTTTAAACCCCCACAGTGACCAAAATTGCCATTTTTACAGAGTTTTGCTTACTCAAAAGCTTCCATTTTGACCCGTTTCAGGCACAGAAATGACTTTAAACACACTTATTCTAGTTTACAAAGTCATAATTCACATCCAACAGTAATTTAGAGTCAAAAGATTAAATGTTGAAATTTCATCATTATAGCCCATTTTATGATCGTTCGGCAGGTCCGGAGTCATCGTTTTTCATCCGAAAATTGATTTTTTGGACTGTACCAAAAATGATTCAAAATGTCAATTGGATCATGCCTCATGTTGAATAACCACTTTTTAAACCCTCACAGTGACCAAAATTGCCATTTTTACAGAGTTTTGCTTACTCAAAAGCTTCAATTTTGACCCGTTTCAGGCACAGAAATGACTTTAAACACACTTATTTTAGTTGATAAAGTCCTAATTCACATCCAACAGTAATTTAGAGTCAAAAGATTAAATGTTAAAATTTCATCATTATAGACCATTTTGGGATCGTTCGACAGGTCCGGAGTCATCGTTTTTCATCCGAAAATTGATTTTTTGGACTGTACCAAAAATGATTCAAAATGTCAATTGGATCATGCCTCATGTTGAATAAACACTTTTTAAACCCTCACAGTGACCAAAATTGCCATTTTTACAGAGTTTTGCTTACTCAAAAGCTTCAATTTTGACCCGTTTCAGGCACAGAAATGACTTTAAACACACTTATTTTAGTTGACAAAGTCCTAATTCACATCCAACAGTAATTTAGAGTCAAAAGATTAAATGTTAAAATTTCATCATTATAGACCATTTTGGGATCGTTCGACAGGTCCGGAGTCATCGTTTTTCATCCGAAAATTGATTTTTTGGACTGTACCAAAAATGATTCAAAATGTCAATTGGATCATGCCTCATGTTGAATAACCACTTTTTAAACCCTCACAGTGACAAAAAATTGCCATTTTTACAGAGTTTTGCTTACTCAAAAGCTTCCATTTTGACCCGTTTCAGGCACAGAAATGACTTTAAACACACTTATTCTAGTTGACAAAGTCATAATTCACATCCAACAGTCATTTAGAGTCAAAAGATTAAATGTTGAAATTTCATCATTATACACCATTTTGGGATCGTTCGACAGGTCCGGAGTCATCGTTTTTCATCCGAAAATTGATTTTTTGGACTGTACCAAAAATGATTCAAAATGTCAATTGGATAATGCCTCATGTTGAATAACCACTTTTTAAACCCTCACAGTGACCAAAATTGCCATTTTTACAGAGTTTTGCTTACTCAAAAGCTTCCATTTTGACCCGTTTCAGGCACAGAAATGACTTTAAACACACTTATTCTAGTTGACAAAGTCATAATTCACATCCAACAGTAATTTAGAATCAAAAGATTAAATGTTGAAATTTCATCATTATAGACCATTTTGGTATCGTTCGACAGGTCCGGAGTCATCGTTTTTCATCCGAAAATTTATTTTTTGGACTGTACCAAAAATGATTCAAAATGTCAATTGGATCATGCCTCATGTTGAATAACCACTTTTTAAACCCTCAAAGTGACCAAAATTGCCATTTTTACAGAGTTTTGCTTACTCAAAAGCTTCCATTTTGACCCGTTTCAGGCACAGAAATGACTTTAAACACTCTTATTCTAGTTGACAAAGTCATAATTCACATCCAACAGTAATTTAGATTCAAAAGATTAAATGTTGAAATTTCATCATTATAGACCATTTTGCTATCGTTCGACAGGTCCGGAGTCATCGTTTTTTATCCGAAAATTGATTTTTTGGACTGTACCAAAAATGATTCAAAATGTCAATTGGATCATGCCTCATGTTGAATAACCACTTTTTAAACCCTCACAGTGACCAAAATTGCCATTTTGACAGAGTTTTGCTTACTCAAAAGCTTCCATTTTGACCCGTTTCAGGCACAGAAATGACTTTAAACACACTTATTCTAGTTGACAAAGTCATAATTCACATCCAACAGTAATTTAGAGTCAAAAGATTAAATGTTGAAATTTCATCATTATAGACCATTTTGGTATCGTTCGACAGGTCCGGAGTCATCGTTTTTCATCCGAAAATTGATTTTTTGGACTGTACCAAAAATGATTCAAAATGTCAATTGGATCATGCCTCATGTTGAATAACCACTTTTTAAACCCTGACAGTGACCAAAATTGCCATTTTTACAGAGTTTTGCTTACTCAAAAGCTTCAATTTTGACCCGTTTCAGGCACAGAAATGACTTTAAACACACTTATTCTAGTTGACAAAGTCCTAATTCACATCCAACAGTAATTTAGAGTCAAAAGATTAAATGTTAAAATTTCATCATTATGGACCATGTTGGGATCGTTCGACAGGTCCGGAGTCATCGTTTTTCATCCGAAAATTGATTTTTTGGACTGTACCAAAAATGGTTCAAAATGTCAATTGGATCATGCCTCATGTTGAATAAACACTTTTCAAACCCTCACAGTGACCGAAATTGCCATTTTTACAGAGTTTTGCTTACTCAAAAGCTTCAATTTTGACCCGTTTCAGGCACAGAAATGACTTTAAACACACTTATTTTAGTTGACAAAGTCCTAATTCACATCCAACAGTCATTTAGAGTCAAAAGATTAAATGTTGAAATTTCATCATTATAGACCATTTTGGTATCGTTCGACAGGTCCGGAGTCATCGTTTTTCATCCGAAAATTGATTTTTTGGACTGTACCAAAAATGATTCAAAATGTCAATTGGATCATGCCTCATGTTGAATAACCACTTTTTAAACTCTCACAGTGACAAAAAAGTGCCATTTTTACAGAGTTTTGCTTACTCAAAAGCTTCCATTTTGACCCGTTTCAGGCACAGAAATGACTTTAAACACACTTATTCTAGTTGACAAAGTCATAATTCACATCCAACAGTCATTTAGAGTCAAAAGATTAAATGTTGACATTTCATCATTATAGACCATTTTGGGATCGTTCGACAGGTCCGGAGTCATCGTTTTTCATCCGAAAATTGATTTTTTGGACTGTACCAAAAATGATTCAAAATGTCAATTGGATCATGCCTCATGTTGAATAACCACTTTTTAAACCCTCACAGTGACCAAAATTGCCATTTTTTACAGAGTTTTGCTTACTCAAAAGCTTCCATTTTGACCCGTTTCAGGCACAAAAATGACTTTAAACACACTTATTCTAGTTGACAAAGTCATAATTCACATCCAACAGTAATTTAGAGTCAAAAGATTAAATGTTGAAATTTCATCATTATAGACCATTTTGGTATCGTTCGACAGGTCCGGAGTCATCGTTTTTCATCCGAAAATTGATTTTTTGGACTGTACCAACAATGATTCAAAATGTCAATTGGATCATGCCTCATGTTGAATAACCACTTTTTAAACCCCCACAGTGACCAAAATTGCCATTTTTACAGAGTTTTGCTTACTCAAAAGCTTCCATTTTGACCCGTTTCAGGCACAGAAATGACTTTAAACACACTTATTCTAGTTGACAAAGTCCTAATTCACATCCAACAGTAATTTAGAGTCAAAAGATTAAATGTTAAAATTTCATCATTATAGACCATGTTGGGATCGTTCGACAGGTCCGGAGTCATCGTTTTTCATCCGAAAATTGATTTTTTGGACTGTACCAAAAATGGTTCAAAATGTCAATTGGATCATGCCTCATGTTGAATAAACACTTTTCAAACCCTCACAGTGACCGAAATTGCCATTTTTACAGAGTTTTGCTTACTCAAAAGCTTCAATTTTGACCCGTTTCAGGCACAGAAATGACTTTAAACACACTTATTTTAGTTGACAAAGTCCTAATTCACATCCAACAGTCATTTAGAGTCAAAAGATTAAATGTTGAAATTTCATCATTATAGACCATTTTGGTATCGTTCGACAGGTCCGGAGTCATCGTTTTTCATCCGAAAATTGATTTTTTGGACTGTACCAAAAATGATTCAAAATGTCAATTGGATCATGCCTCATGTTGAATAACCACTTTTTAAACCCTCACAGTGACAAAAAAGTGCCATTTTTACAGAGTTTTGCTTACTCAAAAGCTTCCATTTTGAACCGTTTCAGGCACAGAAATGACTTTAAACACACTTATTCTAGTTGACAAAGTCATAATTCACATCCAACAGTCATTTAGAGTCAAAAGATTAAATGTTGAAATTTCATCATTATAGACCATTTTGGGATCGTTCGACAGGTCCGGAGTCATCGTTTTTCATCCGAAAATTGATTTTTTGGACTGTACCAAAAATGATTCAAAATGTCAATTGGATCATGCCTCATGTTGAATAACCACTTTTTAAACCCTCACTGTGACCAAAATTGCCATTTTTACAGAGTTTTGCTTACTCAAAAGCTTCCATTTTGACCCGTTTCAGGCACAGAAATGACTTTAAACACACTTATTCTAGTTGACAAAGTCATAATTCACATCCAACAGTAATTTAGAGTCAAAAGATTAAATGTTGAAATTTCATCATTATAGACCATTTTGGGATCGTTCGACAGGTCCGGAGTCATCGTTTTTCATCCGAAAATTGATTTTTTGGACTGTACCAAAAATGATTCAAAATGTCAATTGGATCATGCCTCATGTTGAATAACCACTTTTTAAACCCTCACAGTGACCAAAATTGCCATTTTTTACAGAGTTTTGCTTACTCAAAAGCTTCCATTTTGACCCGTTTCAGGCACAAAAATGACTTTAAACACACTTATTCTAGTTGACAAAGTCATAATTCACATCCAACAGTAATTTAGAGTCAAAAGATTAAATGTTGAAATTTCATCATTATAGACCATTTTGGTATCGTTCGACAGGTCCGGAGTCATCGTTTTTCATCCGAAAATTGATTTTTTGGACTGTACCAACAATGATTCAAAATGTCAATTGGATCATGCCTCATGTTGAATAACCACTTTTTAAACCCCCACAGTGACAAAAATTGCCATTTTTACAGAGTTTTGCTTACTCAAAAGCTTCCATTTTGACCCGTTTCAGGCACAGAAATGACTTTAAACACACTTATTCTAGTTGACAAAGTCATAATTCACATCCAACAGTAATTTAGAGTCAAAAGATTAAATGTTGAAATTTCATCATTATAGCCCATTTTATGATCGTTCGACAGGTCCGGAGTCATCGTTTTTCATCCGAAAATTGATTTTTTGGACTGTACCAAAAATGATTCAAAATGTCAATTGGATCATGCCTCATGTTGAATAACCACTTTTTAAACCCTCACAGTGACCAAAATTGCCATTTTTACAGAGTTTTGCTTACTCAAAAGCTTCCATTTTGACACGTTTCAGGCACAGAAATGACTTTAAACACACTTATTCTAGTTGACAAAGTCATAATTCACATCCAACAGTAATTTAGAGTCAAAAGATTAAATGTTGAAATTTCATCATTATAGACCATTTTGGTATCGTTCGACAGGTCCGGAGTCATCGTTTTTCATCCGAAAATTGATTTTTTGGACTGTACCAAAAATGATTCAAAATGTCAATTGGATCATGCCTCATGTTGAATAACCACTTTTTAAACCCTCACAGTGACCAAAATTGCCATTTTTACAGAGTTTTGCTTACTCAAAAGCTTCAATTTTGACCCGTTTCAGGCACAGAAATGACTTTAAACACACTTATTTTAGTTGATAAAGTCCTAATTCACATCCAACAGTAATTTAGAGTCAAAAGATTAAATGTTAAAATTTCATCATTATAGACCATTTTGGGATCGTTCGACAGGTCCGGAGTCATCGTTTTTCATCCGAAAATTGATTTTTTGGACTGTACCAAAAATGATTCAAAATGTCAATTGGATCATGCCTCATGTTGAATAAACACTTTTTAAACCCTCACAGTGACCAAAATTGCCATTTTTACAGAGTTTTGCTTACTCAAAAGCTTCAATTTTGACCCGTTTCAGGCACAGAAATGACTTTAAACACACTTATTTTAGTTGACAAAGTCCTAATTCACATCCAACAGTAATTTAGAGTCAAAAGATTAAATGTTAAAATTTCATCATTATAGACCATTTTGGGATCGTTCGACAGGTCCGGAGTCATCGTTTTTCATCCGAAAATTGATTTTTTGGACTGTACCAAAAATGATTCAAAATGTCAATTGGATCATGCCTCATGTTGAATAACCACTTTTTAAACCCTCACAGTGACAAAAAATTGCCATTTTTACAGAGTTTTGCTTACTCAAAAGCTTCCATTTTGACCCGTTTCAGGCACAGAAATGACTTTAAACACACTTATTCTAGTTGACAAAGTCATAATTCACATCCAACAGTAATTTAGAGTCAAAAGATTAAATGTTGAAATTTCATCATTATAGCCCATTTTATGATCGTTCGACAGGTCCGGAGTCATCGTTTTTCATCCGAAAATTGATTTTTTGGACTGTACCAAAAATGATTCAAAATGTCAATTGGATCATGCCTCATGTTGAATAACCACTTTTTAAACCCTCACAGTGACCAAAATTGCCATTTTTACAGAGTTTTGCTTACTCAAAAGCTTCAATTTTGACCCGTTTCAGGCACAGAAATGACTTTAAACACACTTATTTTAGTTGATAAAGTCCTAATTCACATCCAAAAGTAATTTAGAGTCAAAAGATTAAATGTTAAAATTTCATCATTATAGACCATTTTGGGATCGTTCGACAGGTCCGGAGTCATCGTTTTTCATCCGAAAATTGATTTTTTGGACTGTACCAAAAATGATTCAAAATGTCAATTGGATCATGCCTCATGTTGAATAAACACTTTTTAAACCCTCACAGTGACCAAATTTGCCATTTTTACAGAGTTTTGCTTACTCAAAAGCTTCAATTTTGACCCGTTTCAGGCACAGAAATGACTTTAAACACACTTATTTTAGTTGACAAAGTCCTAATTCACATCCAACAGTAATTTAGAGTCAAAAGATTAAATGTTAAAATTTCATCATTATAGACCATTTTGGGATCGTTCGACAGGTCCGGAGTCATCGTTTTTCAACCGAAATTTGATTTTTTGGACTGTACCAAAAATGATTCAAAATGTCAATTGGATCATGCCTCATGTTGAATAACCACTTTTTAAACCCTCACAGTGACAAAAAATTGCCATTTTTACAGAGTTTTAATTACTCAAAAGCTTCCATTTTGACCCGTTTCAGGCACAGAAATGACTTTAAACACACTTATTCTAGTTGACAAAGTCATAATTCACATCCAACAGTCATTTAGAGTCAAAAGATTAAATGTTGAAATTTCATCATTATACACCATTTTGGGATCGTTCGACAGGTCCGGAGTCATCGTTTTTCATCCGAAAATTGATTTTTTGGACTGTACCAAAAATGATTCAAAATGTCAATTGGATCATGCCTCATGTTGAATAACCACTTTTTAAACCCTCACAGTGACCAAAATTGCCATTTTTACAGAGTTTTGCTTACTCAAAAGCTTCAATTTTGACCCGTTTCAGGCACAGAAATGACTTTAAACACACTTATTTTAGTTGATAAAGTCCTAATTCACATCCAACAGTAATTTAGAGTCAAAAGATTAAATGTTAAAATTTCATCATTATAGACCATTTTGGGATCGTTCGACAGGTCCGGAGTCATCGTTTTTCATCCGAAAATTGATTTTTTGGACTGTACCAAAAATGATTCAAAATGTCAATTGGATCATGCCTCATGTTGAATAAACACTTTTTAAACCCTCACAGTGACCAAAATTGCCATTTTTACAGAGTTTTGCTTACTCAAAAGCTTCAATTTTGACCCGTTTCAGGCACAGAAATGACTTTAAACACACTTATTTTAGTTGACAAAGTCCTAATTCACATCCAACAGTAATTTAGAGTCAAAAGATTAAATGTTAAAATTTCATCATTATAGACCATTTTGGGATCGTTCGACAGGTCCGGAGTCATCGTTTTTCATCCGAAAATTGATTTTTTGGACTGTACCAAAAATGATTCAAAATGTCAATTGGATCATGCCTCATGTTGAATAACCACTTTTTAAACCCTCACAGTGACAAAAAATTGCCATTTTTACAGAGTTTTGCTTACTCAAAAGCTTCCATTTTGACCCGTTTCAGGCACAGAAATGACTTTAAACACACTTATTCTAGTTGACAAAGTCATAATTCACATCCAACAGTAATTTAGAGTCAAAAGATTAAATGTTGAAATTTCATCATTATAGCCCATTTTATGATCGTTCGACAGGTCCGGAGTCATCGTTTTTCATCCGAAAATTGATTTTTTGGACTGTACCAAAAATGATTCAAAATGTCAATTGGATCATGCCTCATGTTGAATAACCACTTTTTAAACCCTCACAGTGACCAAAATTGCCATTTTTACAGAGTTTTGCTTACTCAAAAGCTTCCATTTTGACACGTTTCAGGCACAGAAATGACTTTAAACACACTTATTCTAGTTGACAAAGTCATAATTGACATCCAACAGTAATTTAGAGTCAAAAGATTAAATGTTGAATTTCATCATTATACACCATTTTGGGATCGTTCGACAGGTCCGGAGTCATCGTTTTTCATCCGAAAATTGATTTTTTGGACTGTACCAAAAATGATTCAAAATGTCAATTGGATCATGCCTCATGTTGAATAACCACTTTTTAAACCCTCACAGTGACCAAAATTGCCATTTTTACAGAGTTTTGCTTACTCAAAAGCTTCAATTTTGACCCGTTTCAGGCACAGAAATGACTTTAAACACACTTATTTTAGTTGACAAAGTCCTAATTCACATCCAACAGTAATTTAGAGTCAAAAGATTAAATGTTAAAATTTCATCATTATAGACCATTTTGGGATCGTTCGACAGGTCCGGAGTCATCGTTTTTCATCCGAAAATTGATTTTTTGGACTGTACCAAAAATGATTCAAAATGTCAATTGGATCATGCCTCATGTTGAATAACCACTTTTTAAACCCTCACAGTGACAAAAAATTGCCATTTTTACAGAGTTTTAATTACTCAAAAGCTTCCATTTTGACCCGTTTCAGGCACAGAAATGACTTTAAACACACTTATTCTAGTTGACAAAGTCATAATTCACATCCAACAGTCATTTAGAGTCAAAAGATTAAATGTTGAAATTTCATCATTATACACCATTTTGGGATCGTTCGACAGGTCCGGAGTCATCGTTTTTCATCCGAAAATTGATTTTTTGGACTGTACCAAAAATGATTCAAAATGTCAATTGGATCATGCCTCATGTTGAATAACCACTTTTTAAACCCTCACAGTGACCAAAATTGCCATTTTTACAGAGTTTTGCTTACTCAAAAGCTTCCATTTTGACCCGTTTCAGGCACAGAAATGACTTTAAACACACTTATTCTAGTTGACAAAGTCATAATTCACATCCAACAGTAATTTAGAGTCAAAAGATTAAATGTTGAAATTTCATCATTATAGACCATTTTGGTATCGTTCGACAAGTCCGGAGTCATCGTTTTTCATCCGAAAAATTGATTTTTTGGACTGTACCAAAAATGATTCAAAATGTCAATTGGATCATGCCTCATGTTGAATAACCACTTTTTAAACCCTCACAGTGACCAAAATTGCCATTTTTACAGAGTTTTGCTTACTCAAAAGCTTCCATTTTGACCCGTTTCAGGCACAGAAATGACTTTAAACACACTTATTCTAGTTGACAAAGTCATAATTCACATCCAACAGTCATTTAGAGTCAAAAGATTAAATGTTGAAATTTCATCATTATACACCATTTTGGGATCGTTCGACAGGTCCGGAGTCATCGTTTTTCATCCGAAAATTGATTTTTTGGACTGTACCAAAAATGATTCAAAATGTCAATTGGATCATGCCTCATGTTGAATAACCACTTTTTAAACCCTCACAGTGACCAAAATTGCCATTTTTACAGAGTTTTGCTTACTCAAAAGCTTCAATTTTGACCCGTTTCAGGCACAGAAATGACTTTAAACACACTTATTTTAGTTGATAAAGTCCTAATTCACATCCAACAGTAATTTAGAGTCAAAAGATTAAATGTTAAAATTTCATCATTATAGACCATTTTGGGATCGTTCGACAGGTCCGGAGTCATCGTTTTTCATCCGAAAATTGATTTTTTGGACTGTACCAAAAATGATTCAAAATGTCAATTGGATCATGCCTCATGTTGAATAAACACTTTTTAAACCCTCACAGTGACCAAAATTGCCATTTTTACAGAGTTTTGCTTACTCAAAAGCTTCAATTTTGACCCGTTTCAGGCACAGAAATGACTTTAAACACACTTATTTTAGTTGACAAAGTCCTAATTCACATCCAACAGTAATTTAGAGTCAAAAGATTAAATGTTAAAATTTCATCATTATAGACCATTTTGGGATCGTTCGACAGGTCCGGAGTCATCGTTTTTCATCCGAAAATTGATTTTTTGGACTGTACCAAAAATGATTCAAAATGTCAATTGGATCATGCCTCATGTTGAATAACCACTTTTTAAACCCTCACAGTGACAAAAAATTGCCATTTTTACAGAGTTTTGCTTACTCAAAAGCTTCCATTTTGACCCGTTTCAGGCACAGAAATGACTTTAAACACACTTATTCTAGTTGACAAAGTCATAATTCACATCCAACAGTAATTTAGAGTCAAAAGATTAAATGTTGAAATTTCATCATTATAGCCCATTTTATGATCGTTCGACAGGTCCGGAGTCATCGTTTTTCATCCGAAAATTGATTTTTTGGACTGTACCAAAAATGATTCAAAATGTCAATTGGATCATGCCTCATGTTGAATAACCACTTTTTAAACCCTCACAGTGACCAAAATTGCCATTTTTACAGAGTTTTGCTTACTCAAAAGCTTCCATTTTGACACGTTTCAGGCACAGAAATGACTTTAAACACACTTATTCTAGTTGACAAAGTCATAATTGACATCCAACAGTAATTTAGAGTCAAAAGATTAAATGTTGAATTTCATCATTATACACCATTTTGGGATCGTTCGACAGGTCCGGAGTCATCGTTTTTCATCCGAAAATTGATTTTTTGGACTGTACCAAAAATGATTCAAAATGTCAATTGGATCATGCCTCATGTTGAATAACCACTTTTTAAACCCTCACAGTGACCAAAATTGCCATTTTCACAGAGTTTTGCTTACTCAAAAGCTTCAATTTTGACCCGTTTCAGGCACAGAAATGACTTTAAACACACTTATTTTAGTTGACAAAGTCCTAATTCACATCCAACAGTAATTTAGAGTCAAAAGATTAAATGTTAAAATTTCATCATTATAGACCATTTTGGGATCGTTCGACAGGTCCGGAGTCATCGTTTTTCATCCGAAAATTGATTTTTTGGACTGTACCAAAAATGATTCAAAATGTCAATTGGATCATGCCTCATGTTGAATAACCACTTTTTAAACCCTCACAGTGACAAAAAATTGCCATTTTTACAGAGTTTTAATTACTCAAAAGCTTCCATTTTGACCCGTTTCAGGCACAGAAATGACTTTAAACACACTTATTCTAGTTGACAAAGTCATAATTCACATCCAACAGTCATTTAGAGTCAAAAGATTAAATGTTGAAATTTCATCATTATACACCATTTTGGGATCGTTCGACAGGTCCGGAGTCATCGTTTTTCATCCGAAAATTGATTTTTTGGACTGTACCAAAAATGATTCAAAATGTCAATTGGATCATGCCTCATGTTGAATAACCACTTTTTAAACCCTCACAGTGACCAAAATTGCCATTTTTACAGAGTTTTGCTTACTCAAAAGCTTCCATTTTGACCCGTTTCAGGCACAGAAATGACTTTAAACACACTTATTCTAGTTGACAAAGTCATAATTCACATCCAACAGTAATTTAGAGTCAAAAGATTAAATGTTGAAATTTCATCATTATAGACCATTTTGGTATCGTTCGACAAGTCCGGAGTCATCGTTTTTCATCCAAAAAATTGATTTTTTGGACTGTACCAAAAATGATTCAAAATGTCAATTGGATCATGCCTCATGTTGAATAACCACTTTTTAAACCCTCACAGTGACCAAAATTGCCATTTTTACAGAGTTTTGCTTACTCAAAAGCTTCCATTTTGACCCGTTTCAGGCACAGAAATGACTTTAAACACTCTTATTCTAGTTGACAAAGTCATAATTCACATCCAACAGTAATTTAGAGTCAAAAGATTAAATGTTGAAATTTCATCATTATAGACCATTTTATGATCGCTCGACAGGTCCGGAGTCATCGTTTTTCATCCGAAAATTGATTTTTTGGACTGTACCAAAAATGATCTAAAATGTCAATTGGATCATGCCTCATGTTGAATAACCACTTTTCAAACCCTCACAGTGACCAAAATTGCCATTTTTACAGAGTTTTGCTTACTCAAAAGCTTCAATTTTGACCCGTTTCAGGCACAGAAATGACTTTAAACACACTTATTTTAGTTGATAAAGTCCTAATTCACATCCAACAGTAATTTAGAGTCAAAAGATTAAATGTTAAAATTTCATCATTATAGACCATTTTGGGATCGTTCGACAGGTCCGGAGTCATCGTTTTTCATCCGAAAATTGATTTTTTGGACTGTACCAAAAATGATTCAAAATGTCAATTGGATCATGCCTCATGTTGAATAAACACTTTTTAAACCCTCACAGTGACCAAAATTGCCATTTTTACAGAGTTTTGCTTACTCAAAAGCTTCAATTTTGACCCGTTTCAGGCACAGAAATGACTTTAAACACACTTATTTTAGTTGACAAAGTCCTAATTCACATCCAACAGTAATTTAGAGTCAAAAGATTAAATGTTAAAATTTCATCATTATAGACCATTTTGGGATCGTTCGACAGGTCCGGAGTCATCGTTTTTCATCCGAAAATTGATTTTTTGGACTGTACCAAAAATGATTCAAAATGTCAATTGGATCATGCCTCATGTTGAATAACCACTTTTTAAACCCTCACAGTGACAAAAAAGTGCCATTTTTACAGAGTTTTGCTTACTCAAAAGCTTCCATTTTGAACCGTTTCAGGCACAGAAATGACTTTAAACACACTTATTCTAGTTGACAAAGTCATAATTCACATCCAACAGTCATTTAGAGTCAAAAGATTAAATGTTGAAATTTCATCATTATAGACCATTTTGGGATCGTTCGACAGGTCCGGAGTCATCGTTTTTCATCCGAAAATTGATTTTTTGGACTGTACCAAAAATGATTCAAAATGTCAATTGGATCATGCCTCATGTTGAATAAACACTTTTTAAACCCTCACAGTGACAAAAAATTGCCATTTTTACAGAGTTTTGCTTACTCAAAAGCTTCAATTTTGACCCGTTTCAGGCACAGAAATGACTTTAAACACACTTATTCTAGTTGACAAAGTCATAATTCACATCCAACAGTCATTTAGAGTCAAAAGATTAAATGTTGAAATTTCATCATTATAGACCATTTTGGGATCGTTCGACAGGTCCGGAGTCATCGTTTTTCATCCGAAAATTGATTTTTTGGACTGTACCAAAAATGATTCAAAATGTCAATTGGATCATGCCTCATGTTGAATAACCACTTTTTAAACCCTCACAGTGACAAAAAATTGCCATTTTTACAGAGTTTTGCTTACTCAAAAGCTTCCATTTTGACCCGTTTCAGGCACAGAAATGACTTTAAACACACTTATTCTAGTTGACAAAGTCATAATTCACATCCAACAGTAATTTAGAGTCAAAAGATTAAATGTTGAAATTTCATCATTATAGCCCATTTTATGATCGTTCGACAGGTCCGGAGTCATCGTTTTTCATCCGAAAATTGATTTTTTGGACTGTACCAAAAATGATTCAAAATGTCAATTGGATCATGCCTCATGTTGAATAACCACTTTTTAAACCCTCACAGTGACCAAAATTGCCATTTTTACAGAGTTTTGCTTACTCAAAAGCTTCAATTTTGACCCGTTTCAGGCACAGAAATGACTTTAAACACACTTATTTTAGTTGATAAAGTCCTAATTCACATCCAACAGTAATTTAGAGTCAAAAGATTAAATGTTAAAATTTCATCATTATAGACCAGTTTGGGATCGTTCGACAGGTCCGGAGTCATCGTTTTTCATCCGAAAATTGATTTTTTGGACTGTACCAAAAATGATTCAAAATGTCAATTGGATCATGCCTCATGTTGAATAAACACTTTTTAAACCCTCACAGTGACCAAATTTGCCATTTTTACAGAGTTTTGCTTACTCAAAAGCTTCAATTTTGACCCGTTTCAGGCACAGAAATGACTTTAAACACACTTATTTTAGTTGACAAAGTCCTAATTCACATCCAACAGTAATTTAGAGTCAAAAGATTAAATGTTAAAATTTCATCATTATAGACCATTTTGGGATCGTTCGACAGGTCCGGAGTCATCGTTTTTCATCCGAAAATTGATTTTTTTGGACTGTACCAAAAATGATTCAAAATGTCAATTGGATCATGCCTCATGTTGAATAACCACTTTTTAAACCCTCACAGTGACAAAAAATTGCCATTTTTACAGAGTTTTAATTACTCAAAAGCTTCCATTTTGACCCGTTTCAGGCACAGAAATGACTTTAAACACACTTATTCTAGTTGACAAAGTCATAATTCACATCCAACAGTCATTTAGAGTCAAAAGATTAAATGTTGAAATTTCATCATTATACACCATTTTGGGATCGTTCGACAGGTCCGGAGTCATCGTTTTTCATCCGAAAATTGATTTTTTGGACTGTACCAAAAATGATTCAAAATGTCAATTGGATCATGCCTCATGTTGAATAACCACTTTTTAAACCCTCACAGTGACCAAAATTGCCATTTTTACAGAGTTTTGCTTACTCAAAAGCTTCCATTTTGACCCGTTTCAGGCACAGAAATGACTTTAAACACACTTATTCTAGTTGACAAAGTCATAATTCACATCCAACAGTAATTTAGAGTCAAAAGATTAAATGTTGAAATTTCATCATTATAGACCATTTTGGTATCGTTCGACAAGTCCGGAGTCATCGTTTTTCATCCGAAAAATTGATTTTTTGGACTGTACCAAAAATGATTCAAAATGTCAATTGGATCATGCCTCATGTTGAATAACCACTTTTTAAACCCTCACAGTGACCAAAATTGCCATTTTTACAGAGTTTTGCTTACTCAAAAGCTTCCATTTTGACCCGTTTCAGGCACAGAAATGACTTTAAACACTCTTATTCTAGTTGACAAAGTCATAATTCACATCCAACAGTAATTTAGAGTCAAAAGATTAAATGTTGAAATTTCATCATTATAGACCATTTTATGATCGCTCGACAGGTCCGGAGTCATCGTTTTTCATCCGAAAATTGATTTTTTGGACTGTACCAAAAATGATCTAAAATGTCAATTGGATCATGCCTCATGTTGAATAACCACTTTTTAAACCCTCACAGTGACCAAAATTGCCATTTTTACAGAGTTTTGCTTACTCAAAAGCTTCCATTTTGACCCGTTTCAGGCACAGAAATGACTTTAAACACACTTATTCTAGTTGACAAAGTCATAATTCACATCCAACAGTAATTTAGAGTCAAAAGATTAAATGTTGAAATTTCATCATTATAGACCATTTTGGTATCGTTCGACAGGTCCGGAGTCATCGTTTTTCATCCGAAAATTGATTTTTTGGACTGTACCAAAAATGATTCAAAATGTCAATTGGATCATGCCTCATGTTGAATAACCACTTTTTAAACCCTCACAGTGACCAAAATTGCCATTTTTACAGAGTTTTGCTTACTCAAAAGCTTCAATTTTGACCCGTTTCAGACACAGAAATGACTTTAAACACACTTATTTTAGTTGACAAAGTCCTAATTCACATCCAACAGTAATTTAGAGTCAAAAGATTAAATGTTAAAATTTCATCATTATAGACCATGTTGGGATCGTTCGACAGGTCCGGAGTCATCGTTTTTCATCCGAAAATTGATTTTTTGGACTGTACCAAAAATGATTCAAAATGTCAATTGGATCATGCCTCATGTTGAATAACCACTTTTTAAACCCTCACAGTGACCAAAATTGCCATTTTTACAGAGTTTTGCTTACTCAAAAGCTTCCATTTTGACACGTTTCAGGCACAGAAATGACTTTAAACACACTTATTCTAGTTGACAAAGTCATAATTCACATCCAACAGTAATTTAGAGTCAAAAGATTAAATGTTGAAATTTCATCATTATAGACCATTTTGGTATCGTTCGACAGGTCCGGAGTCATCGTTTTTCATCCGAAAATTGATTTTTTGGACTGTACCAAAAATGATTCAAAATGTCAATTGGATCATGCCTCATGTTGAATAACCACTTTTTAAACCCTCACAGTGACCAAAATTGCCATTTTTACAGAGTTTTGCTTACTCAAAAGCTTCAATTTTGACCCGTTTCAGGCACAGAAATGACTTTAAACACACTTATTTTAGTTGATAAAGTCCTAATTCACATCCAACAGTAATTTAGAGTCAAAAGATTAAATGTTAAAATTTCATCATTATAGACCATTTTGGGATCGTTCGACAGGTCCTGAGTCATCGTTTTTCATCCGAAAATTGATTTTTTGGACTGTACCAAAAATGATTCAAAATGTCAATTGGATCATGCCTCATGTTGAATAAACACTTTTTAAACCCTCACAGTGACCAAAATTGCCATTTTTACAGAGTTTTGCTTACTCAAAAGCTTCAATTTTGACCCGTTTCAGGCACAGAAATGACTTTAAACACACTTATTTTAGTTGACAAAGTCCTAATTCACATCCAACAGTAATTTAGAGTCAAAAGATTAAATGTTAAAATTTCATCATTATAGACCATTTTGGGATCGTTCGACAGGTCCGGAGTCATCGTTTTTCATCCGAAAATTGATTTTTTGGACTGTACCAAAAATGATTCAAAATGTCAATTGGATCATGCCTCATGTTGAATAACCACTTTTTAAACCCTCACAGTGACAAAAAAGTGCCATTTTTACAGAGTTTTGCTTACTCAAAAGCTTCCATTTTGAACCGTTTCAGGCACAGAAATGACTTTAAACACACTTATTCTAGTTGACAAAGTCATAATTCACATCCAACAGTCATTTAGAGTCAAAAGATTAAATGTTGAAATTTCATCATTATAGACCATTTTGGGATCGTTCGACAGGTCCGGAGTCATCGTTTTTCATCCGAAAATTGATTTTTTGGACTGTACCAAAAATGATTCAAAATGTCAATTGGATCATGCCTCATGTTGAATAAACACTTTTTAAACCCTCACAGTGACAAAAAATTGCCATTTTTACAGAGTTTTGCTTACTCAAAAGCTTCAATTTTGACCCGTTTCAGGCACAGAAATGACTTTAAACACACTTATTCTAGTTGACAAAGTCATAATTCACATCCAACAGTCATTTAGAGTCAAAAGATTAAATGTTGAAATTTCATCATTATAGACCATTTTGGGATCGTTCGACAGGTCCGGAGTCATCGTTTTTCATCCGAAAATTGATTTTTTGGACTGTACCAAAAATGATTCAAAATGTCAATTGGATCATGCCTCATGTTGAATAAACACTTTTTAAACCCTCACAGTGACCAAATTTGCCATTTTTACAGAGTTTTGCTTACTCAAAAGCTTCAATTTTGACCCGTTTCAGGCACAGAAATGACTTTAAACACACTTATTTTAGTTGACAAAGTCCTAATTCACATCCAACAGTAATTTAGAGTCAAAAGATTAAATGTTAAAATTTCATCATTATAGACCATTTTGGGATCGTTCGACAGGTCCGGAGTCATCGTTTTTCATCCGAAAATTGATTTTTTTGGACTGTACCAAAAATGATTCAAAATGTCAATTGGATCATGCCTCATGTTGAATAACCACTTTTTAAACCCTCACAGTGACAAAAAATTGCCATTTTTACAGAGTTTTAATTACTCAAAAGCTTCCATTTTGACCCGTTTCAGGCACAGAAATGACTTTAAACACACTTATTCTAGTTGACAAAGTCATAATTCACATCCAACAGTCATTTAGAGTCAAAAGATTAAATGTTGAAATTTCATCATTATACACCATTTTGGGATCGTTCGACAGGTCCGGAGTCATCGTTTTTCATCCGAAAATTGATTTTTTGGACTGTACCAAAAATGATTCAAAATGTCAATTGGATCATGCCTCATGTTGAATAACCACTTTTTAAACCCTCACAGTGACCAAAATTGCCATTTTTACAGAGTTTTGCTTACTCAAAAGCTTCCATTTTGACCCGTTTCAGGCACAGAAATGACTTTAAACACACTTATTCTAGTTGACAAAGTCATAATTCACATCCAACAGTAATTTAGAGTCAAAAGATTAAATGTTGAAATTTCATCATTATAGACCATTTTGGTATCGTTCGACAAGTCCGGAGTCATCGTTTTTCATCCGAAAAATTGATTTTTTGGACTGTACCAAAAATGATTCAAAATGTCAATTGGATCATGCCTCATGTTGAATAACCACTTTTTAAACCCTCACAGTGACCAAAATTGCCATTTTTACAGAGTTTTGCTTACTCAAAAGCTTCCATTTTGACCCGTTTCAGGCACAGAAATGACTTTAAACACTCTTATTCTAGTTGACAAAGTCATAATTCACATCCAACAGTAATTTAGAGTCAAAAGATTAAATGTTGAAATTTCATCATTATAGACCATTTTATGATCGCTCGACAGGTCCGGAGTCATCGTTTTTCATCCGAAAATTGATTTTTTGGACTGTACCAAAAATGATCTAAAATGTCAATTGGATCATGCCTCATGTTGAATAACCACTTTTTAAACCCTCACAGTGACCAAAATTGCCATTTTTACAGAGTTTTGCTTACTCAAAAGCTTCCATTTTGACCCGTTTCAGGCACAGAAATGACTTTAAACACACTTATTCTAGTTGACAAAGTCATAATTCACATCCAACAGTAATTTAGAGTCAAAAGATTAAATGTTGAAATTTCATCATTATAGACCATTTTGGTATCGTTCGACAGGTCCGGAGTCATCGTTTTTCATCCGAAAATTGATTTTTTGGACTGTACCAAAAATGATTCAAAATGTCAATTGGATCATGCCTCATGTTGAATAACCACTTTTTAAACCCTCACAGTGACCAAAATTGCCATTTTTACAGAGTTTTGCTTACTCAAAAGCTTCAATTTTGACCCGTTTCAGACACAGAAATGACTTTAAACACACTTATTTTAGTTGACAAAGTCCTAATTCACATCCAACAGTAATTTAGAGTCAAAAGATTAAATGTTAAAATTTCATCATTATAGACCATGTTGGGATCGTTCGACAGGTCCGGAGTCATCGTTTTTCATCCGAAAATTGATTTTTTGGACTGTACCAAAAATGATTCAAAATGTCAATTGGATCATGCCTCATGTTGAATAACCACTTTTTAAACCCTCACAGTGACCAAAATTGCCATTTTTACAGAGTTTTGCTTACTCAAAAGCTTCCATTTTGACACGTTTCAGGCACAGAAATGACTTTAAACACACTTATTCTAGTTGACAAAGTCATAATTCACATCCAACAGTAATTTAGAGTCAAAAGATTAAATGTTGAAATTTCATCATTATAGACCATTTTGGTATCGTTCGACAGGTCCGGAGTCATCGTTTTTCATCCGAAAATTGATTTTTTGGACTGTACCAAAAATGATTCAAAATGTCAATTGGATCATGCCTCATGTTGAATAACCACTTTTTAAACCCTCACAGTGACCAAAATTGCCATTTTTACAGAGTTTTGCTTACTCAAAAGCTTCAATTTTGACCCGTTTCAGGCACAGAAATGACTTTAAACACACTTATTTTAGTTGATAAAGTCCTAATTCACATCCAACAGTAATTTAGAGTCAAAAGATTAAATGTTAAAATTTCATCATTATAGACCATTTTGGGATCGTTCGACAGGTCCTGAGTCATCGTTTTTCATCCGAAAATTGATTTTTTGGACTGTACCAAAAATGATTCAAAATGTCAATTGGATCATGCCTCATGTTGAATAAACACTTTTTAAACCCTCACAGTGACCAAAATTGCCATTTTTACAGAGTTTTGCTTACTCAAAAGCTTCAATTTTGACCCGTTTCAGGCACAGAAATGACTTTAAACACACTTATTTTAGTTGACAAAGTCCTAATTCACATCCAACAGTAATTTAGAGTCAAAAGATTAAATGTTAAAATTTCATCATTATAGACCATTTTGGGATCGTTCGACAGGTCCGGAGTCATCGTTTTTCATCCGAAAATTGATTTTTTGGACTGTACCAAAAATGATTCAAAATGTCAATTGGATCATGCCTCATGTTGAATAACCACTTTTTAAACCCTCACAGTGACAAAAAAGTGCCATTTTTACAGAGTTTTGCTTACTCAAAAGCTTCCATTTTGAACCGTTTCAGGCACAGAAATGACTTTAAACACACTTATTCTAGTTGACAAAGTCATAATTCACATCCAACAGTCATTTAGAGTCAAAAGATTAAATGTTGAAATTTCATCATTATAGACCATTTTGGGATCGTTCGACAGGTCCGGAGTCATCGTTTTTCATCCGAAAATTGATTTTTTGGACTGTACCAAAAATGATTCAAAATGTCAATTGGATCATGCCTCATGTTGAATAAACACTTTTTAAACCCTCACAGTGACAAAAAATTGCCATTTTTACAGAGTTTTGCTTACTCAAAAGCTTCAATTTTGACCCGTTTCAGGCACAGAAATGACTTTAAACACACTTATTCTAGTTGACAAAGTCATAATTCACATCCAACAGTCATTTAGAGTCAAAAGATTAAATGTTGAAATTTCATCATTATAGACCATTTTGGGATCGTTCGACAGGTCCGGAGTCATCGTTTTTCATCCGAAAATTGATTTTTTGGACTGTACCAAAAATGATTCAAAATGTCAATTGGATCATGCCTCATGTTGAATAAACACTTTTTAAACCCTCACAGTGACCAAATTTGCCATTTTTACAGAGTTTTGCTTACTCAAAAGCTTCAATTTTGACCCGTTTCAGGCACAGAAATGACTTTAAACACACTTATTTTAGTTGACAAAGTCCTAATTCACATCCAACAGTAATTTAGAGTCAAAAGATTAAATGTTAAAATTTCATCATTATAGACCATTTTGGGATCGTTCGACAGGTCCGGAGTCATCGTTTTTCATCCGAAAATTGATTTTTTTGGACTGTACCAAAAATGATTCAAAATGTCAATTGGATCATGCCTCATGTTGAATAACCACTTTTTAAACCCTCACAGTGACAAAAAATTGCCATTTTTACAGAGTTTTAATTACTCAAAAGCTTCCATTTTGACCCGTTTCAGGCACAGAAATGACTTTAAACACACTTATTCTAGTTGACAAAGTCATAATTCACATCCAACAGTCATTTAGAGTCAAAAGATTAAATGTTGAAATTTCATCATTATACACCATTTTGGGATCGTTCGACAGGTCCGGAGTCATCGTTTTTCATCCGAAAATTGATTTTTTGGACTGTACCAAAAATGATTCAAAATGTCAATTGGATCATGCCTCATGTTGAATAACCACTTTTTAAACCCTCACAGTGACCAAAATTGCCATTTTTACAGAGTTTTGCTTACTCAAAAGCTTCCATTTTGACCCGTTTCAGGCACAGAAATGACTTTAAACACACTTATTCTAGTTGACAAAGTCATAATTCACATCCAACAGTAATTTAGAGTCAAAAGATTAAATGTTGAAATTTCATCATTATAGACCATTTTGGTATCGTTCGACAAGTCCGGAGTCATCGTTTTTCATCCGAAAAATTGATTTTTTGGACTGTACCAAAAATGATTCAAAATGTCAATTGGATCATGCCTCATGTTGAATAACCACTTTTTAAACCCTCACAGTGACCAAAATTGCCATTTTTACAGAGTTTTGCTTACTCAAAAGCTTCCATTTTGACCCGTTTCAGGCACAGAAATGACTTTAAACACTCTTATTCTAGTTGACAAAGTCATAATTCACATCCAACAGTAATTTAGAGTCAAAAGATTAAATGTTGAAATTTCATCATTATAGACCATTTTATGATCGCTCGACAGGTCCGGAGTCATCGTTTTTCATCCGAAAATTGATTTTTTGGACTGTACCAAAAATGATCTAAAATGTCAATTGGATCATGCCTCATGTTGAATAACCACTTTTTAAACCCTCACAGTGACCAAAATTGCCATTTTTACAGAGTTTTGCTTACTCAAAAGCTTCCATTTTGACCCGTTTCAGGCACAGAAATGACTTTAAACACACTTATTCTAGTTGACAAAGTCATAATTCACATCCAACAGTAATTTAGAGTCAAAAGATTAAATGTTGAAATTTCATCATTATAGACCATTTTGGTATCGTTCGACAGGTCCGGAGTCATCGTTTTTCATCCGAAAATTGATTTTTTGGACTGTACCAAAAATGATTCAAAATGTCAATTGGATCATGCCTCATGTTGAATAACCACTTTTTAAACCCTCACAGTGACCAAAATTGCCATTTTTACAGAGTTTTGCTTACTCAAAAGCTTCAATTTTGACCCGTTTCAGACACAGAAATGACTTTAAACACACTTATTTTAGTTGACAAAGTCCTAATTCACATCCAACAGTAATTTAGAGTCAAAAGATTAAATGTTAAAATTTCATCATTATAGACCATGTTGGGATCGTTCGACAGGTCCGGAGTCATCGTTTTTCATCCGAAAATTGATTTTTTGGACTGTACCAAAAATGATTCAAAATGTCAATTGGATCATGCCTCATGTTGAATAACCACTTTTTAAACCCTCACAGTGACCAAAATTGCCATTTTTACAGAGTTTTGCTTACTCAAAAGCTTCCATTTTGACACGTTTCAGGCACAGAAATGACTTTAAACACACTTATTCTAGTTGACAAAGTCATAATTCACATCCAACAGTAATTTAGAGTCAAAAGATTAAATGTTGAAATTTCATCATTATAGACCATTTTGGTATCGTTCGACAGGTCCGGAGTCATCGTTTTTCATCCGAAAATTGATTTTTTGGACTGTACCAAAAATGATTCAAAATGTCAATTGGATCATGCCTCATGTTGAATAACCACTTTTTAAACCCTCACAGTGACCAAAATTGCCATTTTTACAGAGTTTTGCTTACTCAAAAGCTTCAATTTTGACCCGTTTCAGGCACAGAAATGACTTTAAACACACTTATTTTAGTTGATAAAGTCCTAATTCACATCCAACAGTAATTTAGAGTCAAAAGATTAAATGTTAAAATTTCATCATTATAGACCATTTTGGGATCGTTCGACAGGTCCTGAGTCATCGTTTTTCATCCGAAAATTGATTTTTTGGACTGTACCAAAAATGATTCAAAATGTCAATTGGATCATGCCTCATGTTGAATAAACACTTTTTAAACCCTCACAGTGACCAAAATTGCCATTTTTACAGAGTTTTGCTTACTCAAAAGCTTCAATTTTGACCCGTTTCAGGCACAGAAATGACTTTAAACACACTTATTTTAGTTGACAAAGTCCTAATTCACATCCAACAGTAATTTAGAGTCAAAAGATTAAATGTTAAAATTTCATCATTATAGACCATTTTGGGATCGTTCGACAGGTCCGGAGTCATCGTTTTTCATCCGAAAATTGATTTTTTGGACTGTACCAAAAATGATTCAAAATGTCAATTGGATCATGCCTCATGTTGAATAACCACTTTTTAAACCCTCACAGTGACAAAAAAGTGCCATTTTTACAGAGTTTTGCTTACTCAAAAGCTTCCATTTTGAACCGTTTCAGGCACAGAAATGACTTTAAACACACTTATTCTAGTTGACAAAGTCATAATTCACATCCAACAGTCATTTAGAGTCAAAAGATTAAATGTTGAAATTTCATCATTATAGACCATTTTGGGATCGTTCGACAGGTCCGGAGTCATCGTTTTTCATCCGAAAATTGATTTTTTGGACTGTACCAAAAATGATTCAAAATGTCAATTGGATCATGCCTCATGTTGAATAAACACTTTTTAAACCCTCACAGTGACAAAAAATTGCCATTTTTACAGAGTTTTGCTTACTCAAAAGCTTCAATTTTGACCCGTTTCAGGCACAGAAATGACTTTAAACACACTTATTCTAGTTGACAAAGTCATAATTCACATCCAACAGTCATTTAGAGTCAAAAGATTAAATGTTGAAATTTCATCATTATAGACCATTTTGGGATCGTTCGACAGGTCCGGAGTCATCGTTTTTCATCCGAAAATTGATTTTTTGGACTGTACCAAAAATGATTCAAAATGTCAATTGGATCATGCCTCATGTTGAATAAACACTTTTTAAACCCTCACAGTGACCAAATTTGCCATTTTTACAGAGTTTTGCTTACTCAAAAGCTTCAATTTTGACCCGTTTCAGGCACAGAAATGACTTTAAACACACTTATTTTAGTTGACAAAGTCCTAATTCACATCCAACAGTAATTTAGAGTCAAAAGATTAAATGTTAAAATTTCATCATTATAGACCATTTTGGGATCGTTCGACAGGTCCGGAGTCATCGTTTTTCATCCGAAAATTGATTTTTTTGGACTGTACCAAAAATGATTCAAAATGTCAATTGGATCATGCCTCATGTTGAATAACCACTTTTTAAACCCTCACAGTGACAAAAAATTGCCATTTTTACAGAGTTTTAATTACTCAAAAGCTTCCATTTTGACCCGTTTCAGGCACAGAAATGACTTTAAACACACTTATTCTAGTTGACAAAGTCATAATTCACATCCAACAGTCATTTAGAGTCAAAAGATTAAATGTTGAAATTTCATCATTATACACCATTTTGGGATCGTTCGACAGGTCCGGAGTCATCGTTTTTCATCCGAAAATTGATTTTTTGGACTGTACCAAAAATGATTCAAAATGTCAATTGGATCATGCCTCATGTTGAATAACCACTTTTTAAACCCTCACAGTGACCAAAATTGCCATTTTTACAGAGTTTTGCTTACTCAAAAGCTTCCATTTTGACCCGTTTCAGGCACAGAAATGACTTTAAACACACTTATTCTAGTTGACAAAGTCATAATTCACATCCAACAGTAATTTAGAGTCAAAAGATTAAATGTTGAAATTTCATCATTATAGACCATTTTGGTATCGTTCGACAAGTCCGGAGTCATCGTTTTTCATCCGAAAAATTGATTTTTTGGACTGTACCAAAAATGATTCAAAATGTCAATTGGATCATGCCTCATGTTGAATAACCACTTTTTAAACCCTCACAGTGACCAAAATTGCCATTTTTACAGAGTTTTGCTTACTCAAAAGCTTCCATTTTGACCCGTTTCAGGCACAGAAATGACTTTAAACACTCTTATTCTAGTTGACAAAGTCATAATTCACATCCAACAGTAATTTAGAGTCAAAAGATTAAATGTTGAAATTTCATCATTATAGACCATTTTATGATCGCTCGACAGGTCCGGAGTCATCGTTTTTCATCCGAAAATTGATTTTTTGGACTGTACCAAAAATGATCTAAAATGTCAATTGGATCATGCCTCATGTTGAATAACCACTTTTTAAACCCTCACAGTGACCAAAATTGCCATTTTTACAGAGTTTTGCTTACTCAAAAGCTTCCATTTTGACCCGTTTCAGGCACAGAAATGACTTTAAACACACTTATTCTAGTTGACAAAGTCATAATTCACATCCAACAGTAATTTAGAGTCAAAAGATTAAATGTTGAAATTTCATCATTATAGACCATTTTGGTATCGTTCGACAGGTCCGGAGTCATCGTTTTTCATCCGAAAATTGATTTTTTGGACTGTACCAAAAATGATTCAAAATGTCAATTGGATCATGCCTCATGTTGAATAACCACTTTTTAAACCCTCACAGTGACCAAAATTGCCATTTTTACAGAGTTTTGCTTACTCAAAAGCTTCAATTTTGACCCGTTTCAGACACAGAAATGACTTTAAACACACTTATTTTAGTTGACAAAGTCCTAATTCACATCCAACAGTAATTTAGAGTCAAAAGATTAAATGTTAAAATTTCATCATTATAGACCATGTTGGGATCGTTCGACAGGTCCGGAGTCATCGTTTTTCATCCGAAAATTGATTTTTTGGACTGTACCAAAAATGATTCAAAATGTCAATTGGATCATGCCTCATGTTGAATAACCACTTTTTAAACCCTCACAGTGACCAAAATTGCCATTTTTACAGAGTTTTGCTTACTCAAAAGCTTCCATTTTGACACGTTTCAGGCACAGAAATGACTTTAAACACACTTATTCTAGTTGACAAAGTCATAATTCACATCCAACAGTAATTTAGAGTCAAAAGATTAAATGTTGAAATTTCATCATTATAGACCATTTTGGTATCGTTCGACAGGTCCGGAGTCATCGTTTTTCATCCGAAAATTGATTTTTTGGACTGTACCAAAAATGATTCAAAATGTCAATTGGATCATGCCTCATGTTGAATAACCACTTTTTAAACCCTCACAGTGACCAAAATTGCCATTTTTACAGAGTTTTGCTTACTCAAAAGCTTCAATTTTGACCCGTTTCAGGCACAGAAATGACTTTAAACACACTTATTTTAGTTGATAAAGTCCTAATTCACATCCAACAGTAATTTAGAGTCAAAAGATTAAATGTTAAAATTTCATCATTATAGACCATTTTGGGATCGTTCGACAGGTCCTGAGTCATCGTTTTTCATCCGAAAATTGATTTTTTGGACTGTACCAAAAATGATTCAAAATGTCAATTGGATCATGCCTCATGTTGAATAAACACTTTTTAAACCCTCACAGTGACCAAAATTGCCATTTTTACAGAGTTTTGCTTACTCAAAAGCTTCAATTTTGACCCGTTTCAGGCACAGAAATGACTTTAAACACACTTATTTTAGTTGACAAAGTCCTAATTCACATCCAACAGTAATTTAGAGTCAAAAGATTAAATGTTAAAATTTCATCATTATAGACCATTTTGGGATCGTTCGACAGGTCCGGAGTCATCGTTTTTCATCCGAAAATTGATTTTTTGGACTGTACCAAAAATGATTCAAAATGTCAATTGGATCATGCCTCATGTTGAATAACCACTTTTTAAACCCTCACAGTGACAAAAAAGTGCCATTTTTACAGAGAGTTTTGCTTACTCAAAAGCTTCCATTTTGAACCGTTTCAGGCACAGAAATGACTTTAAACACACTTATTCTAGTTGACAAAGTCATAATTCACATCCAACAGTCATTTAGAGTCAAAGATTAAATGTTGAAATTTCATCATTATAGACCATTTTGGGATCGTTCGACAGGTCCGGAGTCATCGTTTTTCATCCGAAAATTGATTTTTTGACTGTACCAAAAATGATTCAAAATGTCAATTGGATCATGCCTCATGTTGAATAAACACTTTTTAAACCCTCACAGTGACAAAAAATTGCCATTTTTACAGAGTTTTGCTTACTCAAAAGCTTCAATTTTGACCCGTTTCAGGCACAGAAATGACTTTAAACACACTTATTCTAGTTGACAAAGTCATAATTCACATCCAACAGTCATTTAGAGTCAAAAGATTAAATGTTGAAATTTCATCATTATAGACCATTTTGGGATCGTTCGACAGGTCCGGAGTCATCGTTTTTCATCCGAAAATTGATTTTTTGGACTGTACCAAAAATGATTCAAAATGTCAATTGGATCATGCCTCATGTTGAATAAACACTTTTTAAACCCTCACAGTGACCAAATTTGCCATTTTTACAGAGTTTTGCTTACTCAAAAGCTTCAATTTTGACCCGTTTCAGGCACAGAAATGACTTTAAACACACTTATTTTAGTTGACAAAGTCCTAATTCACATCCAACAGTAATTTAGAGTCAAAAGATTAAATGTTAAAATTTCATCATTATAGACCATTTTGGGATCGTTCGACAGGTCCGGAGTCATCGTTTTTCATCCGAAAATTGATTTTTTTGGACTGTACCAAAAATGATTCAAAATGTCAATTGGATCATGCCTCATGTTGAATAACCACTTTTTAAACCCTCACAGTGACAAAAAATTGCCATTTTTACAGAGTTTTAATTACTCAAAAGCTTCCATTTTGACCCGTTTCAGGCACAGAAATGACTTTAAACACACTTATTCTAGTTGACAAAGTCATAATTCACATCCAACAGTCATTTAGAGTCAAAAGATTAAATGTTGAAATTTCATCATTATACACCATTTTGGGATCGTTCGACAGGTCCGGAGTCATCGTTTTTCATCCGAAAATTGATTTTTTGGACTGTACCAAAAATGATTCAAAATGTCAATTGGATCATGCCTCATGTTGAATAACCACTTTTTAAACCCTCACAGTGACCAAAATTGCCATTTTTACAGAGTTTTGCTTACTCAAAAGCTTCCATTTTGACCCGTTTCAGGCACAGAAATGACTTTAAACACACTTATTCTAGTTGACAAAGTCATAATTCACATCCAACAGTAATTTAGAGTCAAAAGATTAAATGTTGAAATTTCATCATTATAGACCATTTTGGTATCGTTCGACAAGTCCGGAGTCATCGTTTTTCATCCGAAAAATTGATTTTTTGGACTGTACCAAAAATGATTCAAAATGTCAATTGGATCATGCCTCATGTTGAATAACCACTTTTTAAACCCTCACAGTGACCAAAATTGCCATTTTTACAGAGTTTTGCTTACTCAAAAGCTTCCATTTTGACCCGTTTCAGGCACAGAAATGACTTTAAACACTCTTATTCTAGTTGACAAAGTCATAATTCACATCCAACAGTAATTTAGAGTCAAAAGATTAAATGTTGAAATTTCATCATTATAGACCATTTTATGATCGCTCGACAGGTCCGGAGTCATCGTTTTTCATCCGAAAATTGATTTTTTGGACTGTACCAAAAATGATTCAAAATGTCAATTGGATCATGCCTCATGTTGAATAACCACTTTTTAAACCCTCACAGTGACCAAAATTGCCATTTTTACAGAGTTTTGCTTACTCAAAAGCTTCCATTTTGACCCGTTTCAGGCACAGAAATGACTTTAAACACACTTATTCTAGTTGACAAAGTCATAATTCACATCCAACAGTAATTTAGAGTCAAAAGATTAAATGTTGAAATTTCATCATTATAGACCATTTTGGTATCGTTCGACAGGTCCGGAGTCATCGTTTTTCATCCGAAAAATTGATTTTTTGGACTGTACCAAAAATGATTCAAAATGTCAATTGGATCATGCCTCATGTTGAATAACCACTTTTTAAACCCTCACAGTGACCAAAATTGCCATTTTTACAGAGTTTTGCTTACTCAAAAGCTTCCATTTTGACCCGTTTCAGGCACAGAAATGACTTTAAACACTCTTATTCTAGTTGACAAAGTCATAATTCACATCCAACAGTAATTTAGAGTCAAAAGATTAAATGTTGAAATTTCATCATTATAGACCATTTTATGATCGCTCGACAGGTCCGGAGTCATCGTTTTTCATCCGAAAATTGATTTTTTGGACTGTACCAAAAATGATCTAAAATGTCAATTGGATCATGCCTCATGTTGAATAACCACTTTTTAAACCCTCACAGTGACCAAAATTGCCATTTTTACAGAGTTTTGCTTACTCAAAAGCTTCCATTTTGACCCGTTTCAGGCACAGAAATGACTTTAAACACACTTATTCTAGTTGACAAAGTCATAATTCACATCCAACAGTAATTTAGAGTCAAAAGATTAAATGTTGAAATTTCATCATTATAGACCATTTTGGTATCGTTCGACAGGTCCGGAGTCATCGTTTTTCATCCGAAAATTGATTTTTTGGACTGTACCAAAAATGATTCAAAATGTCAATTGGATCATGCCTCATGTTGAATAACCACTTTTTAAACCCTCACAGTGACCAAAATTGCCATTTTTACAGAGTTTTGCTTACTCAAAAGCTTCAATTTTGACCCGTTTCAGACACAGAAATGACTTTAAACACACTTATTTTAGTTGACAAAGTCCTAATTCACATCCAACAGTAATTTAGAGTCAAAAGATTAAATGTTAAAATTTCATCATTATAGACCATGTTGGGATCGTTCGACAGGTCCGGAGTCATCGTTTTTCATCCGAAAATTGATTTTTTGGACTGTACCAAAAATGGTTCAAAATGTCAATTGGATCATGCCTCATGTTGAATAAACACTTTTCAAACCCTCACAGTGACCGAAATTGCCATTTTTACAGAGTTTTGCTTACTCAAAAGCTTCAATTTTGACCCGTTTCAGGCACAGAAATGACTTTAAACACACTTATTTTAGTTGACAAAGTCCTAATTCACATCCAACAGTAATTTAGAGTCAAAAGATTAAATGTTAAAATTTCATAATTATAGACCATTTTGGGATCGTTCGACAGGTCCGGAGTCATCGTTTTTCATCCGAAAATTGATTTTTTGGACTGTACCAAAAATGATTCAAAATGTCAATTGGATCATGCCTCATGTTGAATAACCACTTTTTAAACCCTCACAGTGACAAAAAAGTGCCATTTTTACAGAGTTTTGCTTACTCAAAAGCTTCCATTTTGAACCGTTTCAGGCACAGAAATGACTTTAAACACACTTATTCTAGTTGACAAAGTCATAATTCACATCCAACAGTCATTTAGAGTCAAAAGATTAAATGTTGAAATTTCATCATTATAGACCATTTTGGGATCGTTCGACAGGTCCGGAGTCATCGTTTTTCATCCGAAAATTGATTTTTTGGACTGTACCAAAAATGATTCAAAATGTCAATTGGATCATGCCTCATGTTGAATAACCACTTTTTAAACCCTCACAGTGACCAAAATTGCCATTTTTACAGAGTTTTGCTTACTCAAAAGCTTCCATTTTGACCCGTTTCAGGCACAGAAATGACTTTAAACACTCTTATTCTAGTTGACAAAGTCATAATTCACATCCAACAGTAATTTAGATTCAAAAGATTAAATGTTGAAATTTCATCATTATAGACCATTTTGGTATCGTTCGACAGGTCCGGAGTCATCGTTTTTTATCCGAAAATTGATTTTTTGGACTGTACCAAAAATGATTCAAAATGTCAATTGGATCATGCCTCATGTTGAATAACCACTTTTTAAACCCTCACAGTGACCAAAATTGCCATTTTGACAGAGTTTTGCTTACTCAAAAGCTTCCATTTTGACCCGTTTCAGGCACAGAAATGACTTTAAACACACTTATTCTAGTTGACAAAGTCATAATTCACATCCAACAGTAATTTAGAGTCAAAAGATTAAATGTTGAAATTTCATCATTATAGACCATTTTATGATCGCTCGACAGGTCCGGAGTCATCGTTTTTCATCCGAAAATTGATTTTTTGGACTGTACCAAAAATGATCTAAAATGTCAATTGGATCATGCCTCATGTTGAATAACCACTTTTTAAACCCTCACAGTGACCAAAATTGCCATTTTTACAGAGTTTTGCTTACTCAAAAGCTTCCATTTTGACCCGTTTCAGGCACAGAAATGACTTTAAACACACTTATTCTAGTTGACAAAGTCATAATTCACATCCAACAGTAATTTAGAGTCAAAAGATTAAATGTTGAAATTTCATCATTATAGACCATTTTGGTATAGTTCGACAGGTCCGGAGTCATCGTTTTTCATCCGAAAATTGATTTTTTGGACTGTACCAAAAATGATTCAAAATGTCAATTGGATCATGCCTCATGTTGAATAACCACTTTTTAAACCCTCACAGTGACCAAAATTGCCATTTTTACAGAGTTTTGCTTACTCAAAAGCTTCAATTTTGACCCGTTTCAGGCACAGAAATGACTTTAAACACACTTATTTTAGTTGACAAAGTCCTAATTCACATCCAACAGTAATTTAGAGTCAAAAGATTAAATGTTAAAATTTCATCATTATAGACCATTTTGGGATCGTTCGACAGGTCCGGAGTCATCGTTTTTCATCCGAAAATTGATTTTTTGGACTGTACCAAAAATGATTCAAAATGTCAATTGGATCATGCCTCATGTTGAATAACCACTTTTTAAACCCTCACAGTGACAAAAAATTGCCATTTTTACAGAGTTTTGCTTACTCAAAAGCTTCCATTTTGACCCGTTTCAGGCACAGAAATGACTTTAAACACACTTATTCTAGTTGACAAAGTCATAATTCACATCCAACAGTCATTTAGAGTCAAAAGATTAAATGTTGAAATTTCATCATTATAGACCATTTTGGGATCGTTCGACAGGTCCGGAGTCATCGTTTTTCATCCGAAAATTGATTTTTTGGACTGTACCAAAAATGATTCAAAATGTCAATTGGATCATGCCTCATGTTGAATAACCACTTTTTAAACCCTCACAGTGACCAAAATTGCCATTTTTACAGAGTTTTGCTTACTCAAAAGCTTCCATTTTGACCCGTTTCAGGCACAGAAATGACTTTAAACACACTTATTCTAGTTGACAAAGTCATAATTCACATCCAACAGTAATTTAGAGTCAAAAGATTAAATGTTGAAATTTCATCATTATAGACCATTTTGGTATCGTTCGACAGGTCCGGAGTCATCGTTTTTCATCCGAAAATTGATTTTTTGGACTGTACCAAAAATGATTCAAAATGTCAATTGGATCATGCCTCATGTTGAATAACCACTTTTTAAACCCACACAGTGACCAAAATTGCCATTTTTACAGAGTTTTGCTTACTCAAAAGCTTCCATTTTGACCCGTTTCAGGCACAGAAATGACTTTAAACACTCTTATTCTAGTTGACAAAGTCATAATTCACATCCAACAGTAATTTAGATTCAAAAGATTAAATGTTGAAATTTCATCATTATAGACCATTTTGGTATCGTTCGACAGGTCCGGAGTCATCGTTTTTTATCCGAAAATTGATTTTTTGGACTGTACCAAAAATGATTCAAAATGTCAATTGGATCATGCCTCATGTTGAATAACCACTTTTTAAACCCTCACAGTGACCAAAATTGCCATTTTGACAGAGTTTTGCTTACTCAAAAGCTTCCATTTTGACCCGTTTCAGGCACAGAAATGACTTTAAACACACTTATTCTAGTTGACAAAGTCATAATTCACATCCAACAGTAATTTAGAGTCAAAAGATTAAATGTTGAAATTTCATCATTATAGACCATTTTATGATCGCTCGACAGGTCCGGAGTCATCGTTTTTCATCCGAAAATTGATTTTTTGGACTGTACCAAAAATGATCTAAAATGTCAATTGGATCATGCCTCATGTTGAATAACCACTTTTTAAACCCTCACAGTGACCAAAATTGCCATTTTTACAGAGTTTTGCTTACTCAAAAGCTTCCATTTTGACCCGTTTCAGGCACAGAAATGACTTTAAACACACTTATTCTAGTTGACAAAGTCATAATTCACATCCAACAGTAATTTAGAGTCAAAAGATTAAATGTTGAAATTTCATCATTATAGACCATTTTGGTATCGTTTGACAGGTCCGGAGTCATCGTTTTTCATCCGAAAATTGATTTTTTGGACTGTACCAAAAATGATTCAAAATGTCAATTGGATCATGCCTCATGTTGAATAACCACTTTTTAAACCCTCACAGTGACCAAAATTGCCATTTTTACAGAGTTTTGCTTACTCAAAAGCTTCAATTTTGACCCGTTTCAGACACAGAAATGACTTTAAACAAACTTATTTTAGTTGACAAAGTCCTAATTCACATCCAACAGTAATTTAGAGTCAAAAGATTAAATGTTAAAATTTCATCATTATAGACCATGTTGGGATCGTTCGACAGGTCCGGAGTCATCGTTTTTCATCCGAAAATTGATTTTTTGGACTGTACCAAAAATGGTTCAAAATGTCAATTGGATCATGCCTCATGTTGAATAAACACTTTTCAAACCCTCACAGTGACCGAAATTGCCATTTTTACAGAGTTTTGCTTACTCAAAAGCTTCAATTTTGACCCGTTTCAGGCACAGAAATGACTTTAAACACACTTATTTTAGTTGACAAAGTCCTAATTCACATCCAACAGTAATTTAGAGTCAAAAGATTAAATGTTAAAATTTCATCATTATAGACCATTTTGGGATCGTTCGACAGGTCCGGAGTCATCGTTTTTCATCCGAAAATTGATTTTTTGGACTGTACCAAAAATGATTCAAAATGTCAATTGGATCATGCCTCATGTTGAATAACCACTTTTTAAACCCTCACAGTGACAAAAAAGTGCCATTTTTACAGAGTTTTGCTTACTCAAAAGCTTCCATTTTGAACCGTTTCAGGCACAGAAATGACTTTAAACACACTTATTCTAGTTGACAAAGTCATAATTCACATCCAACAGTCCTTTAGAGTCAAAAGATTAAATGTTGAAATTTCATCATTATAGACCATTTTGGGATCGTTCGACAGGTCCGGAGTCATCGTTTTTCATCCGAAAATTGATTTTTTGGACTGTACCAAAAATGATTCAAAATGTCAATTGGATCATGCCTCATGTTGAATAAACACTTTTTAAACCCTCACAGTGACAAAAAATTGCCATTTTTACAGAGTTTTGCTTACTCAAAAGCTTCAATTTTGACCCGTTTCAGGCACAGAAATGACTTTAAACACACTTATTCTAGTTGACAAAGTCATAATTCACATCCAACAGTCATTTAGAGTCAAAAGATTAAATGTTGAAATTTCATCATTATAGACCATTTTGGGATCGTTCGACAGGTCCGGAGTCATCGTTTTTCATCCGAAAATTGATTTTTTGGACTGTACCAAAAATGATTCAAAATGTCAATTGGATCATGCCTCATGTTGAATAACCACTTTTTAAACCCTCACAGTGACCAAAATTGCCATTTTTACAGAGTTTTGCTTACTCAAAAGCTTCCATTTTGACCCGTTTCAGGCACAGAAATGACTTTAAACACACTTATTCTAGTTGACAAAGTCATAATTCACATCCAACAGTAATTTAGAGTCAAAAGATTAAATGTTGAAATTTCATCATTATAGACCATTTTGGTATCGTTCGACAGGTCCGGAGTCATTGTTTTTCATCCGAAAATTGATTTTTTGGACTGTACCAAAAATGATTCAAAATGTCAATTGGATCATGCCTCATGTTGAATAACCACTTTTTAAACCCTCACAGTGACCAAAATTGCCATTTTTATAGAGTTTTGCTTACTCAAAAGCTTCCATTTTGACCCGTTTCAGGCACAGAAATGACTTTAAACACTCTTATTCTAGTTGACAAAGTCATAATTCACATCCAACAGTAATTTAGATTCAAAAGATTAAATGTTGAAATTTCATCATTATAGACCATTTTGGTATCGTTCGACAGGTCCGGAGTCATCGTTTTTTATCCGAAAATTGATTTTTTGGACTGTACCAAAAATGATTCAAAATGTCAATTGGATCATGCCTCATGTTGAATAACCACTTTTTAAACCCTCACAGTGACCAAAATTGCCATTTTGACAGAGTTTTGCTTACTCAAAAGCTTCCATTTTGACCCGTTTCAGGCACAGAAATGACTTTAAACACACTTATTCTAGTTGACAAAGTCATAATTCACATCCAACAGTAATTTAGAGTCAAAAGATTAAATGTTGAAATTTCATCATTATAGACCATTTTATGATCGCTCGACAGGTCCGGAGTCATCGTTTTTCATCCGAAAATTGATTTTTTGGACTGTACCAAAAATGATCTAAAATGTCAATTGGATCATGCCTCATGTTGAATAACCACTTTTTAAACCCTCACAGTGACCAAAATTGCCATTTTTACAGAGTTTTGCTTACTCAAAAGCTTCCATTTTGACCCGTTTCAGGCACAGAAATGACTTTAAACACACTTATTCTAGTTGACAAAGTCATAATTCACATCCAACAGTAATTTAGAGTCAAAAGATTAAATGTTGAAATTTCATCATTATAGACCATTTTGGGATCGTTCGACAGGTCCGGAGTCATCGTTTTTCATCCGAAAATTGATTTTTTGGACTGTACCAAAAATGATTCAAAATGTCAATTGGATCATGCCTCATGTTGAATAAACACTTTTTAAACCCTCACAGTGACAAAAAATTGCCATTTTTACAGAGTTTTGCTTACTCAAAAGCTTCAATTTTGACCCGTTTCAGGCACAGAAATGACTTTAAACACACTTATTCTAGTTGACAAAGTCATAATTCACATCCAACAGTAATTTAGAGTCAAAAGATTAAATGTTGAAATTTCATCATTATAGACCATTTTATGATCGCTCGACAGGTCCGGAGTCATCGTTTTTCATCCGAAAATTGATTTTTTGGACTGTACCAAAAATGATCTAAAATGTCAATTGGATCATGCCTCATGTTGAATAACCACTTTTTAAACCCTCACAGTGACCAAAATTGCCATTTTTACAGAGTTTTGCTTACTCAAAAGCTTCCATTTTGACCCGTTTCAGGCACAGAAATGACTTTAAACACACTTATTCTAGTTGACAAAGTCATAATTCACATCCAACAGTAATTTAGAGTCAAAAGATTAAATGTTGAAATTTCATCATTATAGACCATTTTGGGATCGTTCGACAGGTCCGGAGTCATCGTTTTTCATCCGAAAATTGATTTTTTGGACTGTACCAAAAATGATTCAAAATGTCAATTGGATCATGCCTCATGTTGAATAAACACTTTTTAAACCCTCACAGTGACAAAAAATTGCCATTTTTACAGAGTTTTGCTTACTCAAAAGCTTCAATTTTGACCCGTTTCAGGCACAGAAATGACTTTAAACACACTTATTCTAGTTGACAAAGTCATAATTCACATCCAACAGTCATTTAGAGTCAAAAGATTAAATGTTGAAATTTCATCATTATAGACCATTTTGGGATCGTTCGACAGGTCCGGAGTCATCGTTTTTCATCCGAAAATTGATTTTTTGGACTGTACCAAAAATGATTCAAAATGTCAATTGGATCATGCCTCATGTTGAATAACCACTTTTTAAACCCTCACAGTGACCAAAATTGCCATTTTTACAGAGTTTTGCTTACTCAAAAGCTTCCATTTTGACCCGTTTCAGGCACAGAAATGACTTTAAACACACTTATTCTAGTTGACAAAGTCATAATTCACATCCAACAGTAATTTAGAGTCAAAAGATTAAATGTTGAAATTTCATCATTATAGACCATTTTGGTATCGTTCGACAGGTCCGGAGTCATTGTTTTTCATCCGAAAATTGATTTTTTGGACTGTACCAAAAATGATTCAAAATGTCAATTGGATCATGCCTCATGTTGAATAACCACTTTTTAAACCCTCACAGTGACCAAAATTGCCATTTTTATAGAGTTTTGCTTACTCAAAAGCTTCCATTTTGACCCGTTTCAGGCACAGAAATGACTTTAAACACTCTTATTCTAGTTGACAAAGTCATAATTCACATCCAACAGTAATTTAGATTCAAAAGATTAAATGTTGAAATTTCATCATTATAGACCATTTTGGTATCGTTCGACAGGTCCGGAGTCATCGTTTTTTATCCGAAAATTGATTTTTTGGACTGTACCAAAAATGATTCAAAATGTCAATTGGATCATGCCTCATGTTGAATAACCACTTTTTAAACCCTCACAGTGACCAAAATTGCCATTTTGACAGAGTTTTGCTTACTCAAAAGCTTCCATTTTGACCCGTTTCAGGCACAGAAATGACTTTAAACACACTTATTCTAGTTGACAAAGTCATAATTCACATCCAACAGTAATTTAGAGTCAAAAGATTAAATGTTGAAATTTCATCATTATAGACCATTTTATGATCGCTCGACAGGTCCGGAGTCATCGTTTTTCATCCGAAAATTGATTTTTTGGACTGTACCAAAAATGATCTAAAATGTCAATTGGATCATGCCTCATGTTGAATAACCACTTTTTAAACCCTCACAGTGACCAAAATTGCCATTTTTACAGAGTTTTGCTTACTCAAAAGCTTCCATTTTGACCCGTTTCAGGCACAGAAATGACTTTAAACACACTTATTCTAGTTGACAAAGTCATAATTCACATCCAACAGTAATTTAGAGTCAAAAGATTAAATGTTGAAATTTCATCATTATAGACCATTTTGGTATCGTTCGACAGGTCCGGAGTCATCGTTTTTCATCCGAAAATTGATTTTTTGGACTGTACCAAAAATGATTCAAAATGTCAATTGGATCATGCCTCATGTTGAATAACCACTTTTTAAACCCTCACAGTGACCAAAATTGCCATTTTTACAGAGTTTTGCTTACTCAAAAGCTTCAATTTTGACCCGTTTCAGGCACAGAAATGACTTTAAACACACTTATTTTAGTTGACAAAGTCCTAATTCACATTCAACAGTAATTTAGAGTCAAAAGATTAAATGTTAAAATTTCATCATTATAGACCATTTTGGGATCGTTCGACAGGTCCGGAGTCATCGTTTTTCATCCGAAAATTGATTTTTTGGACTGTACCAAAAATGATTCAAAATGTCAATTGGATCATGCCTCATGTTGAATAACCACTTTTTAAACCCTCACAGTGACAAAAAATTGCCATTTTTACAGAGTTTTGCTTACTCAAAAGCTTCCATTTTGACCCGTTTCAGGCACAGAAATGACTTTAAACACACTTATTCTAGTTGACAAAGTCATAATTCACATCCAACAGTAATTTAGAGTCAAAAGATTAAATGTTGAAATTTCATCATTATAGACCATTTTGGTATCGTTCGACAGGTCTGGAGTCATCGTTTTTCATCCGAAAATTGATTTTTTGGACTGTACCAAAAATGATTCAAAATGTCAATTGGATCATGCCTCATGTTGAATAACCACTTTTTAAACCCTCACAGTGACAAAAAATTGCCATTTTTACAGAGTTTTGCTTACTCAAAAGCTTCCATTTTGACCCGTTTCAGGCACAGAAATGACTTTAAACACACTTATTCTAGTTGACAAAGTCATAATTCACATCCAACAGTCATTTAGAGTCAAAAGATTAAATGTTGAAATTTCATCATTATAGACCATTTTGGGATCGTTCGACAGGTCCGGAGTCATCGTTTTTCATCCGAAAATTGATTTTTTGGACTGTACCAAAAATGATTCAAAATGTCAATTGGATCATGCCTCATGTTGAATAACCACTTTTTAAACCCTCACAGTGACCAAAATTGCCATTTTTACAGAGTTTTGCTTACTCAAAAGCTTCCATTTTGACCCGTTTCAGGCACAGAAATGACTTTAAACACACTTATTCTAGTTGACAAAGTCATAATTCACATCCAACAGTAATTTAGAGTCAAAAGATTAAATGTTGAAATTTCATCATTATAGACCATTTTGGTATCGTTCGACAGGTCCGGAGTCATCGTTTTTCATCCGAAAATTGATTTTTTGGACTGTACCAAAAATGATTCAAAATGTCAATTGGATCATGCCTCATGTTGAATAACCACTTTTTAAACCCTCACAGTGACCAAAATTGCCATTTTTACAGAGTTTTGCTTACTCAAAAGCTTCCATTTTGACCCGTTTCAGGCACAGAAATGACTTTAAACACTCTTATTCTAGTTGACAAAGTCATAATTCACATCCAACAGTAATTTAGATTCAAAAGATTAAATGTTGAAATTTCATCATTATAGACCATTTTGGTATCGTTCGACAGGTCCGGAGTCATCGTTTTTTATCCGAAAATTGATTTTTTGGACTGTACCAAAAATGATTCAAAATGTCAATTGGATCATGCCTCATGTTGAATAACCACTTTTTAAACCCTCACAGTGACCAAAATTGCCATTTTGACAGAGTTTTGCTTACTCAAAAGCTTCCATTTTGACCCGTTTCAGGCACAGAAATGACTTTAAACACACTTATTCTAGTTGACAAAGTCATAATTCACATCCAACAGTAATTTAGAGTCAAAAGATTAAATGTTGAAATTTCATCATTATAGACCATTTTATGATCGCTCGACAGGTCCGGAGTCATCGTTTTTCATCCGAAAATTGATTTTTTGGACTGTACCAAAAATGATCTAAAATGTCAATTGGATCATGCCTCATGTTGAATAACCACTTTTTAAACCCTCACAGTGACCAAAATTGCCATTTTTACAGAGTTTTGCTTACTCAAAAGCTTCCATTTTGACCCGTTTCAGGCACAGAAATGACTTTAAACACACTTATTCTAGTTGACAAAGTCATAATTCACATCCAACAGTAATTTAGAGTCAAAAGATTAAATGTTGAAATTTCATCATTATAGACCATTTTGGTATCGTTCGACAGGTCCGGAGTCATCGTTTTTCATCGGAAAATTGATTTTTTGGACTGTACCAAAAATGATTCAAAATGTCAATTGGATCATGCCTCATGTTGAATAACCACTTTTTAAACCCTCACAGTGACCAAAATTGCCATTTTTACAGAGATTTGCTTACTCAAAAGCTTCAATTTTGACCCGTTTCAGGCACAGAAATGACTTTAAACACACGTATTCTAGTTGACAAAGTCATAATTCACATCCAACAGTAATTTAGAGTCAAAAGATTAAATGTTGAAATTTCATCATTATAGACCATTTTGGTATCGTTCGACAGGTCCGGAGTCATCGTTTTTCATCCGAAAATTGATTTTTTGGACTGTACCAAAAATGATTCAAAATGTCAATTGGATCATGCCTCATGTTGAATAACCACTTTTTAAACCCTCACAGTGACCAAAATTGCCATTTTTACAGAGTTTTGCTTACTCAAAAGCTTCAATTTTGACCCGTTTCAGGCACAGAAATGACTTTAAACACACTTATTTTAGTTGACAAAGTCCTAATTCACATCCAACAGTAATTTAGAGTCAAAAGATTAAATGTTAAAATTTCATCATTATAGACCATTTTGGGATCGTTCGACAGGTCCGGAGTCATCGTTTTTCATCCGAAAATTGATTTTTTGGACTGTACCAAAAATGATTCAAAATGTCAATTGGATCATGCCTCATGTTGAATAACCACTTTTTAAACCCTCACAGTGACAAAAAATTGCCATTTTTACAGAGTTTTGCTTACTCAAAAGCTTCCATTTTGACCCGTTTCAGGCACAGAAATGACTTTAAACACACTTATTCTAGTTGACAAAGTCATAATTCACATCCAACAGTCATTTAGAGTCAAAAGATTAAATGTTGAAATTTCATCATTATAGACCATTTTGGGATCGTTCGACAGGTCCGGAGTCATCGTTTTTCATCCGAAAATTGATTTTTTGGACTGTACCATAAATGATTCAAAATGTCAATTGGATCATGCCTCATGTTGAATAACCACTTTTTAAACCCTCACAGTGACCAAAATTGCCATTTTTACAGAGTTTTGCTTACTCAAAAGCTTCCATTTTGACCCGTTTCAGGCACAGAAATGACTTTAAACACACTTATTCTAGTTGACAAAGTCATAATTCACATCCAACAGTAATTTAGAGTCAAAAGATTAAATGTTGAAATTTCATCATTATAGACCATTTTGGTATCGTTCGACAGGTCCGGAGTCATCGTTTTTCATCCGAAAATTGATTTTTTGGACTGTACCAAAAATGATTCAAAATGTCAATTGGATCATGCCTCATGTTGAATAACCACTTTTTAAACCCTCACAGTGACCAAAATTGCCATTTTTACAGAGTTTTGCTTACTCAAAAGCTTCCATTTTGACCCGTTTCAGGCACAGAAATGACTTTAAACACTCTTATTCTAGTTGACAAAGTCATAATTCACATCCAACAGTAATTTAGATTCAAAAGATTAAATGTTGAAATTTCATCATTATAGACCATTTTGGTATCGTTCGACAGGTCCGGAGTCATCGTTTTTTATCCGAAAATTGATTTTTTGGACTGTACCAAAAATGATTCAAAATGTCAATTGGATCATGCCTCATGTTGAATAACCACTTTTTAAACCCTCACAGTGACCAAAATTGCCATTTTGACAGAGTTTTGCTTACTCAAAAGCTTCCATTTTGACCCGTTTCAGGCACAGAAATGACTTTAAACACACTTATTCTAGTTGACAAAGTCATAATTCACATCCAACAGTAATTTAGAGTCAAAAGATTAAATGTTGAAATTTCATCATTATAGACCATTTTATGATCGCTCGACAGGTCCGGAGTCATCGTTTTTCATCCGAAAATTGATTTTTTGGACTGTACCAAAAATGATCTAAAATGTCAATTGGATCATGCCTCATGTTGAATAACCACTTTTTAAACCCTCACAGTGACCAAAATTGCCATTTTTACAGAGTTTTGCTTACTCAAAAGCTTCCATTTTGACCCGTTTCAGGCACAGAAATGACTTTAAACACACTTATTCTAGTTGACAAAGTCATAATTCACATCCAACAGTAATTTAGAGTCAAAAGATTAAATGTTGAAATTTCATCATTATAGACCATTTTGGTATCGTTCGACAGGTCCGGAGTCATCGTTTTTCATCCGAAAATTGATTTTTTGGACTGTACCAAAAATGATTCAAAATGTCAATTGGATCATGCCTCATGTTGAATAACCACTTTTTAAACCCTCACAGTGACCAAAATTGCCATTTTTACAGAGTTTTGCTTACTCAAAAGCTTCAATTTTGACCCGTTTTAGACACAGAAATGACTTTAAACACACTTATTTTAGTTGACAAAGTCCTAATTCACATCCAACAGTAATTTAGAGTCAAAAGATTAAATGTTAAAATTTCATCATTATAGACCATGTTGGGATCGTTCGACAGGTCCGGAGTCATCGTTTTTCATCCGAAAATTGATTTTTTGGACTGTACCAAAAATGGTTCAAAATGTCAATTGGATCATGCCTCATGTTGAATAAACACTTTTCAAACCCTCACAGTGACCGAAATTGCCATTTTTACAGAGTTTTGCTTACTCAAAAGCTTCAATTTTGACCCGTTTCAGGCACAGAAATGACTTTAAACACACTTATTTTAGTTGACAAAGTCCTAATTCACATCCAACAGTAATTTAGAGTCAAAAGATTAAATGTTAAAATTTCATCATTATAGACCATTTTGGGATCGTTCGACAGGTCCGGAGTCATCGTTTTTCATCCGAAAATTGATTTTTTGGACTGTACCAAAAATGATTCAAAATGTCAATTGGATCATGCCTCATGTTGAATAACCACTTTTTAAACCCTCACAGTGACAAAAAAGTGCCATTTTTACAGAGTTTTGCTTACTCAAAAGCTTCCATTTTGAACCGTTTCAGGCACAGAAATGACTTTAAACACACTTATTCTAGTTGACAAAGTCATAATTCACATCCAACAGTCATTTAGAGTCAAAAGATTAAATGTTGAAATTTCATCATTATAGACCATTTTGGGATCGTTCGACAGGTCCGGAGTCATCGTTTTTCATCCGAAAATTGATTTTTTGGACTGTACCAAAAATGATTCAAAATGTCAATTGGATCATGCCTCATGTTGAATAAACACTTTTTAAACCCTCACAGTGACAAAAAATTGCCATTTTTACAGAGTTTTGCTTACTCAAAAGCTTCAATTTTGACCCGTTTCAGGCACAGAAATGACTTTAAACACACTTATTCTAGTTGACAAAGTCATAATTCACATCCAACAGTCATTTAGAGTCAAAAGATTAAATGTTGAAATTTCATCATTATAGACCATTTTGGTATCGTTCGACAGGTCCGGAGTCATCGTTTTTCATCCGAAAATTGATTTTTTGGACTGTACCAAAAATGATTCAAAATGTCAATTGGATCATGCCTCATGTTGAATAACCACTTTTTAAACCCTCACAGTGACCAAAATTGCCATTTTTACAGAGTTTTGCTTACTCAAAAGCTTCCATTTTGACCCGTTTCAGGCACAGAAATGACTTTAAACACTCTTATTCTAGTTGACAAAGTCATAATTCACATCCAACAGTAATTTAGATTCAAAAGATTAAATGTTGAAATTTCATCATTATAGACCATTTTGGTATCGTTCGACAGGTCCGGAGTCATCGTTTTTTATCCGAAAATTGATTTTTTGGACTGTACCAAAAATGATTCAAAATGTCAATTGGATCATGCCTCATGTTGAATAACCACTTTTTAAACCCTCACAGTGACCAAAATTGCCATTTTGACAGAGTTTTGCTTACTCAAAAGCTTCCATTTTGACCCGTTTCAGGCACAGAAATGACTTTAAACACACTTATTCTAGTTGACAAAGTCATAATTCACATCCAACAGTAATTTAGAGTCAAAAGATTAAATGTTGAAATTTCATCATTATAGACCATTTTATGATCGCTCGACAGGTCCGGAGTCATCGTTTTTCATCCGAAAATTGATTTTTTGGACTGTACCAAAAATGATCTAAAATGTCAATTGGATCATGCCTCATGTTGAATAACCACTTTTTAAACCCTCACAGTGACCAAAATTGCCATTTTTACAGAGTTTTGCTTACTCAAAAGCTTCCATTTTGACCCGTTTCAGGCACAGAAATGACTTTAAACACACTTATTCTAGTTGACAAAGTCATAATTCACATCCAACAGTAATTTAGAGTCAAAAGATTAAATGTTGAAATTTCATCATTATAGACCATTTTGGTATCGTTCGACAGGTCCGGAGTCATCGTTTTTCATCCGAAAATTGATTTTTAGGACTGTACCAAAAATGATTCAAAATGTCAATTGGATCATGCCTCATGTTGAATAACCACTTTTTAAACCCTCACAGTGACAAAAAATTGCCATTTTTACAGAGTTTTGCTTACTCAAAAGCTTCCATTTTGACCCGTTTCAGGCACAGAAATGACTTTAAACACACTTATTCTAGTTGACAAAGTCATAATTCACATCCAACAGTAATTTAGATTCAAAAGATTAAATGTTGAAATTTCATCATTATAGACCATTTTATGATCGCTCGACAGGTCCGGAGTCATCGTTTTTCATCCGAAAATTGATTTTTTGGACTGTACCAAAAATGATATAAAATGTCAATTGGATCATGCCTCATGTTGAATAACCACTTTTTAAACCCTCACAATGACCAAAATTGCCATTTTTACAGAGTTTTGCTTACTCAAAAGCGTCCATTTTGACCCGTTTCATGGAACAGAAATGACTGTAAACACACTTATTCTAGTTGACAAAGTCATAATTCACATCCAACAGTAATTTAGAGTCAAAAGATTAAATGTTGAAATTTCATCATTATAGACCATTTTGGTATCGTTCGACAGGTCCGGAGTCATCGTTTTTCATCCGAAAATTGATTTTTTGGACTGTACCAAAAATGATTCAAAATGTCAATTGGATCATGCCTCATGTTGAATAACCACTTTTTAAACCCTCACAGTGACCAAAATTGCCATTTTTACAGAGTTTTGCTTACTCAAAAGCTTCAATTTTGACCCGTTTCAGGCACAGAAATGACTTTAAACACACTTATTTTAGTTGACAAAGTCCTAATTCACATCCAACAGTAATTTAGAGTCAAAAGATTAAATGTTAAAATTTCATCATTATAGACCATGTTGGGATCGTTCGACAGGTCCGGAGTCATCGTTTTTCATCCGAAAATTGATTTTTTGGACTGTACCAAAAATGGTTCAAAATGTCAATTGGATCATGCCTCATGTTGAATAAACACTTTTCAAACCCTCACAGTGACCGAAATTGCCATTTTTACAGAGTTTTGCTTACTCAAAAGCTTCAATTTTGACCCGTTTCAGGCACAGAAATGACTTTAAACACACTTATTTTAGTTGACAAAGTCCTAATTCACATCCAACAGTAATTTAGAGTCAAAAGATTAAATGTTAAAATTTCATCATTATAGACCATTTTGGGATCGTTCGACAGGTCCGGAGTCATCGTTTTTCATCCGAAAATTGATTTTTTGGACTGTACCAAAAATGATTCAAAATGTCAATTGGATCATGCCTCATGTTGAATAACCACTTTTTAAACCCTCACAGTGACAAAAAAGTGCCATTTTTACAGAGTTTTGCTTACTCAAAAGCTTCCATTTTGAACCGTTTCAGGCACAGAAATGACTTTAAACACACTTATTCTAGTTGACAAAGTCATAATTCACATCCAACAGTCATTTAGAGTCAAAAGATTAAATGTTGAAATTTCATCATTATAGACCATTTTGGGATCGTTCGACAGGTCCGGAGTCATCGTTTTTTATCCGAAAATTGATTTTTTGGACTGTACCAAAAATGATTCAAAATGTCAATTGGATCATGCCTCATGTTGAATAACCACTTTTTAAACCCTCACAGTGACCACAATTGCCATTTTGACAGAGTTTTGCTTACTCAAAAGCTTCCATTTTGACCCGTTTCAGGCACAGAAATGACTTTAAACACACTTATTCTAATTGACAAAGTCATAATTCACATCCAACAGTAATTTAGAGTCAAAAGATTAAATGTTGAAATTTCATCATTATAGACCATTTTATGATCGCTCGACAGGTCCGGAGTCATCGTTTTTCATCCGAAAATTGATTTTTTGGACTGTACCAAAAATGATCTAAAATGTCAATTGGATCATGCCTCATGTTGAATAACCACTTTTTAAACCCTCACAGTGACCAAAATTGCCATTTTTACAGAGTTTTGCTTACTCAAAAGCTTCCATTTTGACCCGTTTCAGGCACAGAAATGACTTTAAACACACTTATTCTAGTTGACAAAGTCATAATTCACATCCAACAGTAATTTAGAGTCAAAAGATTAAATGTTGAAATTTCATCATTATAGACCATTTTATGATCGCTCGACAGGTCCGGAGTCATCGTTTTTCATCCGAAAATTGATTTTTTGGACTGTACCAAAAATGATCTAAAATGTCAATTGGATCATGCCTCATGTTGAATAACCACTTTTTAAACCCTCACAGTGACCAAAATTGCCATTTTTACAGAGTTTTGCTTACTCAAAAGCTTCAATTTTGACCCGTTTCAGGCACAGAAATGACTTTAAACACACTTATTTTAGTTGACAAAGTCCTAATTCACATCCAACAGTAATTTAGAGTCAAAAGATTAAATGTTAAAATTTCATCATTATAGACCATTTTGGGATCGTTCGACAGGTCCGGAGTCATCGTTTTTCATCCGAAAATTGATTTTTTGGACTGTACCAAAAATGATTCAAAATGTCAATTGGATCATGCCTCATGTTGAATAACCACTTTTTAAACCCTCACAGTGACAAAAAATTGCCATTTTTACAGAGTTTTGCTTACTCAAAAGCTTCCATTTTGACCCGTTTCAGGCACAGAAATGACTTTAAACACACTTATTCTAGTTGACAAAGTCATAATTCACATCCAACAGTCATTTAGAGTCAAAAGATTAAATGTTGAAATTTCATCATTATAGACCATTTTGGGATCGTTCGACAGGTCCGGAGTCATCGTTTTTCATCCGAAAATTGATTTTTTGGACTGTACCAAAAATGATTCAAAATGTCAATTGGATCATGCCTCATGTTGAATAACCACTTTTTAAACCCTCACAGTGACCAAAATTGCCATTTTTACAGAGTTTTGCTTACTCAAAAGCTTCCATTTTGACCCGTTTCAGGCACAGAAATGACTTTAAACACACTTATTCTAGTTGACAAAGTCATAATTCACATCCAACAGTAATTTAGAGTCAAAAGATTAAATGTTGAAATTTCATCATTATAGACCATTTTGGTATCGTTCGACAGGTCCGGAGTCATCGTTTTTCATCCGAAAATTGATTTTTTGGACTGTACCAAAAATGATTCAAAATGTCAATTGGATCATGCCTCATGTTGAATAACCACTTTTTAAACCCTCACAGTGACCAAAATTGCCATTTTTACAGAGTTTTGCTTACTCAAAAGCTTCCATTTTGACCCGTTTCAGGCACAGAAATGACTTTAAACACTCTTATTCTAGTTGACAAAGTCATAATTCACATCCAACAGTAATTTAGATTCAAAAGATTAAATGTTGAAATTTCATCATTATAGACCATTTTGGTATCGTTCGACAGGTCCGGAGTCATCGTTTTTTATCCGAAAATTGATTTTTTGGACTGTACCAAAAATGATTCAAAATGTCAATTGGATCATGCCTCATGTTGAATAACCACTTTTTAAACCCTCACAGTGACCAAAATTGCCATTTTGACAGAGTTTTGCTTACTCAAAAGCTTCCATTTTGACCCGTTTCAGGCACAGAAATGACTTTAAACACACTTATTCTAGTTGACAAAGTCATAATTCACATCCAACAGTAATTTAGAGTCAAAAGATTAAATGTTGAAATTTCATCATTATAGACCATTTTATGATCGCTCGACAGGTCCGGAGTCATCGTTTTTCATCCGAAAATTGATTTTTTGGACTGTACCAAAAATGATCTAAAATGTCAATTGGATCATGCCTCATGTTGAATAACCACTTTTTAAACCCTCACAGTGACCAAAATTGCCATTTTTACAGAGTTTTGCTTACTCAAAAGCTTCCATTTTGACCCGTTTCAGGCACAGAAATGACTTTAAACACACTTATTCTAGTTGACAAAGTCATAATTCACATCCAACAGTAATTTAGAGTCAAAAGATTAAATGTTGAAATTTCATCATTATAGACCATTTTGGTATCGTTCGACAGGTCCGGAGTCATCGTTTTTCATCCGAAAATTGATTTTTTGGACTGTACCAAAAATGATTCAAAATGTCAATTGGATCATGCCTCATGTTGAATAACCACTTTTTAAACCCTCACAGTGACCAAAATTGCCATTTTTACAGAGTTTTGCTTACTCAAAAGCTTCAATTTTGACCCGTTTTAGACACAGAAATGACTTTAAACACACTTATTTTAGTTGACAAAGTCCTAATTCACATCCAACAGTAATTTAGAGTCAAAAGATTAAATGTTAAAATTTCATCATTATAGACCATGTTGGGATCGTTCGACAGGTCCGGAGTCATCGTTTTTCATCCGAAAATTGATTTTTTGGACTGTACCAAAAATGGTTCAAAATGTCAATTGGATCATGCCTCATGTTGAATAAACACTTTTCAAACCCTCACAGTGACCGAAATTGCCATTTTTACAGAGTTTTGCTTACTCAAAAGCTTCAATTTTGACCCGTTTCAGGCACAGAAATGACTTTAAACACACTTATTTTAGTTGACAAAGTCCTAATTCACATCCAACAGTAATTTAGAGTCAAAAGATTAAATGTTAAAATTTCATCATTATAGACCATTTTGGGATCGTTCGACAGGTCCGGAGTCATCGTTTTTCATCCGAAAATTGATTTTTTGGACTGTACCAAAAATGATTCAAAATGTCAATTGGATCATGCCTCATGTTGAATAACCACTTTTTAAACCCTCACAGTGACAAAAAAGTGCCATTTTTACAGAGTTTTGCTTACTCAAAAGCTTCCATTTTGAACCGTTTCAGGCACAGAAATGACTTTAAACACACTTATTCTAGTTGACAAAGTCATAATTCACATCCAACAGTCATTTAGAGTCAAAAGATTAAATGTTGAAATTTCATCATTATAGACCATTTTGGGATCGTTCGACAGGTCCGGAGTCATCGTTTTTCATCCGAAAATTGATTTTTTGGACTGTACCAAAAATGATTCAAAATGTCAATTGGATCATGCCTCATGTTGAATAAACACTTTTTAAACCCTCACAGTGACAAAAAATTGCCATTTTTACAGAGTTTTGCTTACTCAAAAGCTTCAATTTTGACCCGTTTCAGGCACAGAAATGACTTTAAACACACTTATTCTAGTTGACAAAGTCATAATTCACATCCAACAGTAATTTAGAGTCAAAAGATTAAATGTTGAAATTTCATCATTATAGACCATTTTATGATCGCTCGACAGGTCCGGAGTCATCGTTTTTCATCCGAAAATTGATTTTTTGGACTGTACCAAAAATGATCTAAAATGTCAATTGGATCATGCCTCATGTTGAATAACCACTTTTTAAACCCTCACAGTGACCAAAATTGCCATTTTTACAGAGTTTTGCTTACTCAAAAGCTTCCATTTTGACCCGTTTCAGGCACAGAAATGACTTTAAACACACTTATTCTAGTTGACAAAGTCATAATTCACATCCAACAGTAATTTAGAGTCAAAAGATTAAATGTTGAAATTTCATCATTATAGACCATTTTGGTATCGTTCGACAGGTCCGGAGTCATCGTTTTTCATCCGAAAATTGATTTTTTGGACTGTACCAAAAATGATTCAAAATGTCAATTGGATCATGCCTCATGTTGAATAACCACTTTTTAAACCCTCACAGTGACCAAAATTGCCATTTTTACAGAGTTTTGCTTACTCAAAAGCTTCAATTTTGACCCGTTTCAGGCACAGAAATGACTTTAAACACACTTATTTTAGTTGACAAAGTCCTAATTCACATCCAACAGTAATTTAGAGTCAAAAGATTAAATGTTAAAATTTCATCATTATAGACCATGTTGGGATCGTTCGACAGGTCCGGAGTCATCGTTTTTCATCCGAAAATTGATTTTTTGGACTGTACCAAAAATGATTCAAAATGTCAATTGGATCATGCCTCATGTTGAATAACCACTTTTTAAACCCTCACAGTGACCAAAATTGCCATTTTTACAGAGTTTTGCTTACTCAAAAGCTTCCATTTTGACCCGTTTCAGGCACAGAAATGACTTTAAACACACTTATTCTAGTTGACAAAGTCATAATTCACATCCAACAGTAATTTAGAGTCAAAAGATTAAATGTTGAAATTTCATCATTATAGACCATTTTGGTATCGTTCGACAGGTCCGGAGTCATCGTTTTTCATCCGAAAATTGATTTTTTGGACTGTACCAAAAATGATTCAAAATGTCAATTGGATCATGCCTCATGTTGAATAACCACTTTTTAAACCCTCACAGTGACCAAAATTGCCATTTTTACAGAGTTTTGCTTACTCAAAAGCTTCCATTTTGACCCGTTTCAGGCACAGAAATGACTTTAAACACTCTTATTCTAGTTGACAAAGTCATAATTCACATCCAACAGTAATTTAGATTCAAAAGATTAAATGTTGAAATTTCATCATTATAGACCATTTTGGTATCGTTCGACAGGTCCGGAGTCATCGTTTTTTATCCGAAAATTGATTTTTTGGACTGTACCAAAAATGATTCAAAATGTCAATTGGATCATGCCTCATGTTGAATAACCACTTTTTAAACCCTCACAGTGACCAAAATTGCCATTTTGACAGAGTTTTGCTTACTCAAAAGCTTCCATTTTGACCCGTTTCAGGCACAGAAATGACTTTAAACACACTTATTCTAGTTGACAAAGTCATAATTCACATCCAACAGTAATTTAGAGTCAAAAGATTAAATGTTGAAATTTCATCATTATAGACCATTTTATGATCGCTCGACAGGTCCGGAGTCATCGTTTTTCATCCGAAAATTGATTTTTTGGACTGTACCAAAAATGATCTAAAATGTCAATTGGATCATGCCTCATGTTGAATAACCACTTTTTAAACCCTCACAGTGACCAAAATTGCCATTTTTACAGAGTTTTGCTTACTCAAAAGCTTCCATTTTGACCCGTTTCAGGCACAGAAATGACTTTAAACACACTTATTCTAGTTGACAAAGTCATAATTCACATCCAACAGTAATTTAGAGTCAAAAGATTAAATGTTGAAATTTCATCATTATAGACCATTTTGGTATCGTTCGACAGGTCCGGAGTCATCGTTTTTCATCCGAAAATTGATTTTTTGGACTGTACCAAAAATGATTCAAAATGTCAATTGGATCATGCCTCATGTTGAATAACCACTTTTTAAACCCTCACAGTGACCAAAATTGCCATTTTTACAGAGTTTTGCTTACTCAAAAGCTTCAATTTTGACCCGTTTCAGGCACAGAAATGACTTTAAACACACTTATTTTAGTTGACAAAGTCCTAATTCACATCCAACAGTAATTTAGAGTCAAAAGATTAAATGTTAAAATTTCATCATTATAGACCATGTTGGGATCGTTCGACAGGTCCGGAGTCATCGTTTTTCATCCGAAAATTGATTTTTTGGACTGTACCAAAAATGGTTCAAAATGTCAATTGGATCATGCCTCATGTTGAATAAACACTTTTCAAACCCTCACAGTGACCGAAATTGCCATTTTTACAGAGTTTTGCTTACTCAAAAGCTTCAATTCTGACCCGTTTCAGGCACAGAAATGACTTTAAACACACTTATTTTAGTTGACAAAGTCCTAATTCACATCCAACAGTAATTTAGAGTCAAAAGATTAAATGTTAAAATTTCATCATTATAGACCATTTTGGGATCGTTCGACAGGTCCGGAGTCATCGTTTTTCATCCGAAAATTGATTTTTTGGACTGTACCAAAAATGATTCAAAATGTCAATTGGATCATGCCTCATGTTGAATAACCACTTTTTAAACCCTCACAGTGACAAAAAAGTGCCATTTTTACAGAGTTTTGCTTACTCAAAAGCTTCCATTTTGAACCGTTTCAGGCACAGAAATGACTTTAAACACACTTATTCTAGTTGACAAAGTCATAATTCACATCCAACAGTCATTTAGAGTCAAAAGATTAAATGTTGAAATTTCATCATTATAGACCATTTTGGGATCGTTCGACAGGTCCGGAGTCATCGTTTTTTATCCGAAAATTGATTTTTTGGACTGTACCAAAAATGATTCAAAATGTCAATTGGATCATGCCTCATGTTGAATAACCACTTTTTAAACCCTCACAGTGACCACAATTGCCATTTTGACAGAGTTTTGCTTACTCAAAAGCTTCCATTTTGACCCGTTTCAGGCACAGAAATCACTTTAAACACACTTATTCTAATTGACAAAGTCATAATTCACATCCAACAGTAATTTAGAGTCAAAAGATTAAATGTTGAAATTTCATCATTATAGACCATTTTATGATCGCTCGACAGGTCCGGAGTCATCGTTTTTCATCCGAAAATTGATTTTTTGGACTGTACCAAAAATGATCTAAAATGTCAATTGGATCATGCCTCATGTTGAATAACCACTTTTTAAACCCTCACAGTGACCAAAATTGCCATTTTTACAGAGTTTTGCTTACTCAAAAGCTTCCATTTTGACCCGTTTCAGGCACAGAAATGACTTTAAACACACTTATTCTAGTTGACAAAGTCATAATTCACATCCAACAGTAATTTAGAGTCAAAAGATTAAATGTTGAAATTTCATCATTATAGACCATTTTATGATCGCTCGACAGGTCCGGAGTCATCGTTTTTCATCCGAAAATTGATTTTTTGGACTGTACCAAAAATTATCTAAAATGTCAATTGGATCATGCCTCATGTTGAATAACCACTTTTTAAACCCTCACAGTGACCAAAATTGCCATTTTTACAGAGTTTTGCTTACTCAAAAGCTTCAATTTTGACCCGTTTCAGGCACAGAAATGACTTTAAACACACTTATTTTAGTTGACAAAGTCCTAATTCACATCCAACAGTAATTTAGAGTCAAAAGATTAAATGTTAAAATTTCATCATTATAGACCATGTTGGGATCGTTCGACAGGTCCGGAGTCATCGTTTTTCATCCGAAAATTGATTTTTTGGACTGTACCAAAAATGGTTCAAAATGTCAATTGGATCATGCCTCATGTTGAATAAACACTTTTCAAACCCTCACAGTGACCGAAATTGCCATTTTTACAGAGTTTTGCTTACTCAAAAGCTTCAATTTTGACCCGTTTCAGGCACAGAAATGACTTTAAACACACTTATTTTAGTTGACAAAGTCCTAATTCACATCCAACAGTAATTTAGAGTCAAAAGATTAAATGTTAAAATTTCATCATTATAGACCATTTTGGGATCGTTTGACAGGTCCGGAGTCATCGTTTTTCATCCGAAAATTGATTTTTTGGACTGTACCAAAAATGATTCAAAATGTCAATTGGATCATGCCTCATGTTGAATAACCACTTTTTAAACCCTCACAGTGACAAAAAATTGCCATTTTTACAGAGTTTTGCTTACTCAAAAGCTTCCATTTTGACCCGTTTCAGGCACAGAAATGACTTTAAACACACTTATTCTAGTTGACAAAGTCATAATTCACATCCAACAGTCATTTAGAGTCAAAAGATTAAATGTTGAAATTTCATCATTATAGACCATTTTGGGATCGTTCGACAGGTCCGGAGTCACCGTTTTTCATCCGAAAATTGATTTTTTGGACTGTACCAAAAATGATTCAAAATGTCAATTGGATCATGCCTCATGTTGAATAACCACTTTTTAAACCCTCACAGTGACCAAAATTGCCATTTTTACAGAGTTTTGCTTACTCAAAAGCTTCCATTTTGACCCGTTTCAGGCACAGAAATGACTTTAAACACACTTATTCTAGTTGACAAAGTCATAATTCACATCCAACAGTAATTTAGAGTCAAAAGATTAAATGTTGAAATTTCATCATTATAGACCATTTTGGTATCGTTCGACAGGTCCGGAGTCATCGTTTTTCATCCGAAAATTGATTTTTTGGACTGTACCAAAAATGATTCAAAATGTCAATTGGATCATGCCTCATGTTGAATAACCACTTTTTAAACCCTCACAGTGACCAAAATTGCCATTTTTACAGAGTTTTGCTTACTCAAAAGCTTCCATTTTGACCCGTTTCAGGCACAGAAATGACTTTAAACACTCTTATTCTAGTTGACAAAGTCATAATTCACATCCAACAGTAATTTAGATTCAAAAGATTAAATGTTGAAATTTCATCATTATAGACCATTTTGGTATCGTTCGACAGGTCCGGAGTCATCGTTTTTTATCCGAAAATTGATTTTTTGGACTGTACCAAAAATGATTCAAAATGTCAATTGGATCATGCCTCATGTTGAATAACCACTTTTTAAACCCTCACAGTGACCAAAATTGCCATTTTGACAGAGTTTTGCTTACTCAAAAGCTTCCATTTTGACCCGTTTCAGGCACAGAAATGACTTTAAACACACTTATTCTAGTTGACAAAGTCATAATTCACATCCAACAGTAATTTAGAGTCAAAAGATTAAATGTTGAAATTTCATCATTATAGACCATTTTGGTATCGTTCGACAGGTCCGGAGTCATCGTTTTTCATCCGAAAATTGATTTTTTGGACTGTACCAAAAATGATTCAAAATGTCAATTGGATCATGCCTCATGTTGAATAACCACTTTTTAAACCCTCACAGTGACCAAAATTGCCATTTTTACAGAGTTTTGCTTACTCAAAAGCTTCAATTTTGACCCGTTTCAGGCACAGAAATGACTTTAAACACACTTATTTTAGTTGACAAAGTCCTAATTCACATCCAACAGTAATTTAGAGTCAAAAGATTAAATGTTAAAATTTCATCATTATAGACCATGTTGGGATCGTTTGACAGGTCCGGAGTCATCGTTTTTCATCCGAAAATTGATTTTTTGGACTGTACCAAAAATGGTTCAAAATGTCAATTGGATCATGCCTCATGTTGAATAAACACTTTTCAAACTCTCACAGTGACCGAAATTGCCATTTTTACAGAGTTTTGCTTACTCAAAAGCTTCAATTTTGACCCGTTTCAGGCACAGAAATGACTTTAAACACACTTATTTTAGTTGACAAAGTCCTAATTCACATCCAACAGTAATTTAGAGTCAAAAGATTAAATGTTAAAATTTCATCATTATAGACCATTTTGGGATCGTTCGACAGGTCCGGAGTCATCGTTTTTCATCCGAAAATTGATTTTTTGGACTGTACCAAAAATGATTCAAAATGTCAATTGGATCATGCCTCATGTTGAATAACCACTTTTTAAACCCTCACAGTGACAAAAAAGTGCCATTTTTACAGAGTTTTGCTTACTCAAAAGCTTCCATTTTGAACCGTTTCAGGCACAGAAATGACTTTAAACACACTTATTCTAGTTGACAAAGTCATAATTCACATCCAACAGTCATTTAGAGTCAAAAGAATAAATGTTGAAATTTCATCATTATAGACCATTTTGGGATCGTTCGACAGGTCCGGAGTCATCGTTTTTCATCCGAAAATTGATTTTTTGGACTGTACCAAAAATGATTCAAAATGTCAATTGGATCATGCCTCATGTTGAATAACCACTTTTTAAACCCTCACAGTGACCAAAATTGCCATTTTTACAGAGTTTTGCTTACTCAAAAGCTTCCATTTTGACCCGTTTCAGGCACAGAAATGACTTTAAACACACTTATTCTAGTTGACAAAGTCATAATTCACATCCAACAGTAATTTAGAGTCAAAAGATTAAATGTTGAAATTTCATCATTATAGACCATTTTGGTATCGTTCGACAGGTCCGGAGTCATCGTTTTTCATCCGAAAATTGATTTTTTGGACTGTACCAAAAATGATTCAAAATGTCAATTGGATCATGCCTCATGTTGAATAACCACTTTTTAAACCCTCACAGTGACCAAAATTGCCATTTTTACAGAGTTTTGCTTACTCAAAAGCTTCAATTTTGACCCGTTTCAGGCACAGAAATGACTTTAAACACACTTATTTTAGTTGACAAAGTCCTAATTCACATCCAACAGTAATTTAGAGTCAAAAGATTAAATGTTAAAATTTCATCATTATAGACCATGTTGGGATCGTTTGACAGGTCCGGAGTCATCGTTTTTCATCCGAAAATTGATTTTTTGGACTGTACCAAAAATGGTTCAAAATGTCAATTGGATCATGCCTCATGTTGAATAAACACTTTTCAAACTCTCACAGTGACCGAAATTGCCATTTTTACAGAGTTTTGCTTACTCAAAAGCTTCAATTTTGACCCGTTTCAGGCACAGAAATGACTTTAAACACACTTATTTTAGTTGACAAAGTCCTAATTCACATCCAACAGTAATTTAGAGTCAAAAGATTAAATGTTAAAATTTCATCATTATAGACCATTTTGGGATCGTTCGACAGGTCCGGAGTCATCGTTTTTCATCCGAAAATTGATTTTTTGGACTGTACCAAAAATGATTCAAAATGTCAATTGGATCATGCCTCATGTTGAATAACCACTTTTTAAACCCTCACAGTGACAAAAAAGTGCCATTTTTACAGAGTTTTGCTTACTCAAAAGCTTCCATTTTGAACCGTTTCAGGCACAGAAATGACTTTAAACACACTTATTCTAGTTGACAAAGTCATAATTCACATCCAACAGTCATTTAGAGTCAAAAGAATAAATGTTGAAATTTCATCATTATAGACCATTTTGGGATCGTTCGACAGGTCCGGAGTCATCGTTTTTCATCCGAAAATTGATTTTTTGGACTGTACCAAAAATGATTCAAAATGTCAATTGGATCATGCCTCATGTTGAATAACCACTTTTTAAACCCTCACAGTGACCAAAATTGCCATTTTTACAGAGTTTTGCTTACTCAAAAGCTTCCATTTTGACCCGTTTCAGGCACAGAAATGACTTTAAACACACTTATTCTAGTTGACAAAGTCATAATTCACATCCAACAGTAATTTAGAGTCAAAAGATTAAATGTTGAAATTTCATCATTATAGACCATTTTGGGATCGTTCGACAGGTCCGGAGTCATAGTTTTTCATCCGAAAATTGATTTTTTGGACTGTACCAAAAATGATTCAAAATGTCAATTGGATCATGCCACATGTTGAATAACCACTTTTTAAACCCTCACAGTGACCAAAATTGCAATTTTTTACAGAGTTTTGCTTACTCAAAAGCTTCCATTTTGACCCGTTTCAGGCACAAAAATGACTTTAAACACACTTATTCTAGTTGACAAAGTCATAATTCACATCCAACAGTAATTTAGAGTCAAAAGATTAAATGTTGAAATTTCATCATTATAGACCATTTTGGTATCGTTCGACAGGTCCGGAGTCATCGTTTTTTATCCGAAAATTGATTTTTTGGACTGTACCAAAAATGATTCAAAATGTCAATTGGATCATGCCTCATGTTGAATAACCACTTTTTAAACCCTCACAGTGACCAAAATTGCCATTTTGACAGAGTTTTGCTTACTCAAAAGCTTCCATTTTGACCCGTTTCAGGCACAGAAATGACTTTAAACACACTTATTCTAGTTGACAAAGTCATAATTCACATCCAACAGTAATTTAGAGTCAAAAGATTAAATGTTGAAATTTCATCATTATAGACCATTTTATGATCGCTCGACAGGTCCGGAGTCATCGTTTTTCATCCGAAAATTGATTTTTTGGACTGTACCAAAAATGATCTAAAATGTCAATTGGATCATGCCTCATGTTGAATAACCACTTTTTAAACCCTCACAGTGACCAAAATTGCCATTTTTACAGAGTTTTGCTTACTCAAAAGCTTCCATTTTGACCCGTTTCAGGCACAGAAATGACTTTAAACACACTTATTCTAGTTGACAAAGTCATAATTCACATCCAACAGTAATTTAGAGTCAAAAGATTAAATGTTGAAATTTCATCATTATAGACCATTTTGGTATCGTTCGACAGGTCCGGAGTCATCGTTTTTCATCCGAAAATTGATTTTTTGGACTGTACCAAAAATGATTCAAAATGTCAATTGGATCATGCCTCATGTTGAATAACCACTTTTTAAACCCTCACAGTGACCAAAATTGCCATTTTTACAGAGTTTTGCTTACTCAAAAGCTTCAATTTTGACCCGTTTTAGACACAGAAATGACTTTAAACACACTTATTTTAGTTGACAAAGTCCTAATTCACATCCAACAGTAATTTAGAGTCAAAAGATTAAATGTTAAAATTTCATCATTATAGACCATGTTGGGATCGTTCGACAGGTCCGGAGTCATCGTTTTTCATCCGAAAATTGATTTTTTGGACTGTACCAAAAATGGTTCAAAATGTCAATTGGATCATGCCTCATGTTGAATAAACACTTTTCAAACCCTCACAGTGACCGAAATTGCCATTTTTACAGAGTTTTGCTTACTCAAAAGCTTCAATTTTGACCCGTTTCAGGCACAGAAATGACTTTAAACACACTTATTTTAGTTGACAAAGTCCTAATTCACATCCAACAGTAATTTAGAGTCAAAAGATTAAATGTTAAAATTTCATCATTATAGACCATTTTGGGATCGTTCGACAGGTCCGGAGTCATCGTTTTTCATCCGAAAATTGATTTTTTGGACTGTACCAAAAATGATTCAAAATGTCAATTGGATCATGCCTCATGTTGAATAACCACTTTTTAAACCCTCACAGTGACAAAAAAGTGCCATTTTTACAGAGTTTTGCTTACTCAAAAGCTTCCATTTTGAACCGTTTCAGGCACAGAAATGACTTTAAACACACTTATTCTAGTTGACAAAGTCATAATTCACATCCAACAGTAATTTAGAGTCAAAAGATTAAATGTTGAAATTTCATCATTATAGACCATTTTGGTATCGTTCGACAGGTCCGGAGTCATCGTTTTTCATCCGAAAATTGATTTTTTGGACTGTACCAAAAATGATTCAAAATGTCAATTGGATCATGCCTCATGTTGAATAACCACTTTTTAAACCCTCACAGTGACCAAAATTGCCATTTTTACAGAGTTTTGCTTACTCAAAAGCTTCCATTTTGACCCGTTTCAGGCACAGAAATGACTTTAAACACTCTTATTCTAGTTGACAAAGTCATAATTCACATCCAACAGTAATTTAGATTCAAAAGATTAAATGTTGAAATTTCATCATTATAGACCATTTTGGTATCGTTCGACAGGTCCGGAGTCATCGTTTTTTATCCGAAAATTGATTTTTTGGACTGTACCAAAAATGATTCAAAATGTCAATTGGATCATGCCTCATGTTGAATAACCACTTTTTAAACCCTCACAGTGACCAAAATTGCCATTTTGACAGAGTTTTGCTTACTCAAAAGCTTCCATTTTGACCCGTTTCAGGCACAGAAATGACTTTAAACACACTTATTCTAGTTGACAAAGTCATAATTCACATCCAACAGTAATTTAGAGTCAAAAGATTAAATGTTGAAATTTCATCATTATAGACCATTTTATGATCGCTCGACAGGTCCGGAGTCATCGTTTTTCATCCGAAAATTGATTTTTTGGACTGTACCAAAAATGATCTAAAATGTCAATTGGATCATGCCTCATGTTGAATAACCACTTTTTAAACCCTCACAGTGACCAAAATTGCCATTTTTACAGAGTTTTGCTTACTCAAAAGCTTCCATTTTGACCCGTTTCAGGCACAGAAATGACTTTAAACACACTTATTCTAGTTGACAAAGTCATAATTCACATCCAACAGTAATTTAGAGTCAAAAGATTAAATGTTGAAATTTCATCATTATAGACCATTTTGGTATCGTTCGACAGGTCCGGAGTCATCGTTTTTCATCCGAAAATTGATTTTTTGGACTGTACCAAAAATGATTCAAAATGTCAATTGGATCATGCCTCATGTTGAATAACCACTTTTTAAACCCTCACAGTGACCAAAATTGCCATTTTTACAGAGTTTTGCTTACTCAAAAGCTTCAATTTTGACCCGTTTCAGGCACAGAAATGACTTTAAACACACTTATTTTAGTTGACAAAGTCCTAATTCACATCCAACAGTAATTTAGAGTCAAAAGATTAAATGTTAAAATTTCATCATTATAGACCATGTTGGGATCGTTCGACAGGTCCGGAGTCATCGTTTTTCATCCGAAAATTGATTTTTTGGACTGTACCAAAAATGGTTCAAAATGTCAATTGGATCATGCCTCATGTTGAATAAACACTTTTCAAACCCTCACAGTGACCGAAATTGCCATTTTTACAGAGTTTTGCTTACTCAAAAGCTTCAATTCTGACCCGTTTCAGGCACAGAAATGACTTTAAACACACTTATTTTAGTTGACAAAGTCCTAATTCACATCCAACAGTAATTTAGAGTCAAAAGATTAAATGTTAAAATTTCATCATTATAGACCATTTTGGGATCGTTCGACAGGTCCGGAGTCATCGTTTTTCATCCGAAAATTGATTTTTTGGACTGTACCAAAAATGATTCAAAATGTCAATTGGATCATGCCTCATGTTGAATAACCACTTTTTAAACCCTCACAGTGACAAAAAAGTGCCATTTTTACAGAGTTTTGCTTACTCAAAAGCTTCCATTTTGAACCGTTTCAGGCACAGAAATGACTTTAAACACACTTATTCTAGTTGACAAAGTCATAATTCACATCCAACAGTCATTTAGAGTCAAAAGATTAAATGTTGAAATTTCATCATTATAGACCATTTTGGGATCGTTCGACAGGTCCGGAGTCATCGTTTTTTATCCGAAAATTGATTTTTTGGACTGTACCAAAAATGATTCAAAATGTCAATTGGATCATGCCTCATGTTGAATAACCACTTTTTAAACCCTCACAGTGACCACAATTGCCATTTTGACAGAGTTTTGCTTACTCAAAAGCTTCCATTTTGACCCGTTTCAGGCACAGAAATCACTTTAAACACACTTATTCTAATTGACAAAGTCATAATTCACATCCAACAGTAATTTAGAGTCAAAAGATTAAATGTTGAAATTTCATCATTATAGACCATTTTATGATCGCTCGACAGGTCCGGAGTCATCGTTTTTCATCCGAAAATTGATTTTTTGGACTGTACCAAAAATGATCTAAAATGTCAATTGGATCATGCCTCATGTTGAATAACCACTTTTTAAACCCTCACAGTGACCAAAATTGCCATTTTTACAGAGTTTTGCTTACTCAAAAGCTTCCATTTTGACCCGTTTCAGGCACAGAAATGACTTTAAACACACTTATTCTAGTTGACAAAGTCATAATTCACATCCAACAGTAATTTAGAGTCAAAAGATTAAATGTTGAAATTTCATCATTATAGACCATTTTATGATCGCTCGACAGGTCCGGAGTCATCGTTTTTCATCCGAAAATTGATTTTTTGGACTGTACCAAAAATTATCTAAAATGTCAATTGGATCATGCCTCATGTTGAATAACCACTTTTTAAACCCTCACAGTGACCAAAATTGCCATTTTTACAGAGTTTTGCTTACTCAAAAGCTTCAATTTTGACCCGTTTCAGGCACAGAAATGACTTTAAACACACTTATTTTAGTTGACAAAGTCCTAATTCACATCCAACAGTAATTTAGAGTCAAAAGATTAAATGTTAAAATTTCATCATTATAGACCATGTTGGGATCGTTCGACAGGTCCGGAGTCATCGTTTTTCATCCGAAAATTGATTTTTTGGACTGTACCAAAAATGGTTCAAAATGTCAATTGGATCATGCCTCATGTTGAATAAACACTTTTCAAACCCTCACAGTGACCGAAATTGCCATTTTTACAGAGTTTTGCTTACTCAAAAGCTTCAATTTTGACCCGTTTCAGGCACAGAAATGACTTTAAACACACTTATTTTAGTTGACAAAGTCCTAATTCACATCCAACAGTAATTTAGAGTCAAAAGATTAAATGTTAAAATTTCATCATTATAGACCATTTTGGGATCGTTTGACAGGTCCGGAGTCATCGTTTTTCATCCGAAAATTGATTTTTTGGACTGTACCAAAAATGATTCAAAATGTCAATTGGATCATGCCTCATGTTGAATAACCACTTTTTAAACCCTCACAGTGACAAAAAATTGCCATTTTTACAGAGTTTTGCTTACTCAAAAGCTTCCATTTTGACCCGTTTCAGGCACAGAAATGACTTTAAACACACTTATTCTAGTTGACAAAGTCATAATTCACATCCAACAGTCATTTAGAGTCAAAAGATTAAATGTTGAAATTTCATCATTATAGACCATTTTGGGATCGTTCGACAGGTCCGGAGTCACCGTTTTTCATCCGAAAATTGATTTTTTGGACTGTACCAAAAATGATTCAAAATGTCAATTGGATCATGCCTCATGTTGAATAACCACTTTTTAAACCCTCACAGTGACCAAAATTGCCATTTTTACAGAGTTTTGCTTACTCAAAAGCTTCCATTTTGACCCGTTTCAGGCACAGAAATGACTTTAAACACACTTATTCTAGTTGACAAAGTCATAATTCACATCCAACAGTAATTTAGAGTCAAAAGATTAAATGTTGAAATTTCATCATTATAGACCATTTTGGTATCGTTCGACAGGTCCGGAGTCATCGTTTTTCATCCGAAAATTGATTTTTTGGACTGTACCAAAAATGATTCAAAATGTCAATTGGATCATGCCTCATGTTGAATAACCACTTTTTAAACCCTCACAGTGACCAAAATTGCCATTTTTACAGAGTTTTGCTTACTCAAAAGCTTCCATTTTGACCCGTTTCAGGCACAGAAATGACTTTAAACACTCTTATTCTAGTTGACAAAGTCATAATTCACATCCAACAGTAATTTAGATTCAAAAGATTAAATGTTGAAATTTCATCATTATAGACCATTTTGGTATCGTTCGACAGGTCCGGAGTCATCGTTTTTTATCCGAAAATTGATTTTTTGGACTGTACCAAAAATGATTCAAAATGTCAATTGGATCATGCCTCATGTTGAATAACCACTTTTTAAACCCTCACAGTGACCAAAATTGCCATTTTGACAGAGTTTTGCTTACTCAAAAGCTTCCATTTTGACCCGTTTCAGGCACAGAAATGACTTTAAACACACTTATTCTAGTTGACAAAGTCATAATTCACATCCAACAGTAATTTAGAGTCAAAAGATTAAATGTTGAAATTTCATCATTATAGACCATTTTGGTATCGTTCGACAGGTCCGGAGTCATCGTTTTTCATCCGAAAATTGATTTTTTGGACTGTACCAAAAATGATTCAAAATGTCAATTGGATCATGCCTCATGTTGAATAACCACTTTTTAAACCCTCACAGTGACCAAAATTGCCATTTTTACAGAGTTTTGCTTACTCAAAAGCTTCAATTTTGACCCGTTTCAGGCACAGAAATGACTTTAAACACACTTATTTTAGTTGACAAAGTCCTAATTCACATCCAACAGTAATTTAGAGTCAAAAGATTAAATGTTAAAATTTCATCATTATAGACCATGTTGGGATCGTTTGACAGGTCCGGAGTCATCGTTTTTCATCCGAAAATTGATTTTTTGGACTGTACCAAAAATGGTTCAAAATGTCAATTGGATCATGCCTCATGTTGAATAAACACTTTTCAAACTCTCACAGTGACCGAAATTGCCATTTTTACAGAGTTTTGCTTACTCAAAAGCTTCAATTTTGACCCGTTTCAGGCACAGAAATGACTTTAAACACACTTATTTTAGTTGACAAAGTCCTAATTCACATCCAACAGTAATTTAGAGTCAAAAGATTAAATGTTAAAATTTCATCATTATAGACCATTTTGGGATCGTTCGACAGGTCCGGAGTCATCGTTTTTCATCCGAAAATTGATTTTTTGGACTGTACCAAAAATGATTCAAAATGTCAATTGGATCATGCCTCATGTTGAATAACCACTTTTTAAACCCTCACAGTGACAAAAAAGTGCCATTTTTACAGAGTTTTGCTTACTCAAAAGCTTCCATTTTGAACCGTTTCAGGCACAGAAATGACTTTAAACACACTTATTCTAGTTGACAAAGTCATAATTCACATCCAACAGTCATTTAGAGTCAAAAGAATAAATGTTGAAATTTCATCATTATAGACCATTTTGGGATCGTTCGACAGGTCCGGAGTCATCGTTTTTCATCCGAAAATTGATTTTTTGGACTGTACCAAAAATGATTCAAAATGTCAATTGGATCATGCCTCATGTTGAATAACCACTTTTTAAACCCTCACAGTGACCAAAATTGCCATTTTTACAGAGTTTTGCTTACTCAAAAGCTTCCATTTTGACCCGTTTCAGGCACAGAAATGACTTTAAACACACTTATTCTAGTTGACAAAGTCATAATTCACATCCAACAGTAATTTAGAGTCAAAAGATTAAATGTTGAAATTTCATCATTATAGACCATTTTGGTATCGTTCGACAGGTCCGGAGTCATCGTTTTTCATCCGAAAATTGATTTTTTGGACTGTACCAAAAATGATTCAAAATGTCAATTGGATCATGCCTCATGTTGAATAACCACTTTTTAAACCCTCACAGTGACCAAAATTGCCATTTTTACAGAGTTTTGCTTACTCAAAAGCTTCAATTTTGACCCGTTTCAGGCACAGAAATGACTTTAAACACACTTATTTTAGTTGACAAAGTCCTAATTCACATCCAACAGTAATTTAGAGTCAAAAGATTAAATGTTAAAATTTCATCATTATAGACCATGTTGGGATCGTTTGACAGGTCCGGAGTCATCGTTTTTCATCCGAAAATTGATTTTTTGGACTGTACCAAAAATGGTTCAAAATGTCAATTGGATCATGCCTCATGTTGAATAAACACTTTTCAAACTCTCACAGTGACCGAAATTGCCATTTTTACAGAGTTTTGCTTACTCAAAAGCTTCAATTTTGACCCGTTTCAGGCACAGAAATGACTTTAAACACACTTATTTTAGTTGACAAAGTCCTAATTCACATCCAACAGTAATTTAGAGTCAAAAGATTAAATGTTAAAATTTCATCATTATAGACCATTTTGGGATCGTTCGACAGGTCCGGAGTCATCGTTTTTCATCCGAAAATTGATTTTTTGGACTGTACCAAAAATGATTCAAAATGTCAATTGGATCATGCCTCATGTTGAATAACCACTTTTTAAACCCTCACAGTGACAAAAAAGTGCCATTTTTACAGAGTTTTGCTTACTCAAAAGCTTCCATTTTGAACCGTTTCAGGCACAGAAATGACTTTAAACACACTTATTCTAGTTGACAAAGTCATAATTCACATCCAACAGTCATTTAGAGTCAAAAGAATAAATGTTGAAATTTCATCATTATAGACCATTTTGGGATCGTTCGACAGGTCCGGAGTCATCGTTTTTCATCCGAAAATTGATTTTTTGGACTGTACCAAAAATGATTCAAAATGTCAATTGGATCATGCCTCATGTTGAATAACCACTTTTTAAACCCTCACAGTGACCAAAATTGCCATTTTTACAGAGTTTTGCTTACTCAAAAGCTTCCATTTTGACCCGTTTCAGGCACAGAAATGACTTTAAACACACTTATTCTAGTTGACAAAGTCATAATTCACATCCAACAGTAATTTAGAGTCAAAAGATTAAATGTTGAAATTTCATCATTATAGACCATTTTGGGATCGTTCGACAGGTCCGGAGTCATAGTTTTTCATCCGAAAATTGATTTTTTGGACTGTACCAAAAATGATTCAAAATGTCAATTGGATCATGCCACATGTTGAATAACCACTTTTTAAACCCTCACAGTGACCAAAATTGCAATTTTTTACAGAGTTTTGCTTACTCAAAAGCTTCCATTTTGACCCGTTTCAGGCACAAAAATGACTTTAAACACACTTATTCTAGTTGACAAAGTCATAATTCACATCCAACAGTAATTTAGAGTCAAAAGATTAAATGTTGAAATTTCATCATTATAGACCATTTTGGTATCGTTCGACAGGTCCGGAGTCATCGTTTTTTATCCGAAAATTGATTTTTTGGACTGTACCAAAAATGATTCAAAATGTCAATTGGATCATGCCTCATGTTGAATAACCACTTTTTAAACCCTCACAGTGACCAAAATTGCCATTTTGACAGAGTTTTGCTTACTCAAAAGCTTCCATTTTGACCCGTTTCAGGCACAGAAATGACTTTAAACACACTTATTCTAGTTGACAAAGTCATAATTCACATCCAACAGTAATTTAGAGTCAAAAGATTAAATGTTGAAATTTCATCATTATAGACCATTTTATGATCGCTCGACAGGTCCGGAGTCATCGTTTTTCATCCGAAAATTGATTTTTTGGACTGTACCAAAAATGATCTAAAATGTCAATTGGATCATGCCTCATGTTGAATAACCACTTTTTAAACCCTCACAGTGACCAAAATTGCCATTTTTACAGAGTTTTGCTTACTCAAAAGCTTCCATTTTGACCCGTTTCAGGCACAGAAATGACTTTAAACACACTTATTCTAGTTGACAAAGTCATAATTCACATCCAACAGTAATTTAGAGTCAAAAGATTAAATGTTGAAATTTCATCATTATAGACCATTTTGGTATCGTTCGACAGGTCCGGAGTCATCGTTTTTCATCCGAAAATTGATTTTTTGGACTGTACCAAAAATGATTCAAAATGTCAATTGGATCATGCCTCATGTTGAATAACCACTTTTTAAACCCTCACAGTGACCAAAATTGCCATTTTTACAGAGTTTTGCTTACTCAAAAGCTTCAATTTTGACCCGTTTTAGACACAGAAATGACTTTAAACACACTTATTTTAGTTGACAAAGTCCTAATTCACATCCAACAGTAATTTAGAGTCAAAAGATTAAATGTTAAAATTTCATCATTATAGACCATGTTGGGATCGTTCGACAGGTCCGGAGTCATCGTTTTTCATCCGAAAATTGATTTTTTGGACTGTACCAAAAATGGTTCAAAATGTCAATTGGATCATGCCTCATGTTGAATAAACACTTTTCAAACCCTCACAGTGACCGAAATTGCCATTTTTACAGAGTTTTGCTTACTCAAAAGCTTCAATTTTGACCCGTTTCAGGCACAGAAATGACTTTAAACACACTTATTTTAGTTGACAAAGTCCTAATTCACATCCAACAGTAATTTAGAGTCAAAAGATTAAATGTTAAAATTTCATCATTATAGACCATTTTGGGATCGTTCGACAGGTCCGGAGTCATCGTTTTTCATCCGAAAATTGATTTTTTGGACTGTACCAAAAATGATTCAAAATGTCAATTGGATCATGCCTCATGTTGAATAACCACTTTTTAAACCCTCACAGTGACAAAAAAGTGCCATTTTTACAGAGTTTTGCTTACTCAAAAGCTTCCATTTTGAACCGTTTCAGGCACAGAAATGACTTTAAACACACTTATTCTAGTTGACAAAGTCATAATTCACATCCAACAGTCATTTAGAGTCAAAAGATTAAATGTTGAAATTTCATCATTATAGACCATTTTGGGATCGTTCGACAGGTCCGGAGTCATCGTTTTTCATCCGAAAATTGATTTTTTGGACTGTACCAAAAATGATTCAAAATGTCAATTGGATCATGCCTCATGTTGAATAAACACTTTTTAAACCCTCACAGTGACAAAAAATTGCCATTTTTACAGAGTTTTGCTTACTCAAAAGCTTCAATTTTGACCCGTTTCAGGCACAGAAATGACTTTAAACACACTTATTCTAGTTGACAAAGTCATAATTCACATCCAACAGTAATTTAGAGTCAAAAGATTAAATGTTGAAATTTCATCATTATAGACCATTTTATGATCGCTCGACAGGTCCGGAGTCATCGTTTTTCATCCGAAAATTGATTTTTTGGACTGTACCAAAAATGATCTAAAATGTCAATTGGATCATGCCTCATGTTGAATAACCACTTTTTAAACCCTCACAGTGACCAAAATTGCCATTTTTACAGAGTTTTGCTTACTCAAAAGCTTCCATTTTGACCCGTTTCAGGCACAGAAATGACTTTAAACACACTTATTCTAGTTGACAAAGTCATAATTCACATCCAACAGTAATTTAGAGTCAAAAGATTAAATGTTGAAATTTCATCATTATAGACCATTTTGGTATCGTTCGACAGGTCCGGAGTCATCGTTTTTCATCCGAAAATTGATTTTTTGGACTGTACCAAAAATGATTCAAAATGTCAATTGGATCATGCCTCATGTTGAATAACCACTTTTTAAACCCTCACAGTGACCAAAATTGCCATTTTTACAGAGTTTTGCTTACTCAAAAGCTTCAATTTTGACCCGTTTCAGGCACAGAAATGACTTTAAACACACTTATTTTAGTTGACAAAGTCCTAATTCACATCCAACAGTAATTTAGAGTCAAAAGATTAAATGTTAAAATTTCATCATTATAGACCATGTTGGGATCGTTCGACAGGTCCGGAGTCATCGTTTTTCATCCGAAAATTGATTTTTTGGACTGTACCAAAAATGATTCAAAATGTCAATTGGATCATGCCTCATGTTGAATAACCACTTTTTAAACCCTCACAGTGACCAAAATTGCCATTTTTACAGAGTTTTGCTTACTCAAAAGCTTCCATTTTGACCCGTTTCAGGCACAGAAATGACTTTAAACACACTTATTCTAGTTGACAAAGTCATAATTCACATCCAACAGTAATTTAGAGTCAAAAGATTAAATGTTGAAATTTCATCATTATAGACCATTTTGGTATCGTTCGACAGGTCCGGAGTCATCGTTTTTCATCCGAAAATTGATTTTTTGGACTGTACCAAAAATGATTCAAAATGTCAATTGGATCATGCCTCATGTTGAATAACCACTTTTTAAACCCTCACAGTGACCAAAATTGCCATTTTTACAGAGTTTTGCTTACTCAAAAGCTTCCATTTTGACCCGTTTCAGGCACAGAAATGACTTTAAACACTCTTATTCTAGTTGACAAAGTCATAATTCACATCCAACAGTAATTTAGATTCAAAAGATTAAATGTTGAAATTTCATCATTATAGACCATTTTGGTATCGTTCGACAGGTCCGGAGTCATCGTTTTTTATCCGAAAATTGATTTTTTGGACTGTACCAAAAATGATTCAAAATGTCAATTGGATCATGCCTCATGTTGAATAACCACTTTTTAAACCCTCACAGTGACCAAAATTGCCATTTTGACAGAGTTTTGCTTACTCAAAAGCTTCCATTTTGACCCGTTTCAGGCACAGAAATGACTTTAAACACACTTATTCTAGTTGACAAAGTCATAATTCACATCCAACAGTAATTTAGAGTCAAAAGATTAAATGTTGAAATTTCATCATTATAGACCATTTTATGATCGCTCGACAGGTCCGGAGTCATCGTTTTTCATCCGAAAATTGATTTTTTGGACTGTACCAAAAATGATCTAAAATGTCAATTGGATCATGCCTCATGTTGAATAACCACTTTTTAAACCCTCACAGTGACCAAAATTGCCATTTTTACAGAGTTTTGCTTACTCAAAAGCTTCCATTTTGACCCGTTTCAGGCACAGAAATGACTTTAAACACACTTATTCTAGTTGACAAAGTCATAATTCACATCCAACAGTAATTTAGAGTCAAAAGATTAAATGTTGAAATTTCATCATTATAGACCATTTTGGTATCGTTCGACAGGTCCGGAGTCATCGTTTTTCATCCGAAAATTGATTTTTTGGACTGTACCAAAAATGATTCAAAATGTCAATTGGATCATGCCTCATGTTGAATAACCACTTTTTAAACCCTCACAGTGACCAAAATTGCCATTTTTACAGAGTTTTGCTTACTCAAAAGCTTCAATTTTGACCCGTTTCAGGCACAGAAATGACTTTAAACACACTTATTTTAGTTGACAAAGTCCTAATTCACATCCAACAGTAATTTAGAGTCAAAAGATTAAATGTTAAAATTTCATCATTATAGACCATGTTGGGATCGTTCGACAGGTCCGGAGTCATCGTTTTTCATCCGAAAATTGATTTTTTGGACTGTACCAAAAATGGTTCAAAATGTCAATTGGATCATGCCTCATGTTGAATAAACACTTTTCAAACCCTCACAGTGACCGAAATTGCCATTTTTACAGAGTTTTGCTTACTCAAAAGCTTCAATTCTGACCCGTTTCAGGCACAGAAATGACTTTGAACACACTTATTTTAGTTGACAAAGTCCTAATTCACATCCAACAGTAATTTAGAGTCAAAAGATTAAATGTTAAAATTTCATCATTATAGACCATTTTGGGATCGTTCGACAGGTCCGGAGTCATCGTTTTTCATCCGAAAATTGATTTTTTGGACTGTACCAAAAATGATTCAAAATGTCAATTGGATCATGCCTCATGTTGAATAACCACTTTTTAAACCCTCACAGTGACAAAAAAGTGCCATTTTTACAGAGTTTTGCTTACTCAAAAGCTTCCATTTTGAACCGTTTCAGGCACAGAAATGACTTTAAACACACTTATTCTAGTTGACAAAGTCATAATTCACATCCAACAGTCATTTAGAGTCAAAAGATTAAATGTTGAAATTTCATCATTATAGACCATTTTGGGATCGTTCGACAGGTCCGGAGTCATCGTTTTTTATCCGAAAATTGATTTTTTGGACTGTACCAAAAATGATTCAAAATGTCAATTGGATCATGCCTCATGTTGAATAACCACTTTTTAAACCCTCACAGTGACCACAATTGCCATTTTGACAGAGTTTTGCTTACTCAAAAGCTTCCATTTTGACCCGTTTCAGGCACAGAAATCACTTTAAACACACTTATTCTAATTGACAAAGTCATAATTCACATCCAACAGTAATTTAGAGTCAAAAGATTAAATGTTGAAATTTCATCATTATAGACCATTTTATGATCGCTCGACAGGTCCGGAGTCATCGTTTTTCATCCGAAAATTGATTTTTTGGACTGTACCAAAAATGATCTAAAATGTCAATTGGATCATGCCTCATGTTGAATAACCACTTTTTAAACCCTCACAGTGACCAAAATTGCCATTTTTACAGAGTTTTGCTTACTCAAAAGCTTCCATTTTGACCCGTTTCAGGCACAGAAATGACTTTAAACACACTTATTCTAGTTGACAAAGTCATAATTCACATCCAACAGTAATTTAGAGTCAAAAGATTAAATGTTGAAATTTCATCATTATAGACCATTTTATGATCGCTCGACAGGTCCGGAGTCATCGTTTTTCATCCGAAAATTGATTTTTTGGACTGTACCAAAAATGATCTAAAATGTCAATTGGATCATGCCTCATGTTGAATAACCACTTTTTAAACCCTCACAGTGACCAAAATTGCCATTTTGACAGAGTTTTGCTTACTCAAAAGCTTCAATTTTGACCCGTTTCAGGCACAGAAATGACTTTAAACACACTTATTTTAGTTGACAAAGTCCTAATTCACATCCAACAGTAATTTAGAGTCAAAAGATTAAATGTTAAAATTTCATCATTATAGACCATGTTGGGATCGTTCGACAGGTCCGGAGTCATCGTTTTTCATCCGAAAATTGATTTTTTGGACTGTACCAAAAATGATTCAAAATGTCAATTGGATCATGCCTCATGTTGAATAACCACTTTTTAAACCCTCACAGTGACCAAAATTGCCATTTTTACAGAGTTTTGCTTACTCAAAAGCTTCCATTTTGACCCGTTTCAGGCACAGAAATGACTTTAAACACACTTATTCTAGTTGACAAAGTCATAATTCACATCCAACAGTAATTTAGAGTCAAAAGATTAAATGTTGAAATTTCATCATTATAGACCATTTTGGTATCGTTCGACAGGTCCGGAGTCATCGTTTTTCATCCGAAAATTGATTTTTTGGACTGTACCAAAAATGATTCAAAATGTCAATTGGATCATGCCTCATGTTGAATAACCACTTTTTAAACCCTCACAGTGACCAAAATTGCCATTTTTACAGAGTTTTGCTTACTCAAAAGCTTCCATTTTGACCCGTTTCAGGCACAGAAATGACTTTAAACACTCTTATTCTAGTTGACAAAGTCATAATTCACATCCAACAGTAATTTAGATTCAAAAGATTAAATGTTGAAATTTCATCATTATAGACCATTTTGGTATCGTTCGACAGGTCCGGAGTCATCGTTTTTTATCCGAAAATTGATTTTTTGGACTGTACCAAAAATGATTCAAAATGTCAATTGGATCATGCCTCATGTTGAATAACCACTTTTTAAACCCTCACAGTGACCAAAATTGCCATTTTGACAGAGTTTTGCTTACTCAAAAGCTTCCATTTTGACCCGTTTCAGGCACAGAAATGACTTTAAACACACTTATTCTAGTTGACAAAGTCATAATTCACATCCAACAGTAATTTAGAGTCAAAAGATTAAATGTTGAAATTTCATCATTATAGACCATTTTGGTATCGTTCGACAGGTCCGGAGTCATCGTTTTTCATCCGAAAATTGATTTTTTGGACTGTACCAAAAATGATTCAAAATGTCAATTGGATCATGCCTCATGTTGAATAACCACTTTTTAAACCCTCACAGTGACCAAAATTGCCATTTTTACAGAGTTTTGCTTACTCAAAAGCTTCCATTTTGACCCGTTTCAGGCACAGAAATGACTTTAAACACTCTTATTCTAGTTGACAAAGTCATAATTCACATCCAACAGTAATTTAGATTCAAAAGATTAAATGTTGAAATTTCATCATTATAGACCATTTTGGTATCGTTCGACAGGTCCGGAGTCATCGTTTTTTATCCGAAAATTGATTTTTTGGACTGTACCAAAAATGATTCAAAATGTCAATTGGATCATGCCTCATGTTGAATAACCACTTTTTAAACCCTCACAGTGACCAAAATTGCCATTTTGACAGAGTTTTGCTTACTCAAAAGCTTCCATTTTGACCCGTTTCAGGCACAGAAATGACTTTAAACACACTTATTCTAGTTGACAAAGTCATAATTCACATCCAACAGTAATTTAGAGTCAAAAGATTAAATGTTGAAATTTCATCATTATAGACCATTTTATGATCGCTCGACAGGTCCGGAGTCATCGTTTTTCATCCGAAAATTGATTTTTTGGACTGTACCAAAAATGATCTAAAATGTCAATTGGATCATGCCTCATGTTGAATAACCACTTTTTAAACCCTCACAGTGACCAAAATTGCCATTTTTACAGAGTTTTGCTTACTCAAAAGCTTCCATTTTGACCCGTTTCAGGCACAGAAATGACTTTAAACACACTTATTCTAGTTGACAAAGTCATAATTCACATCCAACAGTAATTTAGAGTCAAAAGATTAAATGTTGAAATTTCATCATTATAGACCATTTTGGTATCGTTCGACAGGTCCGGAGTCATCGTTTTTCATCCGAAAATTGATTTTTTGGACTGTACCAAAAATGATTCAAAATGTCAATTGGATCATGCCTCATGTTGAATAACCACTTTTTAAACCCTCACAGTGACCAAAATTGCCATTTTTACAGAGTTTTGCTTACTCAAAAGCTTCAATTTTGACCCGTTTCAGGCACAGAAATGACTTTAAACACACTTATTTTAGTTGACAAAGTCCTAATTCACATCCAACAGTAATTTAGAGTCAAAAGATTAAATGTTAAAATTTCATCATTATAGACCATGTTGGGATCGTTCGACAGGTCCGGAGTCATCGTTTTTCATCCGAAAATTGATTTTTTGGACTGTACCAAAAATGGTTCAAAATGTCAATTGGATCATGCCTCATGTTGAATAAACACTTTTCAAACCCTCACAGTGACCGAAATTGCCATTTTTACAGAGTTTTGCTTACTCAAAAGCTTCAATTCTGACCCGTTTCAGGCACAGAAATGACTTTGAACACACTTATTTTAGTTGACAAAGTCCTAATTCACATCCAACAGTAATTTAGAGTCAAAAGATTAAATGTTAAAATTTCATCATTATAGACCATTTTGGGATCGTTCGACAGGTCCGGAGTCATCGTTTTTCATCCGAAAATTGATTTTTTGGACTGTACCAAAAATGATTCAAAATGTCAATTGGATCATGCCTCATGTTGAATAACCACTTTTTAAACCCTCACAGTGACAAAAAAGTGCCATTTTTACAGAGTTTTGCTTACTCAAAAGCTTCCATTTTGAACCGTTTCAGGCACAGAAATGACTTTAAACACACTTATTCTAGTTGACAAAGTCATAATTCACATCCAACAGTCATTTAGAGTCAAAAGATTAAATGTTGAAATTTCATCATTATAGACCATTTTGGGATCGTTCGACAGGTCCGGAGTCATCGTTTTTTATCCGAAAATTGATTTTTTGGACTGTACCAAAAATGATTCAAAATGTCAATTGGATCATGCCTCATGTTGAATAACCACTTTTTAAACCCTCACAGTGACCACAATTGCCATTTTGACAGAGTTTTGCTTACTCAAAAGCTTCCATTTTGACCCGTTTCAGGCACAGAAATCACTTTAAACACACTTATTCTAATTGACAAAGTCATAATTCACATCCAACAGTAATTTAGAGTCAAAAGATTAAATGTTGAAATTTCATCATTATAGACCATTTTATGATCGCTCGACAGGTCCGGAGTCATCGTTTTTCATCCGAAAATTGATTTTTTGGACTGTACCAAAAATGATCTAAAATGTCAATTGGATCATGCCTCATGTTGAATAACCACTTTTTAAACCCTCACAGTGACCAAAATTGCCATTTTTACAGAGTTTTGCTTACTCAAAAGCTTCCATTTTGACCCGTTTCAGGCACAGAAATGACTTTAAACACACTTATTCTAGTTGACAAAGTCATAATTCACATCCAACAGTAATTTAGAGTCAAAAGATTAAATGTTGAAATTTCATCATTATAGACCATTTTATGATCGCTCGACAGGTCCGGAGTCATCGTTTTTCATCCGAAAATTGATTTTTTGGACTGTACCAAAAATGATCTAAAATGTCAATTGGATCATGCCTCATGTTGAATAACCACTTTTTAAACCCTCACAGTGACCAAAATTGCCATTTTTACAGAGTTTTGCTTACTCAAAAGCTTCAATTTTGACCCGTTTCAGGCACAGAAATGACTTTAAACACACTTATTTTAGTTGACAAAGTCCTAATTCACATCCAACAGTAATTTAGAGTCAAAAGATTAAATGTTAAAATTTCATCATTATAGACCATGTTGGGATCGTTCGACAGGTCCGGAGTCATCGTTTTTCATCCGAAAATTGATTTTTTGGACTGTACCAAAAATGGTTCAAAATGTCAATTGGATCATGCCTCATGTTGAATAAACACTTTTCAAACCCTCACAGTGACCGAAATTGCCATTTTTACAGAGTTTTGCTTACTCAAAAGCTTCAATTTTGACCCGTTTCAGGCACAGAAATGACTTTAAACACACTTATTTTAGTTGACAAAGTCCTAATTCACATCCAACAGTAATTTAGAGTCAAAAGATTAAATGTTAAAATTTCATCATTATAGACCATTTTGGGATCGTTTGACAGGTCCGGAGTCATCGTTTTTCATCCGAAAATTGATTTTTTGGACTGTACCAAAAATGATTCAAAATGTCAATTGGATCATGCCTCATGTTGAATAACCACTTTTTAAACCCTCACAGTGACAAAAAATTGCCATTTTTACAGAGTTTTGCTTACTCAAAAGCTTCCATTTTGACCCGTTTCAGGCACAGAAATGACTTTAAACACACTTATTCTAGTTGACAAAGTCATAATTCACATCCAACAGTCATTTAGAGTCAAAAGATTAAATGTTGAAATTTCATCATTATAGACCATTTTGGGATCGTTCGACAGGTCCGGAGTCACCGTTTTTCATCCGAAAATTGATTTTTTGGACTGTACCAAAAATGATTCAAAATGTCAATTGGATCATGCCTCATGTTGAATAACCACTTTTTAAACCCTCACAGTGACCAAAATTGCCATTTTTACAGAGTTTTGCTTACTCAAAAGCTTCCATTTTGACCCGTTTCAGGCACAGAAATGACTTTAAACACACTTATTCTAGTTGACAAAGTCATAATTCACATCCAACAGTAATTTAGAGTCAAAAGATTAAATGTTGAAATTTCATCATTATAGACCATTTTGGTATCGTTCGACAGGTCCGGAGTCATCGTTTTTCATCCGAAAATTGATTTTTTGGACTGTACCAAAAATGATTCAAAATGTCAATTGGATCATGCCTCATGTTGAATAACCACTTTTTAAACCCTCACAGTGACCAAAATTGCCATTTTTACAGAGTTTTGCTTACTCAAAAGCTTCCATTTTGACCCGTTTCAGGCACAGAAATGACTTTAAACACTCTTATTCTAGTTGACAAAGTCATAATTCACATCCAACAGTAATTTAGATTCAAAAGATTAAATGTTGAAATTTCATCATTATAGACCATTTTGGTATCGTTCGACAGGTCCGGAGTCATCGTTTTTTATCCGAAAATTGATTTTTTGGACTGTACCAAAAATGATTCAAAATGTCAATTGGATCATGCCTCATGTTGAATAACCACTTTTTAAACCCTCACAGTGACCAAAATTGCCATTTTGACAGAGTTTTGCTTACTCAAAAGCTTCCATTTTGACCCGTTTCAGGCACAGAAATGACTTTAAACACACTTATTCTAGTTGACAAAGTCATAATTCACATCCAACAGTAATTTAGAGTCAAAAGATTAAATGTTGAAATTTCATCATTATAGACCATTTTGGTATCGTTCGACAGGTCCGGAGTCATCGTTTTTCATCCGAAAATTGATTTTTTGGACTGTACCAAAAATGATTCAAAATGTCAATTGGATCATGCCTCATGTTGAATAACCACTTTTTAAACCCTCACAGTGACCAAAATTGCCATTTTTACAGAGTTTTGCTTACTCAAAAGCTTCAATTTTGACCCGTTTCAGGCACAGAAATGACTTTAAACACACTTATTTTAGTTGACAAAGTCCTAATTCACATCCAACAGTAATTTAGAGTCAAAAGATTAAATGTTAAAATTTCATCATTATAGACCATGTTGGGATCGTTTGACAGGTCCGGAGTCATCGTTTTTCATCCGAAAATTGATTTTTTGGACTGTACCAAAAATGGTTCAAAATGTCAATTGGATCATGCCTCATGTTGAATAAACACTTTTCAAACTCTCACAGTGACCGAAATTGCCATTTTTACAGAGTTTTGCTTACTCAAAAGCTTCAATTTTGACCCGTTTCAGGCACAGAAATGACTTTAAACACACTTATTTTAGTTGACAAAGTCCTAATTCACATCCAACAGTAATTTAGAGTCAAAAGATTAAATGTTAAAATTTCATCATTATAGACCATTTTGGGATCGTTCGACAGGTCCGGAGTCATCGTTTTTCATCCGAAAATTGATTTTTTGGACTGTACCAAAAATGATTCAAAATGTCAATTGGATCATGCCTCATGTTGAATAACCACTTTTTAAACCCTCACAGTGACAAAAAAGTGCCATTTTTACAGAGTTTTGCTTACTCAAAAGCTTCCATTTTGAACCGTTTCAGGCACAGAAATGACTTTAAACACACTTATTCTAGTTGACAAAGTCATAATTCACATCCAACAGTCATTTAGAGTCAAAAGAATAAATGTTGAAATTTCATCATTATAGACCATTTTGGGATCGTTCGACAGGTCCGGAGTCATCGTTTTTCATCCGAAAATTGATTTTTTGGACTGTACCAAAAATGATTCAAAATGTCAATTGGATCATGCCTCATGTTGAATAACCACTTTTTAAACCCTCACAGTGACCAAAATTGCCATTTTTACAGAGTTTTGCTTACTCAAAAGCTTCCATTTTGACCCGTTTCAGGCACAGAAATGACTTTAAACACACTTATTCTAGTTGACAAAGTCATAATTCACATCCAACAGTAATTTAGAGTCAAAAGATTAAATGTTGAAATTTCATCATTATAGACCATTTTGGTATCGTTCGACAGGTCCGGAGTCATCGTTTTTCATCCGAAAATTGATTTTTTGGACTGTACCAAAAATGATTCAAAATGTCAATTGGATCATGCCTCATGTTGAATAACCACTTTTTAAACCCTCACAGTGACCAAAATTGCCATTTTTACAGAGTTTTGCTTACTCAAAAGCTTCAATTTTGACCCGTTTCAGGCACAGAAATGACTTTAAACACACTTATTTTAGTTGACAAAGTCCTAATTCACATCCAACAGTAATTTAGAGTCAAAAGATTAAATGTTAAAATTTCATCATTATAGACCATGTTGGGATCGTTTGACAGGTCCGGAGTCATCGTTTTTCATCCGAAAATTGATTTTTTGGACTGTACCAAAAATGGTTCAAAATGTCAATTGGATCATGCCTCATGTTGAATAAACACTTTTCAAACTCTCACAGTGACCGAAATTGCCATTTTTACAGAGTTTTGCTTACTCAAAAGCTTCAATTTTGACCCGTTTCAGGCACAGAAATGACTTTAAACACACTTATTTTAGTTGACAAAGTCCTAATTCACATCCAACAGTAATTTAGAGTCAAAAGATTAAATGTTAAAATTTCATCATTATAGACCATTTTGGGATCGTTCGACAGGTCCGGAGTCATCGTTTTTCATCCGAAAATTGATTTTTTGGACTGTACCAAAAATGATTCAAAATGTCAATTGGATCATGCCTCATGTTGAATAACCACTTTTTAAACCCTCACAGTGACAAAAAAGTGCCATTTTTACAGAGTTTTGCTTACTCAAAAGCTTCCATTTTGAACCGTTTCAGGCACAGAAATGACTTTAAACACACTTATTCTAGTTGACAAAGTCATAATTCACATCCAACAGTCATTTAGAGTCAAAAGAATAAATGTTGAAATTTCATCATTATAGACCATTTTGGGATCGTTCGACAGGTCCGGAGTCATCGTTTTTCATCCGAAAATTGATTTTTTGGACTGTACCAAAAATGATTCAAAATGTCAATTGGATCATGCCTCATGTTGAATAACCACTTTTTAAACCCTCACAGTGACCAAAATTGCCATTTTTACAGAGTTTTGCTTACTCAAAAGCTTCCATTTTGACCCGTTTCAGGCACAGAAATGACTTTAAACACACTTATTCTAGTTGACAAAGTCATAATTCACATCCAACAGTAATTTAGAGTCAAAAGATTAAATGTTGAAATTTCATCATTATAGACCATTTTGGGATCGTTCGACAGGTCCGGAGTCATAGTTTTTCATCCGAAAATTGATTTTTTGGACTGTACCAAAAATGATTCAAAATGTCAATTGGATCATGCCACATGTTGAATAACCACTTTTTAAACCCTCACAGTGACCAAAATTGCAATTTTTTACAGAGTTTTGCTTACTCAAAAGCTTCCATTTTGACCCGTTTCAGGCACAAAAATGACTTTAAACACACTTATTCTAGTTGACAAAGTCATAATTCACATCCAACAGTAATTTAGAGTCAAAAGATTAAATGTTGAAATTTCATCATTATAGACCATTTTGGTATCGTTCGACAGGTCCGGAGTCATCGTTTTTCATCCGAAAATTGATTTTTTGGACTGTACCAACAATGATTCAAAATGTCAATTGGATCATGCCTCATGTTGAATAACCACTTTTTAAACCCCCACAGTGACCAAAATTGCCATTTTTACAGAGTTTTGCTTACTCAAAAGCTTCCATTTTGACCTGTTTCAGGCACAGAAATGACTTTAAACACACTTATTCTAGTTGACAAAGTCATAATTCACATCCAACAGTAATTTAGAGTCAAAAGATTAAATGTTGAAATTTCATCATTATAGCCCATTTTATGATCGTTCGACAGGTCCGGAGTCATCGTTTTTCATCCGAAAATTGATTTTTTGGACTGTACCAAAAATGATTCAAAATGTCAATTGGATCATGCCTCATGTTGAATAACCACTTTTTAAACCCTCACAGTGACCAAAATTGCCATTTTGACAGAGTTTTGCTTACTCAAAAGCTTCCATTTTGACCCGTTTCAGGCACAGAAATGACTTTAAACACACTTATTCTAGTTGACAAAGTCATAATTCACATCCAACAGTAATTTAGAGTCAAAAGATTAAATGTTGAAATTTCATCATTATAGCCCATTTTATGATCGTTCGACAGGTCCGGAGTCATCGTTTTTCATCCGAAAATTGATTTTTTGGACTGTACCAAAAATGATTCAAAATGTCAATTGGATCATGCCTCATGTTGAATAACCACTTTTTAAACCCTCACAGTGACCAAAATTGCCATTTTGACCGAGTTTTGCTTACTCAAAAGCTTCCATTTTGACCCGTTTCAGGCACAGAAATGACTTTAAACACACTTATTCTAGTTGACAAAGTCATAATTCACATCCAACAGTAATTTAGAGTCAAAAGATTAAATGTTGAAATTTCATCATTATAGACCATTTTATGATCGCTCGACAGGTCCGGAGTCATCGTTTTTCATCCGAAAATTGATTTTTTGGACTGTACCAAAAATGATCTAAAATGTCAATTGGATCATGCCTCATGTTGAATAACCACTTTTTAAACCCTCACAGTGACCAAAATTGCCATTTTTACAGAGTTTTGCTTACTCAAAAGCTTCCATTTTGACCCGTTTCAGGCACAGAAATGACTTTAAACACACTTATTCTAGTTGACAAAGTCATAATTCACATCCAACAGTAATTTAGAGTCAAAAGATTAAATGTTGAAATTTCATCATTATAGACCATTTTAGTATCGTTCGACAGGTCCGGAGTCATCGTTTTTCATCCGAAAATTGATTTTTTGGACTGTACCAAAAATGGTTCAAAATGTCAATTGGATCATGCCTCATGTTGAATAAACACTTTTCAAACCCTCACAGTGACCGAAATTGCCATTTTTACAGAGTTTTGCTTACTCAAAAGCTTCAATTTTGACCCGTTTCAGGCACAGAAATGACTTTAAACACACTTATTTTAGTTGACAAAGTCCTAATTCACATCCAACAGTAATTTAGAGTCAAAAGATTAAATGTTAAAATTTCATCATTATAGACCATTTTGGGATCGTTCGACAGGTCCGGAGTCATCGTTTTTCATCCGAAAATTGATTTTTTGGACTGTACCAAAAATGATTCAAAATGTCAATTGGATCATGCCTCATGTTGAATAACCACTTTTTAAACCCTCACAGTGACAAAAAAGTGCAATTTTTACAGAGTTTTGCTTACTCAAAAGCTTCCATTTTGAACCGTTTCAGGCACAGAAATGACTTTAAACACACTTATTCTAGTTGACAAAGTCATAATTCACATCCAACAGTCATTTAGAGTCAAAAGATTAAATGTTGAAATTTCATCATTATAGACCATTTTGGGATCGTTCGACAGGTCTGGAGTCATCGTTTTTCATCCGAAAATTGATTTTTTGGACTGTACCAAAAATGATTCAAAATGTCAATTGGATCATGCCTCATGTTGAATAAACACTTTTTAAACCCTCACAGTGACCAAAATTGCCATTTTTACAGAGTTTTGCTTACTCAAAAGCTTCAATTTTGACCCGTTTCAGGCACAGAAATGACTTTAAACACACTTATTTTAGTTGACTAAGTCCTAATTCACATCCAACAGTAATTTAGAGACAAAAGATTAAATGTTAAAATTTCATCATTATAGACCATTTTGGGATTGTTTGACAGGTCCGGAGTCATCGTTTTTCATCCGAAAATTGATTTTTTGGACTGTACCAAAAATGATCTAAAATGTCAATTGGATCATGCCTCATGTTGAATAACCACTTTTTAAACCCTCACAGTGACCAAAATTGCCATTTTTACAGAGTTTTGCTTACTCAAAAGCTTCCATTTTGACCCGTTTCAGGCACAGAAATGACTTTAAACACACTTATTCTAGTTGACAAAGTCATAATTCACATCCAACAGTAATTTAGAGTCAAAAGATTAAATGTTGAAATTTCATCATTATAGACCATTTTGGTATCGTTCGACAGGTCCGGAGTCATCGTTTTTCATCCGAAAATTGATTTTTTGGACTGTACCAAAAATGATTCAAAATGTCAATTGGATCATGCCTCATGTTGAATAACCACTTTTTAAACCCTCACAGTGACCAAAATTGCCATTTTTACAGAGTTTTGCTTACTCAAAAGCTTCAATTTTGACCCGTTTCAGGCACAGAAATGACTTTAAACACACTTATTTTAGTTGACAAAGTCCTAATTCACATCCAACAGTAATTTAGAGTCAAAAGATTAAATGTTAAAATTTCATCATTATAGACCATGTTGGGATCGTTCGACAGGTCCGGAGTCATCGTTTTTCATCCGAAAATTGATTTTTTGGACTGTACCAAAAATGGTTCAAAATGTCAATTGGATCATGCCTCATGTTGAATAAACACTTTTCAAACCCTCACAGTGACCGAAATTGCCATTTTTACAGAGTTTTGCTTACTCAAAAGCTTCAATTTTGACCCGTTTCAGGCACAGAAATGACTTTAAACACACTTATTTTAGTTGACAAAGTCCTAATTCACATCCAACAGTAATTTAGAGTCAAAAGATTAAATGTTAAAATTTCATCATTATAGACCATTTTGGGATCGTTCGACAGGTCCGGAGTCATCGTTTTTCATCCGAAAATTGATTTTTTGGACTGTACCAAAAATGATTCAAAATGTCAATTGGATCATGCCTCATGTTGAATAACCACTTTTTAAACCCTCACAGTGACAAAAAAGTGCCATTTTTACAGAGTTTTGCTTACTCAAAAGCTTCCATTTTGACCCGTTTCAGGCACAGAAATGACTTTAAACACACTTATTCTAGTTGACAAAGTCATAATTCACATCCAACAGTCATTTAGAGTCAAAAGATTAAATGTTGAAATTTCATCATTATAGACCATTTTGGGATCGTTCGACAGGTCCGGAGTCACCGTTTTTCATCCGAAAATTGATTTTTTGGACTGTACCAAAAATGATTCAAAATGTCAATTGGATCATGCCTCATGTTGAATAACCACTTTTTAAACCCTCACAGTGACCAAAATTGCCATTTTTACAGAGTTTTGCTTACTCAAAAGCTTCCATTTTGACCCGTTTCAGGCACAGAAATGACTTTAAACACACTTATTCTAGTTGACAAAGTCATAATTCACATCCAACAGTAATTTAGAGTCAAAAGATTAAATGTTGAAATTTCATCATTATAGACCATTTTGGTATCGTTCGACAGGTCCGGAGTCATCGTTTTTCATCCGAAAATTGATTTTTTGGACTGTACCAAAAATGATTCAAAATGTCAATTGGATCATGCCTCATGTTGAATAACCACTTTTTAAACCCTCACAGTGACCAAAATTGCCATTTTTACAGAGTTTTGCTTACTCAAAAGCTTCCATTTTGACCCGTTTCAGGCACAGAAATGACTTTAAACACTCTTATTCTAGTTGACAAAGTCATAATTCACATCCAACAGTAATTTAGATTCAAAAGATTAAATGTTGAAATTTCATCATTATAGACCATTTTGGTATCGTTCGACAGGTCCGGAGTCATCGTTTTTTATCCGAAAATTGATTTTTTGGACTGTACCAAAAATGATTCAAAATGTCAATTGGATCATGCCTCATGTTGAATAACCACTTTTTAAACCCTCACAGTGACCAAAATTGCCATTTTGACAGAGTTTTGCTTACTCAAAAGCTTCCATTTTGACCCGTTTCAGGCACAGAAATGACTTTAAACACACTTATTCTAGTTGACAAAGTCATAATTCACATCCAACAGTAATTTAGAGTCAAAAGATTAAATGTTGAAATTTCATCATTATAGACCATTTTGGTATCGTTCGACAGGTCCGGAGTCATCGTTTTTCATCCGAAAATTGATTTTTTGGACTGTACCAAAAATGATTCAAAATGTCAATTGGATCATGCCTCATGTTGAATAACCACTTTTTAAACCCTCACAGTGACCAAAATTGCCATTTTTACAGAGTTTTGCTTACTCAAAAGCTTCAATTTTGACCCGTTTCAGGCACAGAAATGACTTTAAACACACTTATTTTAGTTGACAAAGTCCTAATTCACATCCAACAGTAATTTAGAGTCAAAAGATTAAATGTTAAAATTTCATCATTATAGACCATGTTGGGATCGTTCGACAGGTCCGGAGTCATCGTTTTTCATCCGAAAATTGATTTTTTGGACTGTACCAAAAATGGTTCAAAATGTCAATTGGATCATGCCTCATGTTGAATAAACACTTTTCAAACCCTCACAGTGACCGAAATTGCCATTTTTACAGAGTTTTGCTTACTCAAAAGCTTCAATTTTGACCCGTTTCAGGCACAGAAATGACTTTAAACACACTTATTTTAGTTGACAAAGTCCTAATTCACATCCAACAGTAATTTAGAGTCAAAAGATTAAATGTTAAAATTTCATCATTATAGACCATTTTGGGATCGTTCGACAGGTCCGGAGTCATCGTTTTTCATCCGAAAATTGATTTTTTGGACTGTACCAAAAATGATTCAAAATGTCAATTGGATCATGCCTCATGTTGAATAACCACTTTTTAAACCCTCACAGTGACAAAAAAGTGCCATTTTTACAGAGTTTTGCTTACTCAAAAGCTTCCATTTTGAACCGTTTCAGGCACAGAAATGACTTTAAACACACTTATTCTAGTTGACAAAGTCATAATTCACATCCAACAGTCATTTAGAGTCAAAAGAATAAATGTTGAAATTTCATCATTATAGACCATTTTGGGATCGTTCGACAGGTCCGGAGTCATCGTTTTTCATCCGAAAATTGATTTTTTGGACTGTACCAAAAATGATTCAAAATGTCAATTGGATCATGCCTCATGTTGAATAACCACTTTTTAAACCCTCACAGTGACCAAAATTGCCATTTTTACAGAGTTTTGCTTACTCAAAAGCTTCCATTTTGACCCGTTTCAGGCACAGAAATGACTTTAAACACACTTATTCTAGTTGACAAAGTCATAATTCACATCCAACAGTAATTTAGAGTCAAAAGATTAAATGTTGAAATTTCATCATTATAGACCATTTTGGGATCGTTCGACAGGTCCGGAGTCATCGTTTTTCATCCGAAAATTGATTTTTTGGACTGTACCAAAAATGATTCAAAATGTCAATTGGATCATGCCACATGTTGAATAACCACTTTTTAAACCCTCACAGTGACCAAAATTGCAATTTTTTACAGAGTTTTGCTTACTCAAAAGCTTCCATTTTGACCCGTTTCAGGCACAAAAATGACTTTAAACACACTTATTCTAGTTGACAAAGTCATAATTCACATCCAACAGTAATTTAGAGTCAAAAGATTAAATGTTGAAATTTCATCATTATAGACCATTTTGGTATCGTTCGACAGGTCCGGAGTCATCGTTTTTCATCCGAAAATTGATTTTTTGGACTGTACCAACAATGATTCAAAATGTCAATTGGATCATGCCTCATGTTGAATAACCACTTTTTAAACCCCCACAGTGACCAAAATTGCCATTTTTACAGAGTTTTGCTTACTCAAAAGCTTCCATTTTTACCCGTTTCAGGCACAGAAATGACTTTAAACACACTTATTCTAGTTGACAAAGTCATAATTCACATCCAACAGTAATTTAGAGTCAAAAGATTAAATGTTGAAATTTCATCATTATAGCCCATTTTATGATCGTTCGACAGGTCCGGAGTCATCGTTTTTCATCCGAAAATTGATTTTTTGGACTGTACCAAAAATGATTCAAAATGTCAATTGGATCATGCCTCATGTTGAATAACCACTTTTTAAACCCTCACAGTGACCAAAATTGCCATTTTGACAGAGTTTTGCTTACTCAAAAGCTTCCATTTTGACCCGTTTCAGGCACAGAAATGACTTTAAACACACTTATTCTAGTTGACAAAGTCATAATTCACATCCAACAGTAATTTAGAGTCAAAAGATTAAATGTTGAAATTTCATCATTATAGACCATTTTATGATCGCTCGACAGGTCCGGAGTCATCGTTTTTCATCCGAAAATTGATTTTTTGGACTGTACCAAAAATGATCTAAAATGTCAATTGGATCATGCCTCATGTTGAATAACCACTTTTTAAACCCTCACAGTGACCAAAATTGCCATTTTTACAGAGTTTTGCTTACTCAAAAGCTTCCATTTTGACCCGTTTCAGGCACAGAAATGACTTTAAACACACTTATTCTAGTTGACAAAGTCATAATTCACATCCAACAGTAATTTAGAGTCAAAAGATTAAATGTTGAAATTTCATCATTATAGACCATTTTGGTATCGTTCGACAGGTCCGGAGTCATCGTTTTTCATCCGAAAATTGATTTTTTGGACTGTACCAAAAATGATTCAAAATGTCAATTGGATCATGCCTCATGTTGAATAACCACTTTTTAAACCCTCACAGTGACCAAAATTGCCATTTTTACAGAGTTTTGCTTACTCAAAAGCTTCAATTTTGACCCGTTTCAGGCACAGAAATGACTTTAAACACACTTATTTTAGTTGACAAAGTCCTAATTCACATCCAACAGTAATTTAGAGTCAAAAGATTAAATGTTAAAATTTCATCATTATAGACCATGTTGGGATCGTTCGACAGGTCCGGAGTCATCGTTTTTCATCCGAAAATTGATTTTTTGGACTGTACCAAAAATGGTTCAAAATGTCAATTGGATCATGCCTCATGTTGAATAAACACTTTTCAAACCCTCACAGTGACCGAAATTGCCATTTTTACAGAGTTTTGCTTACTCAAAAGCTTCAATTTTGACCCGTTTCAGGCACAGAAATGACTTTAAACACACTTATTTTAGTTGACAAAGTCCTAATTCACATCCAACAGTAATTTAGAGTCAAAAGATTAAATGTTAAAATTTCATCATTATAGACCATTTTGGGATCGTTCGACAGGTCCGGAGTCATCGTTTTTCATCCGAAAATTGATTTTTTGGACTGTACCAAAAATGATTCAAAATGTCAATTGGATCATGCCTCATGTTGAATAACCACTTTTTAAACCCTCACAGTGACAAAAAAGTGCCATTTTTACAGAGTTTTGCTTACTCAAAAGCTTCCATTTTGAACCGTTTCAGGCACAGAAATGACTTTAAACACACTTATTCTAGTTGACAAAGTCATAATTCACATCTAACAGTCATTTAGAGTCAAAAGAATAAATGTTGAAATTTCATCATTATAGACCATTTTGGGATCGTTCGACAGGTCCGGAGTCATCGTTTTTCATCCGAAAATTGATTTTTTGGACTGTACCAAAAATGATTCAAAATGTCAATTGGATCATGCCTCATGTTGAATAACCACTTTTTAAACCCTCACAGTGACCAAAATTGCCATTTTTACAGAGTTTTGCTTACTCAAAAGCTTCCATTTTGACCCGTTTCAGGCACAGAAATGACTTTAAACACACTTATTCTAGTTGACAAAGTCATAATTCACATCCAACAGTAATTTAGAGTCAAAAGATTAAATGTTGAAATTTCATCATTATAGACCATTTTGGGATCGTTCGACAGGTCCGGAGTCATAGTTTTTCATCCGAAAATTGATTTTTTGGACTGTACCAAAAATGATTCAAAATGTCAATTGGATCATGCCACATGTTGAATAACCACTTTTTAAACCCTCACAGTGACCAAAATTGCAATTTTTTACAGAGTTTTGCTTACTCAAAAGCTTCCATTTTGACCCGTTTCAGGCACAAAAATGACTTTAAACACACTTATTCTAGTTGACAAAGTCATAATTCACATCCAACAGTAATTTAGAGTCAAAAGATTAAATGTTGAAATTTCATCATTATAGACCATTTTGGTATCGTTCGACAGGTCCGGAGTCATCGTTTTTCATCCGAAAATTGATTTTTTGGACTGTACCAACAATGATTCAAAATGTCAATTGGATCATGCCTCATGTTGAATAACCACTTTTTAAACCCCCACAGTGACCAAAATTGCCATTTTTACAGAGTTTTGCTTACTCAAAAGCTTCCATTTTGACCTGTTTCAGGCACAGAAATGACTTTAAACACACTTATTCTAGTTGACAAAGTCATAATTCACATCCAACAGTAATTTAGAGTCAAAAGATTAAATGTTGAAATTTCATCATTATAGCCCATTTTATGATCGTTCGACAGGTCCGGAGTCATCGTTTTTCATCCGAAAATTGATTTTTTGGACTGTACCAAAAATGATTCAAAATGTCAATTGGATCATGCCTCATGTTGAATAACCACTTTTTAAACCCTCACAGTGACCAAAATTGCCATTTTGACAGAGTTTTGCTTACTCAAAAGCTTCCATTTTGACCCGTTTCAGGCACAGAAATGACTTTAAACACACTTATTCTAGTTGACAAAGTCATAATTCACATCCAACAGTAATTTAGAGTCAAAAGATTAAATGTTGAAATTTCATCATTATAGCCCATTTTATGATCGTTCGACAGGTCCGGAGTCATCGTTTTTCATCCGAAAATTGATTTTTTGGACTGTACCAAAAATGATTCAAAATGTCAATTGGATCATGCCTCATGTTGAATAACCACTTTTTAAACCCTCACAGTGACCAAAATTGCCATTTTGACCGAGTTTTGCTTACTCAAAAGCTTCCATTTTGACCCGTTTCAGGCACAGAAATGACTTTAAACACACTTATTCTAGTTGACAAAGTCATAATTCACATCCAACAGTAATTTAGAGTCAAAAGATTAAATGTTGAAATTTCATCATTATAGACCATTTTATGATCGCTCGACAGGTCCGGAGTCATCGTTTTTCATCCGAAAATTGATTTTTTGGACTGTACCAAAAATGATCTAAAATGTCAATTGGATCATGCCTCATGTTGAATAACCACTTTTTAAACCCTCACAGTGACCAAAATTGCCATTTTTACAGAGTTTTGCTTACTCAAAAGCTTCCATTTTGACCCGTTTCAGGCACAGAAATGACTTTAAACACACTTATTCTAGTTGACAAAGTCATAATTCACATCCAACAGTAATTTAGAGTCAAAAGATTAAATGTTGAAATTTCATCATTATAGACCATTTTAGTATCGTTCGACAGGTCCGGAGTCATCGTTTTTCATCCGAAAATTGATTTTTTGGACTGTACCAAAAATGGTTCAAAATGTCAATTGGATCATGCCTCATGTTGAATAAACACTTTTCAAACCCTCACAGTGACCGAAATTGCCATTTTTACAGAGTTTTGCTTACTCAAAAGCTTCAATTTTGACCCGTTTCAGGCACAGAAATGACTTTAAACACACTTATTTTAGTTGACAAAGTCCTAATTCACATCCAACAGTAATTTAGAGTCAAAAGATTAAATGTTAAAATTTCATCATTATAGACCATTTTGGGATCGTTCGACAGGTCCGGAGTCATCGTTTTTCATCCGAAAATTGATTTTTTGGACTGTACCAAAAATGATTCAAAATGTCAATTGGATCATGCCTCATGTTGAATAACCACTTTTTAAACCCTCACAGTGACAAAAAAGTGCAATTTTTACAGAGTTTTGCTTACTCAAAAGCTTCCATTTTGAACCGTTTCAGGCACAGAAATGACTTTAAACACACTTATTCTAGTTGACAAAGTCATAATTCACATCCAACAGTCATTTAGAGTCAAAAGATTAAATGTTGAAATTTCATCATTATAGACCATTTTGGGATCGTTCGACAGGTCTGGAGTCATCGTTTTTCATCCGAAAATTGATTTTTTGGACTGTACCAAAAATGATTCAAAATGTCAATTGGATCATGCCTCATGTTGAATAAACACTTTTTAAACCCTCACAGTGACCAAAATTGCCATTTTTACAGAGTTTTGCTTACTCAAAAGCTTCAATTTTGACCCGTTTCAGGCACAGAAATGACTTTAAACACACTTATTTTAGTTGACTAAGTCCTAATTCACATCCAACAGTAATTTAGAGACAAAAGATTAAATGTTAAAATTTCATCATTATAGACCATTTTGGGATCGTTTGACAGGTCCGGAGTCATCGTTTTTCATCCGAAAATTGATTTTTTGGACTGTACCAAAAATGATCTAAAATGTCAATTGGATCATGCCTCATGTTGAATAACCACTTTTTAAACCCTCACAGTGACCAAAATTGCCATTTTTACAGAGTTTTGCTTACTCAAAAGCTTCCATTTTGACCCGTTTCAGGCACAGAAATGACTTTAAACACACTTATTCTAGTTGACAAAGTCATAATTCACATCCAACAGTAATTTAGAGTCAAAAGATTAAATGTTGAAATTTCATCATTATAGACCATTTTGGTATCGTTCGACAGGTCCGGAGTCATCGTTTTTCATCCGAAAATTGATTTTTTGGACTGTACCAAAAATGATTCAAAATGTCAATTGGATCATGCCTCATGTTGAATAACCACTTTTTAAACCCTCACAGTGACCAAAATTGCCATTTTTACAGAGTTTTGCTTACTCAAAAGCTTCAATTTTGACCCGTTTCAGGCACAGAAATGACTTTAAACACACTTATTTTAGTTGACAAAGTCCTAATTCACATCCAACAGTAATTTAGAGTCAAAAGATTAAATGTTAAAATTTCATCATTATAGACCATGTTGGGATCGTTCGACAGGTCCGGAGTCATCGTTTTTCATCCGAAAATTGATTTTTTGGACTGTACCAAAAATGGTTCAAAATGTCAATTGGATCATGCCTCATGTTGAATAAACACTTTTCAAACCCTCACAGTGACCGAAATTGCCATTTTTACAGAGTTTTGCTTACTCAAAAGCTTCAATTTTGACCCGTTTCAGGCACAGAAATGACTTTAAACACACTTATTTTAGTTGACAAAGTCCTAATTCACATCCAACAGTAATTTAGAGTCAAAAGATTAAATGTTAAAATTTCATCATTATAGACCATTTTGGGATCGTTCGACAGGTCCGGAGTCATCGTTTTTCATCCGAAAATTGATTTTTTGGACTGTACCAAAAATGATTCAAAATGTCAATTGGATCATGCCTCATGTTGAATAACCACTTTTTAAACCCTCACAGTGACAAAAAAGTGCCATTTTTACAGAGTTTTGCTTACTCAAAAGCTTCCATTTTGACCCGTTTCAGGCACAGAAATGACTTTAAACACACTTATTCTAGTTGACAAAGTCATAATTCACATCCAACAGTCATTTAGAGTCAAAAGATTAAATGTTGAAATTTCATCATTATAGACCATTTTGGGATCGTTCGACAGGTCCGGAGTCACCGTTTTTCATCCGAAAATTGATTTTTTGGACTGTACCAAAAATGATTCAAAATGTCAATTGGATCATGCCTCATGTTGAATAACCACTTTTTAAACCCTCACAGTGACCAAAATTGCCATTTTTACAGAGTTTTGCTTACTCAAAAGCTTCCATTTTGACCCGTTTCAGGCACAGAAATGACTTTAAACACACTTATTCTAGTTGACAAAGTCATAATTCACATCCAACAGTAATTTAGAGTCAAAAGATTAAATGTTGAAATTTCATCATTATAGACCATTTTGGTATCGTTCGACAGGTCCGGAGTCATCGTTTTTCATCCGAAAATTGATTTTTTGGACTGTACCAAAAATGATTCAAAATGTCAATTGGATCATGCCTCATGTTGAATAACCACTTTTTAAACCCTCACAGTGACCAAAATTGCCATTTTTACAGAGTTTTGCTTACTCAAAAGCTTCCATTTTGACCCGTTTCAGGCACAGAAATGACTTTAAACACTCTTATTCTAGTTGACAAAGTCATAATTCACATCCAACAGTAATTTAGATTCAAAAGATTAAATGTTGAAATTTCATCATTATAGACCATTTTGGTATCGTTCGACAGGTCCGGAGTCATCGTTTTTTATCCGAAAATTGATTTTTTGGACTGTACCAAAAATGATTCAAAATGTCAATTGGATCATGCCTCATGTTGAATAACCACTTTTTAAACCCTCACAGTGACCAAAATTGCCATTTTGACAGAGTTTTGCTTACTCAAAAGCTTCCATTTTGACCCGTTTCAGGCACAGAAATGACTTTAAACACACTTATTCTAGTTGACAAAGTCATAATTCACATCCAACAGTAATTTAGAGTCAAAAGATTAAATGTTGAAATTTCATCATTATAGACCATTTTGGTATCGTTCGACAGGTCCGGAGTCATCGTTTTTCATCCGAAAATTGATTTTTTGGACTGTACCAAAAATGATTCAAAATGTCAATTGGATCATGCCTCATGTTGAATAACCACTTTTTAAACCCTCACAGTGACCAAAATTGCCATTTTTACAGAGTTTTGCTTACTCAAAAGCTTCAATTTTGACCCGTTTCAGGCACAGAAATGACTTTAAACACACTTATTTTAGTTGACAAAGTCCTAATTCACATCCAACAGTAATTTAGAGTCAAAAGATTAAATGTTAAAATTTCATCATTATAGACCATGTTGGGATCGTTCGACAGGTCCGGAGTCATCGTTTTTCATCCGAAAATTGATTTTTTGGACTGTACCAAAAATGGTTCAAAATGTCAATTGGATCATGCCTCATGTTGAATAAACACTTTTCAAACCCTCACAGTGACCGAAATTGCCATTTTTACAGAGTTTTGCTTACTCAAAAGCTTCAATTTTGACCCGTTTCAGGCACAGAAATGACTTTAAACACACTTATTTTAGTTGACAAAGTCCTAATTCACATCCAACAGTAATTTAGAGTCAAAAGATTAAATGTTAAAATTTCATCATTATAGACCATTTTGGGATCGTTCGACAGGTCCGGAGTCATCGTTTTTCATCCGAAAATTGATTTTTTGGACTGTACCAAAAATGATTCAAAATGTCAATTGGATCATGCCTCATGTTGAATAACCACTTTTTAAACCCTCACAGTGACAAAAAAGTGCCATTTTTACAGAGTTTTGCTTACTCAAAAGCTTCCATTTTGAACCGTTTCAGGCACAGAAATGACTTTAAACACACTTATTCTAGTTGACAAAGTCATAATTCACATCCAACAGTCATTTAGAGTCAAAAGAATAAATGTTGAAATTTCATCATTATAGACCATTTTGGGATCGTTCGACAGGTCCGGAGTCATCGTTTTTCATCCGAAAATTGATTTTTTGGACTGTACCAAAAATGATTCAAAATGTCAATTGGATCATGCCTCATGTTGAATAACCACTTTTTAAACCCTCACAGTGACCAAAATTGCCATTTTTACAGAGTTTTGCTTACTCAAAAGCTTCCATTTTGACCCGTTTCAGGCACAGAAATGACTTTAAACACACTTATTCTAGTTGACAAAGTCATAATTCACATCCAACAGTAATTTAGAGTCAAAAGATTAAATGTTGAAATTTCATCATTATAGACCATTTTGGGATCGTTCGACAGGTCCGGAGTCATCGTTTTTCATCCGAAAATTGATTTTTTGGACTGTACCAAAAATGATTCAAAATGTCAATTGGATCATGCCACATGTTGAATAACCACTTTTTAAACCCTCACAGTGACCAAAATTGCAATTTTTTACAGAGTTTTGCTTACTCAAAAGCTTCCATTTTGACCCGTTTCAGGCACAAAAATGACTTTAAACACACTTATTCTAGTTGACAAAGTCATAATTCACATCCAACAGTAATTTAGAGTCAAAAGATTAAATGTTGAAATTTCATCATTATAGACCATTTTGGTATCGTTCGACAGGTCCGGAGTCATCGTTTTTCATCCGAAAATTGATTTTTTGGACTGTACCAACAATGATTCAAAATGTCAATTGGATCATGCCTCATGTTGAATAACCACTTTTTAAACCCCCACAGTGACCAAAATTGCCATTTTTACAGAGTTTTGCTTACTCAAAAGCTTCCATTTTTACCCGTTTCAGGCACAGAAATGACTTTAAACACACTTATTCTAGTTGACAAAGTCATAATTCACATCCAACAGTAATTTAGAGTCAAAAGATTAAATGTTGAAATTTCATCATTATAGCCCATTTTATGATCGTTCGACAGGTCCGGAGTCATCGTTTTTCATCCGAAAATTGATTTTTTGGACTGTACCAAAAATGATTCAAAATGTCAATTGGATCATGCCTCATGTTGAATAACCACTTTTTAAACCCTCACAGTGACCAAAATTGCCATTTTGACAGAGTTTTGCTTACTCAAAAGCTTCCATTTTGACCCGTTTCAGGCACAGAAATGACTTTAAACACACTTATTCTAGTTGACAAAGTCATAATTCACATCCAACAGTAATTTAGAGTCAAAAGATTAAATGTTGAAATTTCATCATTATAGACCATTTTATGATCGCTCGACAGGTCCGGAGTCATCGTTTTTCATCCGAAAATTGATTTTTTGGACTGTACCAAAAATGATCTAAAATGTCAATTGGATCATGCCTCATGTTGAATAACCACTTTTTAAACCCTCACAGTGACCAAAATTGCCATTTTTACAGAGTTTTGCTTACTCAAAAGCTTCCATTTTGACCCGTTTCAGGCACAGAAATGACTTTAAACACACTTATTCTAGTTGACAAAGTCATAATTCACATCCAACAGTAATTTAGAGTCAAAAGATTAAATGTTGAAATTTCATCATTATAGACCATTTTGGTATCGTTCGACAGGTCCGGAGTCATCGTTTTTCATCCGAAAATTGATTTTTTGGACTGTACCAAAAATGATTCAAAATGTCAATTGGATCATGCCTCATGTTGAATAACCACTTTTTAAACCCTCACAGTGACCAAAATTGCCATTTTTACAGAGTTTTGCTTACTCAAAAGCTTCAATTTTGACCCGTTTCAGGCACAGAAATGACTTTAAACACACTTATTTTAGTTGACAAAGTCCTAATTCACATCCAACAGTAATTTAGAGTCAAAAGATTAAATGTTAAAATTTCATCATTATAGACCATGTTGGGATCGTTCGACAGGTCCGGAGTCATCGTTTTTCATCCGAAAATTGATTTTTTGGACTGTACCAAAAATGGTTCAAAATGTCAATTGGATCATGCCTCATGTTGAATAAACACTTTTCAAACCCTCACAGTGACCGAAATTGCCATTTTTACAGAGTTTTGCTTACTCAAAAGCTTCAATTTTGACCCGTTTCAGGCACAGAAATGACTTTAAACACACTTATTTTAGTTGACAAAGTCCTAATTCACATCCAACAGTAATTTAGAGTCAAAAGATTAAATGTTAAAATTTCATCATTATAGACCATTTTGGGATCGTTCGACAGGTCCGGAGTCATCGTTTTTCATCCGAAAATTGATTTTTTGGACTGTACCAAAAATGATTCAAAATGTCAATTGGATCATGCCTCATGTTGAATAACCACTTTTTAAACCCTCACAGTGACAAAAAAGTGCAATTTTTACAGAGTTTTGCTTACTCAAAAGCTTCCATTTTGAACCGTTTCAGGCACAGAAATGACTTTAAACACACTTATTCTAGTTGACAAAGTCATAATTCACATCCAACAGTCATTTAGAGTCAAAAGATTAAATGTTGAAATTTCATCATTATAGACCATTTTGGGATCGTTCGACAGGTCCGGAGTCATCGTTTTTCATCCGAAAATTGATTTTTTGGACTGTACCAAAAATGATTCAAAATGTCAATTGGATCATGCCTCATGTTGAATAAACACTTTTTAAACCCTCACAGTGACCAAAATTGCCATTTTTACAGAGTTTTGCTTACTCAAAAGCTTCAATTTTGACCCGTTTCAGGCACAGAAATGACTTTAAACACACTTATTTTAGTTGACTAAGTCCTAATTCACATCCAACAGTAATTTAGAGTCAAAAGATTAAATGTTAAAATTTCATCATTATAGACCATTTTGGGATCGTTTGACAGGTCCGGAGTCATCGTTTTTCATCCGAAAATTGATTTTTTGGACTGTACCAAAAATGATCTAAAATGTCAATTGGATCATGCCTCATGTTGAATAACCACTTTTTAAACCCTCACAGTGACCAAAATTGCCATTTTTACAGAGTTTTGCTTACTCAAAAGCTTCCATTTTGACCCGTTTCAGGCACAGAAATGACTTTAAACACACTTATTCTAGTTGACAAAGTCATAATTCACATCCAACAGTAATTTAGAGTCAAAAGATTAAATGTTGAAATTTCATCATTATAGACCATTTTGGTATCGTTCGACAGGTCCGGAGTCATCGTTTTTCATCCGAAAATTGATTTTTTGGACTGTACCAAAAATGATTCAAAATGTCAATTGGATCATGCCTCATGTTGAATAACCACTTTTTAAACCCTCACAGTGACCAAAATTGCCATTTTTACAGAGTTTTGCTTACTCAAAAGCTTCAATTTTGACCCGTTTCAGGCACAGAAATGACTTTAAACACACTTATTTTAGTTGACAAAGTCCTAATTCACATCCAACAGTAATTTAGAGTCAAAAGATTAAATGTTAAAATTTCATCATTATAGACCATGTTGGGATCGTTCGACAGGTCCGGAGTCATCGTTTTTCATCCGAAAATTGATTTTTTGGACTGTACCAAAAATGGTTCAAAATGTCAATTGGATCATGTCTCATGTTGAATAAACACTTTTCAAACCCTCACAGTGACCGAAATTGCCATTTTTACAGAGTTTTGCTTACTCAAAAGCTTCAATTTTGACCCGTTTCAGGCACAGAAATGACTTTAAACACACTTATTTTAGTTGACAAAGTCCTAATTCACATCCAACAGTAATTTAGAGTCAAAAGATTAAATGTTAAAATTTCATCATTATAGACCATTTTGGGATCGTTCGACAGGTCCGGAGTCATCGTTTTTCATCCGAAAATTGATTTTTTGGACTGTACCAAAAATGATTCAAAATGTCAATTGGATCATGCCACATGTTGAATAACCACTTTTTAAACCCTCACAGTGACCAAAATTGCAATTTTTTACAGAGTTTTGCTTACTCAAAAGCTTCCATTTTGACCCGTTTCAGGCACAAAAATGACTTTAAACACACTTATTCTAGTTGACAAAGTCATAATTCACATCCAACAGTAATTTAGAGTCAAAAGATTAAATGTTGAAATTTCATCATTATAGACCATTTTGGTATCGTTCGACAGGTCCGGAGTCATCGTTTTTCATCCGAAAATTGATTTTTTGGACTGTACCAACAATGATTCAAAATGTCAATTGGATCATGCCTCATGTTGAATAACCACTTTTTAAACCCCCACAGTGACCAAAATTGCCATTTTTACAGAGTTTTGCTTACTCAAAAGCTTCCATTTTTACCCGTTTCAGGCACAGAAATGACTTTAAACACACTTATTCTAGTTGACAAAGTCATAATTCACATCCAACAGTAATTTAGAGTCAAAAGATTAAATGTTGAAATTTCATCATTATAGCCCATTTTATGATCGTTCGACAGGTCCGGAGTCATCGTTTTTCATCCGAAAATTGATTTTTTGGACTGTACCAAAAATGATTCAAAATGTCAATTGGATCATGCCTCATGTTGAATAACCACTTTTTAAACCCTCACAGTGACCAAAATTGCCATTTTGACAGAGTTTTGCTTACTCAAAAGCTTCCATTTTGACCCGTTTCAGGCACAGAAATGACTTTAAACACACTTATTCTAGTTGACAAAGTCATAATTCACATCCAACAGTAATTTAGAGTCAAAAGATTAAATGTTGAAATTTCATCATTATAGACCATTTTATGATCGCTCGACAGGTCCGGAGTCATCGTTTTTCATCCGAAAATTGATTTTTTGGACTGTACCAAAAATGATCTAAAATGTCATTGGATCATGCCTCATGTTGAATAACCACTTTTTAAACCCTCACAGTGACAAAAAAGTGCAATTTTTACAGAGTTTTGCTTACTCAAAAGCTTCCATTTTGAACCGTTTCAGGCACAGAAATGACTTTAAACACACTTATTCTAGTTGACAAAGTCATAATTCACATCCAACAGTCATTTAGAGTCAAAAGATTAAATGTTGAAATTTCATCATTATAGACCATTTTGGGATCGTTCGACAGGTCCGGAGTCATCGTTTTTCATCCGAAAATTGATTTTTTGGACTGTACCAAAAATGATTCAAAATGTCAATTGGATCATGCCTCATGTTGAATAAACACTTTTTAAACCCTCACAGTGACCAAAATTGCCATTTTTACAGAGTTTTGCTTACTCAAAAGCTTCAATTTTGACCCGTTTCAGGCACAGAAATGACTTTAAACACACTTATTTTAGTTGACTAAGTCCTAATTCACATCCAACAGTAATTTAGAGTCAAAAGATTAAATGTTAAAATTTCATCATTATAGACCATTTTGGGATCGTTTGACAGGTCCGGAGTCATCGTTTTTCATCCGAAAATTGATTTTTTGGACTGTACCAAAAATGATCTAAAATGTCAATTGGATCATGCCTCATGTTGAATAACCACTTTTTAAACCCTCACAGTGACCAAAATTGCCATTTTTACAGAAATTTGCTTACTCAAAAGCTTCCATTTTGACCCGTTTCAGGCACAGAAATGACTTTAAACACACTTATTCTAGTTGACAAAGTCATAATTCACATCCAACAGTAATTTAGAGTCAAAAGATTAAATGTTGAAATTTCATCATTATAGACCATTTTGGTATCGTTCGACAGGTCCGGAGTCATCGTTTTTCATCCGAAAATTGATTTTTTGGACTGTACCAAAAATGATTCAAAATGTCAATTGGATCATGCCTCATGTTGAATAACCACTTTTTAAACCCTCACAGTGACCAAAATTGCCATTTTTACAGAGTTTTGCTTACTCAAAAGCTTCAATTTTGACCCGTTTCAGGCACAGAAATGACTTTAAACACACTTATTTTAGTTGACAAAGTCCTAATTCACATCCAACAGTAATTTAGAGTCAAAAGATTAAATGTTAAAATTTCATCATTATAGACCATGTTGGGATCGTTCGACAGGTCCGGAGTCATCGTTTTTCATCCGAAAATTGATTTTTTGGACTGTACCAAAAATGGTTCAAAATGTCAATTGGATCATGTCTCATGTTGAATGAACACTTTTCAAACCCTCACAGTGACCGAAATTGCCATTTTTACAGAGTTTTGCTTACTCAAAAGCTTCAATTTTGACCCGTTTCAGGCACAGAAATGACTTTAAACACACTTATTTTAGTTGACAAAGTCCTAATTCACATCCAACAGTAATTTAGAGTCAAAAGATTAAATGTTAAAATTTCATCATTATAGACCATTTTGGGATCGTTCGACAGGTCCGGAGTCATCGTTTTTCATCCGAAAATTGATTTTTTGGACTGTACCAAAAATGATTCAAAATGTCAATTGGATCATGCCTCGTGTTGAATTACCACTTTTTAAACCCTCACAGTGACAAAAAAGTGCCATTTTTACAGAGTTTTGCTTACTCAAAAGCTTCCATTTTGAACCGTTTCAGGCACAGAAATGACTTTAAACACACTTATTCTAGTTGACAAAGTCATAATTCACATCCAACAGTCATTTAGAGTCAAAAGATTAAATGTTGAAATTTCATCATTATAGACCATTTTGGGATCGTTCGACACGTCCGGAGTCATCGTTTTTCATCCGAAAATTGATTTTTTGGACTGTACCAAAAATGATTCAAAATGTCAATTGGATCATGCCTCATGTTGAATAAACACTTTTTAAACCCTCACAGTGACCAAAATTGCCATTTTTACAGAGTTTTGCTTACTCAAAAGCTTCAATTTTGACCCGTTTCAGGCACAGAAATGACTTTAAACACACTTATTTTAGTTGACAAAGTCCTAATTCACATCCAACAGTAATTTAGAGTCAAAAGATTAAATGTTAAAATTTCATCATTATAGACCATTTTGGGATCGTTTGACAGGTCCGGAGTCATCGTTTTTCATCCGAAAATTGATTTTTTTGGACTGTACCAAAAATGATTCAAAATGTCAATTGGATCATGCCTCATTTTGAATAACCACTTTTTAAACCCTCACAGTGACAAAAAATTGCCATTTTTACAGAGTTTTGCTCACTCAAAAGCCTCCATTTTGACCCGTTTCAGGCACAGAAATGACTTTAAACACACTTATTCTAGTTGACAAAGTCATAATTCACATCCAACAGTCATTTAGAGTCAAAAGATTAAATGTTGAAATTTCATCATTATAGACCATTTTGGGATCGTTCGACAGGTCCGGAGTCATCGTTTTTCATCCGAAAATTGATTTTTTGGACTGTACCAAAAATGATTCAAAATGTCAATTGGATCATGCCTCATGTTGAATAACCACTTTTTAAACCCTCACAGTGACCAAAATTGCCATTTTTACAGAGTTTTGCTTACTCAAAAGCTTCCATTTTGACCCGTTTCAGGCACAGAAATGACTTTAAACACACTTATTCTAGTTGACAAAGTCATAATTCACATCCAACAGTAATTTAGAGTCAAAAGATTAAATGTTGAAATTTCATCATTATAGACCATTTTGGTATCGTTCGACAGGTCCGGAGTCATCGTTTTTCATCCGAAAATTGATTTTTTGGACTGTACCAAAAATGATTCAAAATGTCAATTGGATCATGCCTCATGTTGAATAACCACTTTTTAAACCCTCACAGTGACCAAAATTGCCATTTTTACAGAGTTTTGCTTACTCAAAAGCTTCCATTTTGACCCGTTTCAGGCACAGAAATGACTTTAAACACTCTTATTCTAGTTGACAAAGTCATAATTCACATCCAACAGTAATTTAGATTCAAAAGATTAAATGTTGAAATTTCATCATTATAGACCATTTTGGTATCGTTCGACAGGTCCGGAGTCATCGTTTTTTATCCGAAAATTGATTTTTTGGACTGTACCAAAAATGATTCAAAATGTCAATTGGATCATGCCTCATGTTGAATAACCACTTTTTAAACCCTCACAGTGACCAAAATTGCCATTTTGACAGAGTTTTGCTTACTCAAAAGCTTCCATTTTGACCCGTTTCAGGCACAGAAATGACTTTAAACACACTTATTCTAGTTGACAAAGTCATAATTCACATCCAACAGTAATTTAGAGTCAAAAGATTAAATGTTGAAATTTCATCATTATAGACCATTTTGGTATCGTTCGACAGGTCTGGAGTCATCGTTTTTCATCCGAAAATTGATTTTTTGGACTGTACCAAAAATGATTCAAAATGTCAATTGGATCATGCCTCATGTTGAATAACCACTTTTTAAACCCTCACAGTGACCAAAATTGCCATTTTTACAGAGTTTTGCTTACTCAAAAGCTTCAATTTTGACCCGTTTCAGGCACAGAAATGACTTTAAACACACTTATTTTAGTTGACAAAGTCCTAATTCACATCCAACAGTAATTTAGAGTCAAAAGATTAAATGTTAAAATTTCATCATTATAGACCATGTTGGGATCGTTTGACAGGTCCGGAGTCATCGTTTTTCATCCGAAAATTGATTTTTTGGACTGTACCAAAAATGGTTCAAAATGTCAATTGGATCATGCCTCATGTTGAATAAACACTTTTCAAACCCTCACAGTGACCGAAATTGCCATTTTTACAGAGTTTTGCTTACTCAAAAGCTTCAATTTTGACCCGTTTCAGGCACAGAAATGACTTTAAACACACTTATTTTAGTTGACAAAGTCCTAATTCACATCCAACAGTAATTTAGAGTCAAAAGATTAAATGTTAAAATTTCATCATTATAGACCATGTTGGGATCGTTCGACAGGTCCGGAGTCATCGTTTTTCATCCGAAAATTGATTTTTTGGACTGTACCAAAAATGGTTCAAAATGTCAATTGGATCATGCCTCATGTTGAATAAACACTTTTCAAACCCTCACAGTGACCGAAATTGCCATTTTTACAGAGTTTTGCTTACTCAAAAGCTTCAATTTTGACCCGTTTCAGGCACAGAAATGACTTTAAACACACTTATTTTAGTTGACAAAGTCCTAATTCACATCCAACAGTAATTTAGAGTCAAAAGATTAAATGTTAAAATTTCATCATTATAGACCATTTTGGGATCGTTCGACAGGTCCGGAGTCATCGTTTTTCATCCGAAAATTGATTTTTTGGACTGTACCAAAAATGATTCAAAATGTCAATTGGATCATGTCTCATGTTGAATAACCACTTTTTAAACCCTCACAGTGACAAAAAAGTGCCATTTTTACAGAGTTTTGCTTACTCAAAAGCTTCCATTTTGAACCGTTTCAGGCACAGAAATGACTTTAAACACACTTATTCTAGTTGACAAAGTCATAATTCACATCCAACAGTAATTTAGAGTCAAAAGATTAAATGTTGAAATTTCATCATTATAGACCATTTTGGGATCGTTCGACAGGTCCGGAGTCATCGTTTTTCATCCGAAAATTGATTTTTTGGACTGTACCAAAAATGATTCAAAATGTCAATTGGATCATGCCACATGTTGAATAACCACTTTTTAAACCCTCACAGTGACCAAAATTGCAATTTTTTACAGAGTTTTGCTTACTCAAAAGCTTCCATTTTGACCCGTTTCAGGCACAAAAATGACTTTAAACACACTTATTCTAGTTGACAAAGTCATAATTCACATCCAACAGTAATTTAGAGTCAAAAGATTAAATGTTGAAATTTCATCATTATAGACCATTTTGGTATCGTTCGACAGGTCCGGAGTCATCGTTTTTCATCCGAAAATTGATTTTTTGGACTGTACCAACAATGATTCAAAATGTCAATTGGATCATGCCTCATGTTGAATAACCACTTTTTAAACCCCCACAGTGACCAAAATTGCCATTTTTACAGAGTTTTGCTTACTCAAAAGCTTCCATTTTTACCCGTTTCAGGCACAGAAATGACTTTAAACACACTTATTCTAGTTGACAAAGTCATAATTCACATCCAACAGTAATTTAGAGTCAAAAGATTAAATGTTGAAATTTCATCATTATAGCCCATTTTATGATCGTTCGACAGGTCCGGAGTCATCGTTTTTCATCCGAAAATTGATTTTTTGGACTGTACCAAAAATGATTCAAAATGTCAATTGGATCATGCCTCATGTTGAATAACCACTTTTTAAACCCTCACAGTGACCAAAATTGCCATTTTGACAGAGTTTTGCTTACTCAAAAGCTTCCATTTTGACCCGTTTCAGGCACAGAAATGACTTTAAACACACTTATTCTAGTTGACAAAGTCATAATTCACATCCAACAGTAATTTAGAGTCAAAAGATTAAATGTTGAAATTTCATCATTATAGACCATTTTATGATCGCTCGACAGGTCCGGAGTCATCGTTTTTCATCCGAAAATTGATTTTTTGGACTGTACCAAAAATGATCTAAAATGTCAATTGGATCATGCCTCATGTTGAATAACCACTTTTTAAACCCTCACAGTGACCAAAATTGCCATTTTTACAGAGTTTTGCTTACTCAAAAGCTTCCATTTTGACCCGTTTCAGGCACAGAAATGACTTTAAACACACTTATTCTAGTTGACAAAGTCATAATTCACATCCAACAGTAATTTAGAGTCAAAAGATTAAATGTTGAAATTTCATCATTATAGACCATTTTGGTATCGTTCGACAGGTCCGGAGTCATCGTTTTTCATCCGAAAATTGATTTTTTGGACTGTACCAAAAATGATTCAAAATGTCAATTGGATCATGCCTCATGTTGAATAACCACTTTTTAAACCCTCACAGTGACCAAAATTGCCATTTTTACAGAGTTTTGCTTACTCAAAAGCTTCAATTTTGACCCGTTTCAGGCACAGAAATGACTTTAAACACACTTATTTTAGTTGACAAAGTCCTAATTCACATCCAACAGTAATTTAGAGTCAAAAGATTAAATGTTAAAATTTCATCATTATAGACCATGTTGGGATCGTTCGACAGGTCCGGAGTCATCGTTTTTCATCCGAAAATTGATTTTTTGGACTGTACCAAAAATGGTTCAAAATGTCAATTGGATCATGCCTCATGTTGAATAAACACTTTTCAAACCCTCACAGTGACCGAAATTGCCATTTTTACAGAGTTTTGCTTACTCAAAAGCTTCAATTTTGACCCGTTTCAGGCACAGAAATGACTTTAAACACACTTATTTTAGTTGACAAAGTCCTAATTCACATCCAACAGTAATTTAGAGTCAAAAGATTAAATGTTAAAATTTCATCATTATAGACCATTTTGGGATCGTTCGACAGGTCCGGAGTCATCGTTTTTCATCCGAAAATTGATTTTTTGGACTGTACCAAAAATGATTCAAAATGTCAATTGGATCATGCCTCATGTTGAATAACCACTTTTTAAACCCTCACAGTGACAAAAAAGTGCAATTTTTACAGAGTTTTGCTTACTCAAAAGCTTCCATTTTGAACCGTTTCAGGCACAGAAATGACTTTAAACACACTTATTCTAGTTGACAAAGTCATAATTCACATCCAACAGTCATTTAGAGTCAAAAGATTAAATGTTGAAATTTCATCATTATAGACCATTTTGGGATCGTTCGACAGGTCCGGAGTCATCGTTTTTCATCCGAAAATTGATTTTTTGGACTGTACCAAAAATGATTCAAAATGTCAATTGGATCATGCCTCATGTTGAATAAACACTTTTTAAACCCTCACAGTGACCAAAATTGCCATTTTTACAGAGTTTTGCTTACTCAAAAGCTTCAATTTTGACCCGTTTCAGGCACAGAAATGACTTTAAACACACTTATTTTAGTTGACTAAGTCCTAATTCACATCCAACAGTAATTTAGAGTCAAAAGATTAAATGTTAAAATTTCATCATTATAGACCATTTTGGGATCGTTTGACAGGTCCGGAGTCATCGTTTTTCATCCGAAAATTGATTTTTTGGACTGTACCAAAAATGATCTAAAATGTCAATTGGATCATGCCTCATGTTGAATAACCACTTTTTAAACCCTCACAGTGACCAAAATTGCCATTTTTACAGAGTTTTGCTTACTCAAAAGCTTCCATTTTGACCCGTTTCAGGCACAGAAATGACTTTAAACACACTTATTCTAGTTGACAAAGTCATAATTCACATCCAACAGTAATTTAGAGTCAAAAGATTAAATGTTGAAATTTCATCATTATAGACCATTTTGGTATCGTTCGACAGGTCCGGAGTCATCGTTTTTCATCCGAAAATTGATTTTTTGGACTGTACCAAAAATGATTCAAAATGTCAATTGGATCATGCCTCATGTTGAATAACCACTTTTTAAACCCTCACAGTGACCAAAATTGCCATTTTTACAGAGTTTTGCTTACTCAAAAGCTTCAATTTTGACCCGTTTCAGGCACAGAAATGACTTTAAACACACTTATTTTAGTTGACAAAGTCCTAATTCACATCCAACAGTAATTTAGAGTCAAAAGATTAAATGTTAAAATTTCATCATTATAGACCATGTTGGGATCGTTCGACAGGTCCGGAGTCATCGTTTTTCATCCGAAAATTGATTTTTTGGACTGTACCAAAAATGGTTCAAAATGTCAATTGGATCATGTCTCATGTTGAATAAACACTTTTCAAACCCTCACAGTGACCGAAATTGCCATTTTTACAGAGTTTTGCTTACTCAAAAGCTTCAATTTTGACCCGTTTCAGGCACAGAAATGACTTTAAACACACTTATTTTAGTTGACAAAGTCCTAATTCACATCCAACAGTAATTTAGAGTCAAAAGATTAAATGTTAAAATTTCATCATTATAGACCATTTTGGGATCGTTCGACAGGTCCGGAGTCATCGTTTTTCATCCGAAAATTGATTTTTTGGACTGTACCAAAAATGATTCAAAATGTCAATTGGATCATGCCTCGTGTTGAATTACCACTTTTTAAACCCTCACAGTGACAAAAAAGTGCCATTTTTACAGAGTTTTGCTTACTCAAAAGCTTCCATTTTGAACCGTTTCAGGCACAGAAATGACTTTAAACACACTTATTCTAGTTGACAAAGTCATAATTCACATCCAACAGTCATTTAGAGTCAAAAGATTAAATGTTGAAATTTCATCATTATAGACCATTTTGGGATCGTTCGACAGGTCCGGAGTCATCGTTTTTCATCCGAAAATTGATTTTTTGGACTGTACCAAAAATGATTCAAAATGTCAATTGGATCATGCCTCATGTTGAATAAACACTTTTTAAACCCTCACAGTGACCAAAATTGCCATTTTTACAGAGTTTTGCTTACTCAAAAGCTTCAATTTTGACCCGTTTCAGGCACAGAAATGACTTTAAACACACTTATTTTAGTTGACAAAGTCCTAATTCACATCCAACAGTAATTTAGAGTCAAAAGATTAAATGTTAAAATTTCATCATTATAGACCATTTTGGGATCGTTTGACAGGTCCGGAGTCATCGTTTTTCATCCGAAAATTGATTTTTTTGGACTGTACCAAAAATGATTCAAAATGTCAATTGGATCATGCCTCATTTTGAATAACCACTTTTTAAACCCTCACAGTGACAAAAAATTGCCATTTTTACAGAGTTTTGCTTACTCAAAAGCCTCCATTTTGACCCGTTTCAGGCACAGAAATGACTTTAAACACACTTATTCTAGTTGACAAAGTCATAATTCACATCCAACAGTCATTTAGAGTCAAAAGATTAAATGTTGAAATTTCATCATTATAGACCATTTTGGGATCGTTCGACAGGTCCGGAGTCATCGTTTTTCATCCGAAAATTGATTTTTTGGACTGTACCAAAAATGATTCAAAATGTCAATTGGATCATGCCTCATGTTGAATAACCACTTTTTAAACCCTCACAGTGACCAAAATTGCCATTTTTACAGAGTTTTGCTTACTCAAAAGCTTCCATTTTGACCCGTTTCAGGCACAGAAATGACTTTAAACACACTTATTCTAGTTGACAAAGTCATAATTCACATCCAACAGTAATTTAGAGTCAAAAGATTAAATGTTGAAATTTCATCATTATAGACCATTTTGGTATCGTTCGACAGGTCCGGAGTCATCGTTTTTCATCCGAAAATTGATTTTTTGGACTGTACCAAAAATGATTCAAAATGTCAATTGGATCATGCCTCATGTTGAATAACCACTTTTTAAACCCTCACAGTGACCAAAATTGCCATTTTTACAGAGTTTTGCTTACTCAAAAGCTTCCATTTTGACCCGTTTCAGGCACAGAAATGACTTTAAACACTCTTATTCTAGTTGACAAAGTCATAATTCACATCCAACAGTAATTTAGATTCAAAAGATTAAATGTTGAAATTTCATCATTATAGACCATTTTGGTATCGTTCGACAGGTCCGGAGTCATCGTTTTTTATCCGAAAATTGATTTTTTGGACTGTACCAAAAATGATTCAAAATGTCAATTGGATCATGCCTCATGTTGAATAACCACTTTTTAAACCCTCACAGTGACCAAAATTGCCATTTTGACAGAGTTTTGCTTACTCAAAAGCTTCCATTTTGACCCGTTTCAGGCACAGAAATGACTTTAAACACACTTATTCTAGTTGACAAAGTCATAATTCACATCCAACAGTAATTTAGAGTCAAAAGATTAAATGTTGAAATTTCATCATTATAGACCATTTTGGTATCGTTCGACAGGTCTGGAGTCATCGTTTTTCATCCGAAAATTGATTTTTTGGACTGTACCAAAAATGATTCAAAATGTCAATTGGATCATGCCTCATGTTGAATAACCACTTTTTAAACCCTCACAGTGACCAAAATTGCCATTTTTACAGAGTTTTGCTTACTCAAAAGCTTCAATTTTGACCCGTTTCAGGCACAGAAATGACTTTAAACACACTTATTTTAGTTGACAAAGTCCTAATTCACATCCAACAGTAATTTAGAGTCAAAAGATTAAATGTTAAAATTTCATCATTATAGACCATGTTGGGATCGTTTGACAGGTCCGGAGTCATCGTTTTTCATCCGAAAATTGATTTTTTGGACTGTACCAAAAATGGTTCAAAATGTCAATTGGATCATGCCTCATGTTGAATAAACACTTTTCAAACCCTCACAGTGACCGAAATTGCCATTTTTACAGAGTTTTGCTTACTCAAAAGCTTCAATTTTGACCCGTTTCAGGCACAGAAATGACTTTAAACACACTTATTTTAGTTGACAAAGTCCTAATTCACATCCAACAGTAATTTAGAGTCAAAAGATTAAATGTTAAAATTTCATCATTATAGACCATGTTGGGATCGTTCGACAGGTCCGGAGTCATCGTTTTTCATCCGAAAATTGATTTTTTGGACTGTACCAAAAATGGTTCAAAATGTCAATTGGATCATGCCTCATGTTGAATAAACACTTTTCAAACCCTCACAGTGACCGAAATTGCCATTTTTACAGAGTTTTGCTTACTCAAAAGCTTCAATTTTGACCCGTTTCAGGCACAGAAATGACTTTAAACACACTTATTTTAGTTGACAAAGTCCTAATTCACATCCAACAGTAATTTAGAGTCAAAAGATTAAATGTTAAAATTTCATCATTATAGACCATTTTGGGATCGTTCGACAGGTCCGGAGTCATCGTTTTTCATCCGAAAATTGATTTTTTGGACTGTACCAAAAATGATTCAAAATGTCAATTGGATCATGCCTCATGTTGAATAACCACTTTTTAAACCCTCACAGTGACAAAAAAGTGCCATTTTTACAGAGTTTTGCTTACTCAAAAGCTTCCATTTTGAACCGTTTCAGGCACAGAAATGACTTTAAACACACTTATTCTAGTTGACAAAGTCATAATTCACATCCAACAGTCATTTAGAGTCAAAAGAATAAATGTTGAAATTTCATCATTATAGACCATTTTGGGATCGTTCGACAGGTCCGGAGTCATCGTTTTTCATCCGAAAATTGATTTTTTGGACTGTACCAAAAATGATTCAAAATGTCAATTGGATCATGCCTCATGTTGAATAACCACTTTTTAAACCCTCACAGTGACCAAAATTGCCATTTTTACAGAGTTTTGCTTACTCAAAAGCTTCCATTTTGACCCGTTTCAGGCACAGAAATGACTTTAAACACACTTATTCTAGTTGACAAAGTCATAATTCACATCCAACAGTAATTTAGAGTCAAAAGATTAAATGTTGAAATTTCATCATTATAGACCATTTTGGGATCGTTCGACAGGTCCGGAGTCATCGTTTTTCATCCGAAAATTGATTTTTTGGACTGTACCAAAAATGATTCAAAATGTCAATTGGATCATGCCACATGTTGAATAACCACTTTTTAAACCCTCACAGTGACCAAAATTGCAATTTTTTACAGAGTTTTGCTTACTCAAAAGCTTCCATTTTGACCCGTTTCAGGCACAAAAATGACTTTAAACACACTTATTCTAGTTGACAAAGTCATAATTCACATCCAACAGTAATTTAGAGTCAAAAGATTAAATGTTGAAATTTCATCATTATAGACCATTTTGGTATCGTTCGACAGGTCCGGAGTCATCGTTTTTCATCCGAAAATTGATTTTTTGGACTGTACCAACAATGATTCAAAATGTCAATTGGATCATGCCTCATGTTGAATAACCACTTTTTAAACCCCCACAGTGACCAAAATTGCCATTTTTACAGAGTTTTGCTTACTCAAAAGCTTCCATTTTTACCCGTTTCAGGCACAGAAATGACTTTAAACACACTTATTCTAGTTGACAAAGTCATAATTCACATCCAACAGTAATTTAGAGTCAAAAGATTAAATGTTGAAATTTCATCATTATAGCCCATTTTATGATCGTTCGACAGGTCCGGAGTCATCGTTTTTCATCCGAAAATTGATTTTTTGGACTGTACCAAAAATGATTCAAAATGTCAATTGGATCATGCCTCATGTTGAATAACCACTTTTTAAACCCTCACAGTGACCAAAATTGCCATTTTGACAGAGTTTTGCTTACTCAAAAGCTTCCATTTTGACCCGTTTCAGGCACAGAAATGACTTTAAACACACTTATTCTAGTTGACAAAGTCATAATTCACATCCAACAGTAATTTAGAGTCAAAAGATTAAATGTTGAAATTTCATCATTATAGACCATTTTATGATCGCTCGACAGGTCCGGAGTCATCGTTTTTCATCCGAAAATTGATTTTTTGGACTGTACCAAAAATGATCTAAAATGTCAATTGGATCATGCCTCATGTTGAATAACCACTTTTTAAACCCTCACAGTGACCAAAATTGCCATTTTTACAGAGTTTTGCTTACTCAAAAGCTTCCATTTTGACCCGTTTCAGGCACAGAAATGACTTTAAACACACTTATTCTAGTTGACAAAGTCATAATTCACATCCAACAGTAATTTAGAGTCAAAAGATTAAATGTTGAAATTTCATCATTATAGACCATTTTGGGATCGTTCGACAGGTCCGGAGTCATCGTTTTTCATCCGAAAATGGATTTTTTGGACTGTACCAAAAATTATTCAAAATGTCAATTGGATCATGCCTCATGTTGAATAACCACTTTTTAAACCCTCACAATGACCAAAATTGCCATTTTTACAGAGTTTGCGTACTCAAAAGCTTCCATTTTGACCCGTTTCAGTTACAGAAATGACTTTAAACACACTTATTCTAGTTGACAAAGTCATAATTCACATCCAACAGTAATTTAGAGTCAAAAGATTAAATGTTGAAATTTCATCATTATAGACCATTTTGGTATCGTTCGACAGGTCCGGAGTCATCGTTTTTCATCCGAAAATTGATTTTTTGGACTGTACCAACAATGATTCAAAATGTCAATTGGATCATGCCTCATGTTGAATAACCACTTTTTAAACCCCCACAGTGACCAAAATTGCCATTTTTACAGAGTTTTGCTTACTCAAAAGCTTCCATTTTGACCCGTTTCAGGCACAGAAATGACTTTAAACACACTTATTCTAGTTGACAAAGTCATAATTCACATCCAACAGTAATTTAGAGTCAAAAGATTAAATGTTAAAATTTCATCATTATAGACCATTTTGGGATCGTTCGACAGGTCCGGAGTCATCGTTTTTCATCCGAAAATTGATTTTTTGGACTGTACCAAAAATGATTCAAAATGTCAATTGGATCATGCCTCATGTTGAATAACCACTTTTTAAACCCTCACAGTGACCAAAATAGCCATTTTTACAAAGTTTTGCTTACTCAAAAGCTTCAATTTTGACCTGTTTCAGGCACAGAAATGACTTTAAACACACTTACTTTAGTTGACAAAGTCCTAATTCACATCCAACAGTAATTTAGAGCCAAAAGATTAAATGTTAAAATTTCATCATTATAGACCATTTTGGGATGGTTCGACAGGTCCGGAGTCATCGTTTTTCATCCGAAAATTGATTTTTTGGACTGTACCAACAATGATTCAAAATGTCAATTGGATCATGCCTCATGTTGAATAACCACTTTTTAAACCCCCACAGTGACCAAAATTGCCATTTTTACAGAGTTTTGCTTACTCAAAAGCTTCCATTTTGACCCGTTTCAGGCACAGAAATGACTTTAAACACACTTATTCTCGTTGACAAAGTCATAATTCACATCCAACAGTCATTTAGAGTCAAAAGATTAAATGTTGAAATTTCATCATTATAGACCATTTTGGTATCGTTCGACAGGTCCGGAGTCATTGTTTTTCATCCGAAAATTGATTTTTTGGACTGTACCAAAAATGATTCAAAATGTCAATTGGATCATGCCTCATGTTGAATAACCACTTTTTAAACCCTCACAGTGACCAAAATTGCCATTTTTACAGAGTTTTTCTTACTCAAAAGCTTCCATTTTGACCCGTTTCAGGCACAGAAATGACTTTAAACACACTTATTCTAGTTGACCAAGTCATAATTCACATCCAACAGTCATTTAGAGTCAAAAGAATAAATGTTGAAATTTCATCCATATTGACCATTTTGGGATCGTTCGACAGGTCCGGAGTCATCGTTTTTCATCCGAAAATAGATTTTTTGGACTGTACCAAAAATGATTCAAAATGTCAATTGGATCATGCCTCATGTTGAATAACCACTTTTTAAACCCTCACAGTGACCAAAATTGCCATTTTTACAGAGTTTTGCTTACTCAAAAGCTTCCATTTTGACCCGTTTCAGTTACAGAAATGACTTTAAACACACTTATTCTAGTTGACAAAGTCATAATTCACATCCAACAGTAATTTAGAGTCAAAAGATTAAATGTTGAAATTTCATCATTATAGACCATTTTGGTATCGTTCGACAGGTCCGGAGTCATCGTTTTTCATCCGAAAATTGATTTTTTGGACTGTACCAACAATGATTCAAAATGTCAATTGGATCATGCCTCATGTTGAATAACCACTTTTTAAACCCTCACAGTGACCAAAATTGCCATTTTTACAGAGTTTTGCATACTCAAAAGCTTCAATTTTGACCCGTTTCAGGCACAGAAATGACTTTAAACACACTTATTTTAGTTGACAAAGTCCTAATTCACATCCAACAGTAATTTAGAGTCAAAAGATTAAATGTTAAACTTTCATCATTATAGACCATTTTGGGATCGTTCGACAGGTCCGGAGTCATCGTTTTTCATCCGAAAATTGATTTTTTGGACTGTACCAAAAATGATTCAAAATGTCAATTGGATCATGCCTCATGTTGAATAACCACTTTTTAAACCCTCACAGTGACCAAAATTGCCATTTTTACAGAGTTTTGCTTACTCAAAAGCTTCCATTTTGACCCGTTTCAGGCACAGAAATGACTTTAAACACACTTATTCTAGTTGACAAAGTCATAATTCACATCCAACAGTCATTTAGAGTCAAAAGATTAAATGTTAAAATGTCATCATTATAGACCATTTTGGGATCGTTCGACAGGTCCGGAGTCATCGTTTTTCATCCGAAAATAGATTTTTTGGACTGTACCAAAAATGATTCAAAATGTCAATTGGATCATGCCTCATGTTGAATAACCACTTTTTAAACCCTCACAGTGACCAAAATTGCCATTTTTACAGAGTTTTGCTTACTCAAAAGCTTCCATTTTGACCCGTTTCAGTTACAGAAATGACTTTAAACACACTTATTCTAGTTGACAAAGTCATAATTCACATCCAACAGTAATTTAGAGTCAAAAGATTAAATGTTGAAATTTCATCATTATAGACCATTTTGGTATCGTTCGACAGGTCCGGAGTCATCGTTTTTCATCCGAAAATTGATTTTTTGGACTGTACCAAAAATGATTCAAAATGTCAATTGGATCATGCCTCATGTTGAATAACCACTTTTTAAACCCTCACAGTGACCAAAATTGCCATTTTTACAGAGTTTTGCTTACTCAAAAGCTTCCATTTTGACCCGTTTCAGGCACAGAAATGACTTTAAACACACTTATTCTAGTTGACAAAGTCATAATTCACATCCAACAGTCATTTAGAGTCAAAAGATTAAATGTTAAAATGTCATCATTATAGACCATTTTGGGATCGTTCGACAGGTCCGGAGTCATCGTTTTTCATCCGAAAATTGATTTTTTGGACTGTACCAAAAATGATTCAAAATGTCAATTGGATCATGCCTCATGTTGAATAACCACTTTTTAAACCCTCACAGTGACAAAAAATTGCCATTTTTACAGAGTTTTGCTTACTCAAAAGCTTCCATTTTGACCCGTTTCAGGCACAGAAATGACTTTAAACACACTTATTCTAGTTGACAAAGTCATAATTCACATCCAACAGTCATTTAGAGTCAAAAGATTAAATGTTGAAATTTCATCATTATAGACCATTTTGGGATCGTTCGACAGGTCCGGAGTCATCGTTTTTCATCTGAAAATTAATTTTTGGGACTGTACCAAAAATGATTCAAAATGTCAATTGGATCATGCCTCATGTTGAATAACCACTTTTTAAACCCTCACAGTGACCAAAATTGCCATTTTTACAGAGTTTTGCTTACTCAAAAGCTTCCATTTTGACCCGTTTCAGGCACAGAAATGACTTTAAACACACTTATTCTAGTTGACAAAGTCATAATTCACATCCAACAGTAATTTAGAGTCAAAAGATTAAATGTTGAAATTTCATCATTATAGACCATTTTGGTATCGTTCGACAGGTCCGGAGTCATCGTTTTTCATCCGAAAATTGATTTTTTTGGACTGTACCAAAAATGATTCAAAATGTCAATTGGATCATGCCTCATGTTGAATAACCACTTTTTAAACCCTCACAGTGACCAAAATTGCCATTTTGACAGAGTTTTGCTTACTCAAAAACTTCCATTTTGACCCGTTTCAGGCACAGAAATGACTTTAAACACACTTATTCTAGTTGACAAAATCATAATTCACATCCAACAGTAATTTAGAGTCAAAAGATTAAATGTTGAAATTTCATCATTATAGACCATTTTATGATCGTTCGACAGGTCCGGAGTCATCGTTTTTCATCCGAAAATTGATTTTTTGGACTGTACCAAAAATGATTCAAAATGTCAATTGGATCATGCCTCATGTTGAATAACCACTTTTTAAACCCTCACAGTGACCAAAATTGCCATTTTTACAGAGTTTTGCTTACTCAAAAGCTTCCATTTTGACCCGTTTCAGGCACAGAAATGACTTTAAACACACTTATTCTAGTTGACAAAGTCATAATTCACATCCAACAGTCATTTAGAGTCAAAAGATTAAATGTTGAAATTTCATCATTATAGACCATTTTATGATCGTTCGACAGGTCCGGAGTCATCGTTTTTCATCTGAAAATGGATTTTTTGGACTGTACCAAAAATGATTCAAAATGTCAATTGGATCATGCCTCATGTTGAATAACCACTTTTTAAACCCTCACAGTGACCAAAATTGCCATTTTTACAAAGTTTTGCTTACTCAAAAGCTTCAATTTTGACCCGTTTCAGGCACAGAAATGACTTTAAACACACTTATTTTAGTTGACAAAGTCCTAATTCACATCCAACAGTAATTTAGAGTCAAAAGATTAAATGTTAAAATTTCATCATTATAGACCATTTTGGGATCGTTCGACAGGTCCGGAGTCATCGTTTTTCATCCGAAAATTGATTTTTTGGACTGTACCAAAAATGATTCAAAATGTCAATTGGATCAGGCCTCATGTTGAATAACCACTTTTTAAACCCTCACAGTGACCAAAATTGCCATTTTTACAGAGTTTTGCATACTCAAAAGCTTCAATTTTGACCCGTTTCAGGCACAGAAATATCTTTAAACACACTTATTTTAGTTGACAAAGTCCTAATTCACATCCAACAGTAATTTAGAGTCAAAAGATTAAATGTTAAACTTTCATCATTATAGACCATTTTGGGATCGTTCAACAGGTCCGGAGTCATCGTTTTTCATCCGAAAATTGATTTTTTGGACTGTACCAAAAATGATTCAAAATGTCAATTGGATCATGCCTCATGTTGAATAACCACTTTTTAAACCCTCACAGTGACCAAAATTGCCATTTTTACAGAGTTTTGCTTACTCAAAAGCTTCCATTTTGACCCGTTTCAGGCACAGAAATGACTTTAAACACACTTATTCTAGTTGACAAAGTCATAATTCACATCCAACAGTCATTTAGAGTCAAAAGATTAAATGTTAAAATGTCATCATTATAGACCATTTTGGGATCGTTCGACAGGTCCGGAGTCATTGTTTTTCATCCGAAAATTGATTTTTTGGACTGTACCAAAAATGATTCAAAATGTCAATTGGATCATGCCTCATGTTGAATAACCACTTTTTAAACCCTCACAGTGACCAAAATTGCCATTTTTACAGAGTTTTTCTTACTCAAAAGCTTCAATTTTGACCCGTTTCAGGCACAGAAATGACTTTAAACACACTTATTTTAGTTGACAAAGTCAAAATTCACATCCAACAGTAATTTAGAGTCAAAAGATTAAATGTTGAAATTTCATCATTATAGACCATTTCATGATCGTTCGACAGGTCCGGAGTCATCGTTTTTCATCCCAAAATTTATTTTTTGGACTGTACCAAAAATGATTCAAAATGTCAATTGGATCATGCCTCATGTTGAATAACCACTTTTTAAACCCTCACAGTGACAAAAAATTGCCATTTTTACAGAGTTTTGCTTACTCAAAAGCTTCCATTTTGACCCGTTTCAGGCACAGAAATGACTTTAAACACACTTATTCTAGTTGACAAAGTCATAATTCACATCCAACAGTCATTTAGAGTCAAAAGATTAAATGTTGAAATTTCATCATAATAGACCATTTTGGAATCGTTCGACAGGTCCGGAGTCATCGTTTTTCATCCGAAAATTGATTTTTTGGACTGTACCAACAATGATTCAAAATGTCAAATGGATCATGCCTCATGTTGAATAACCACTTTTTAAACCCTCACAGTGACCAAAATTGCCATTTTTACAGAGTTTTGCTTACTCAAAAGCTTCCATTTTGACCCGTTTCAGGCACAGAAATGACTTTAAACACACTTATTCTAGTTGACAAAGTCATAATTCACATCCAACAGTAATTTAGAGTCAAAAGATTAAATGTTGAAATTTCATCATTATAGACCATTTTGGTATCGTTCGACAGGTCCGGAGTCATCGTTTTTCATCCGAAAATTGATTTTTTGGACTGTACCAAAAATGATTCAAAATGTCAATTGGATCATGCCTCATGTTGAATAACCACTTTTTAAACCCTCACAGTGACCAAAATTGCCATTTTTACAGAGTTTTGCTTACTCAAAAGCTTCCATTTTGACCCGTTTCAGGCACAGAAATGACTTTAAACACACTTATTCTAGTTGACAAAGTCATAATTCACATCCAACAGTCATTTAGAGTCAAAAGATTAAATGTTAAAATGTCATCATTATAGACCATTTTGGGATCGTTCGACAGGTCCGGAGTCATTGTTTTTCATCCGAAAATTGATTTTTTGGACTGTACCAAAAATGATTCAAAATGTCAATTGGATCATGCCTCATGTTGAATAACCACTTTTTAAACCCTCACGGTGACCAAAATTGCCATTTTTACAGAGTTTTGCTTACTCAAAAGTTTCAATTTTGACCCGTTTCAGGCACAGAAATGACTTTAAACACACTTATTTTAGTTGACAAAGTCCTAATTCACACCCAACAGTAATTTAGAGTCAAAAGATTAAATGTTAAAATTTCATCATTATAGACCATTTTGGGATCCTTCGACAGGTCCGGAGTCATCGTTTTTCATCCGAAAATTGATTTTTTGGACTGTACCAAAAATGATTCAAAATGTCAATTGGATCATGCCTCATGTTGAATAAACACTTTTTAAACCCCCACAGTGACCAAAATTGCCATTTTTACAGAGTTTTGCTTACTCAAAAGCTTTAATTTTGACCCGTTTCAGGCACAGAAATGACTTTAAACACACTTATTTTAGTTGACAAAGTCCTAATTCACATCCAACAGTAATTTAGAGTCAAAAGATTAAATGTTGAAATTTCATCATTATAGACCATTTTGGTATCGTTCGACAGGTCCGGAGTCATTGTTTTTCATCCGAAAATTGATTTTTTGGACTGTACCAAAAATGATTCAAAATGTCAATTGGATCAGGCCTCTTGTTGAATAACCACTTTTTAAACCCTCACAGTGACCAAAATTGCCATTTTTACAGAGTTTTGCATACTCAAAAGCTTCAATTTTGACCCGTTTCAGGCACAGAAATATCTTTAAACACACTTATTTTAGTTGACAAAGTCCTAATTCACATCCAACAGTAATTTAGAGTCAAAAGATTAAATGTTAAAATTTCATCATTATAGACCATTTTGGGATCGTTCGACAGGTCCGGAGTCATTGTTTTTCATCCGAAAATAGATTTTTTGGACTGTACCAAGAATGATTCAAAATGTCAATTGGATCATGCCTCATGTTGAATAACCACTTTTTAAACCCTCACAGTGACCAAAATTGCCATTTTTACGGAGTTTTGCTTACTCAAAAGCTTCCATTTTGACCCGTTTCAGTTACAGAAATGACTTTAAACACACTTATTCTAGTTGACAAAGTCATAATTCACATCCAACAGTAATTTAGAGTCAAAAGATTAAATGTTGAAATTTCATCATTATAGACCATTTTGGTATCGTTCGACAGGTCCGGAGTCATCGTTTTTCATCCGAAAATTGATTTTTTGGACTGTACCAACAATGATTCAAAATGTCAATTGGATCATGCCTCATGTTGAATAACCACTTTTTAAACCCCCACAGTGACCAAAATTGCCATTTTTACAGAGTTTTGCTTACTCAAAAGCTTCCATTTTGACCCGTTTCAGGCACAGAAATGACTTTAAACACACTTATTCTAGTTGACAAAGTCATAATTCACATCCAACAGTAATTTAGAGTCAAAAGATTAAATGTTGAAATTTCATCATTATAGACCATTTTATGATCGTTCGACAGGTCCGGAGTCATCGTTTTTCATCCGAAAATTGATTTTTTGGACTGTACCAAAAATGATTCAAAATGTCAATTGGATCATGCCTCATGTTGAATACCCACTTTTTAAACCCTCACAGTGACCAAAATTGCCATTTTTACAGAGTTTTGCTTACTCAAAAGCTTCCATTTTGACCCGTTTCAGGCACAGAAATGACTTTAAACACACTTATTCTAGTTGACAAAGTCATAATTCACATCCAACAGTAATTTAGAGTCAAAAGATTAAATGTTGAAATTTCATCATTATAGACCATTTTGGTATCGTTCGACAGGTCCGGAGTCATCGTTTTTCATCCGAAAATTGATTTTTTGGACTGTACCAAAAATGATTCAAAATGTCAATTGGATCATGCCTCATGTTGAATAACCACTTTTTAAACCCTCACAGTGACCAAAATTGCCATTTTTACAGAGTTTTGCTTACTCAAAAGCTTCCATTTTGACCCGTTTCAGTTACAGAAATGACTTTAAACACACTTATTCTAGTTGACAAAGTCATAATTCACATCCAACAGTAATTTAGAGTCAAAAGATTAAATGTTGAAATTTCATCATTATAGACCATTTTGGTATCGTTCGACAGGTCCGGAGTCATCGTTTTTCATCCGAAAATTGATTTTTTGGACTGTACCAACAATGATTCAAAATGTCAATTGGATCATGCCTCATGTTGAATAACCACTTTTTAAACCCCCACAGTGACCAAAATTGCCATTTTTACAGAGTTTTGCTTACTCAAAAGCTTCCATTTTGACCCGTTTCAGGCACAGAAATGACTTTAAACACACTTATTCTAGTTGACAAAGTCATAATTCACATCCAACAGTAATTTAGAGTCAAAAGATTAAATGTTGAAATTTCATCATTATAGACCATTTCATGATCGTTCGACAGGTCCGGAGTCATCGTTTTTCATCCGAAAATTTATTTTTTGGACTGTACCAAAAATGATTCAAAATGTCAATTGGATCATGCCTCATGTTGAATAACCACTTTTTAAACCCTCACAGTGACAAAAAATTGCCATTTTTACAGAGTTTTGCTTACTCAAAAGCTTCCATTTTGACCCGTTTCAGGCACAGAAATGACTTTAAACACACTTATTCTAGTTGACAAAGTCATAATTCACATCCAACAGTCATTTAGAGTCAAAAGATTAAATGTTGAAATTTCATCATTATAGACCATTTTGGTATCGTTCGACAGGTCCGGAGTCATCGTTTTTCATCCGAAAATTGATTTTTTGGACTGTACCAACAATGATTCAAAATGTCAATTGGATCATGCCTCATGTTGAATAACCACTTTTTAAACCCCCACAGTGACCAAAATTGCCATTTTTACAGAGTTTTGCTTACTCAAAAGCTTCCATTTTGACCCGTTTCAGGCACAGAAATGACTTTAAACACACTTATTCTAGTTGACAAAGTCATAATTCACATCCAACAGTAATTTAGAGTCAAAAGATTAAATGTTGAAATTTCATCATTATAGACCATTTTATGATCGTTCGACAGGTCCGGAGTCATCGTTTTTCATCCGAAAATTGATTTTTTGGACTGTACCAAAAATGATTCAAAATGTCAATTGGATCATGCCTCATGTTGAATAACCACTTTTTAAACCCTCACAGTGACCAAAATTGCCATTTTTACAGAGTTTTGCTTACTCAAAAGCTTCCATTTTGACCCGTTTCAGGCACAGAAATGACTTTAAACACACTTATTCTAGTTGACAAAGTCATAATTCACATCCAACAGTAATTTAGAGTCAAAAGATTAAATGTTGAAATTTCATCATTATAGACCATTTTGGTATCGTTCGACAGGTCCGGAGTCATCGTTTTTCATCCGAAAATTGATTTTTTGGACTGTACCAAAAATGATTCAAAATGTCAATTGGATCATGCCTCATGTTGAATAACCACTTTTTAAACGCTCACAGTGACCAAAATTGCCATTTTTACAGAGTTTTGCTTACTCAAAAGCTTCCATTTTGACCCGTTTCAGTTACAGAAATGACTTTAAACACACTTATTTTAGTTGACAAAGTCCTAATTCACATCCAACAGTAATTTAGAGTCAAAAGATTAAATGTTAAAATTTCATCATTATAGACCATTTTGGGATCGTTCGACAGGTCCGGAGTCATCGTTTTTCATCCGAAAATTGATTTTTTGGACTGTACCAACAATGATTCAAAATGTCAATTGGATCATGCCTCATGTTGAATAACCACTTTTTAAACCCTCACAGTGACCAAAATTGCCATTTTTACAGAGTTTTGCATACTCAAAAGCTTCAATTTTGACCCGTTTCAGGCACAGAAATGACTTTAAACACACTTATTTTAGTTGACAAAGTCCTAATTCACATCCAACAGTAATTTAGAGTCAAAAGATTAAATGTTAAACTTTCATCATTATAGACCATTTTGGGATCGTTCGACAGGTCCGGAGTCATCGTTTTTCATCCGAAAATTGATTTTTTGGACTGTACCAAAAATGATTCAAAATGTCAATTGGATCATGCCTCATGTTGACTAACCACTTTTTAAACCCTCACAGTGACCAAAATTGCCATTTTTACAGAGTTTTGCTTACTCAAAAGCTTCCATTTTGACCCGTTTCAGGCACAGAAATGACTTTAAACACACTTATTCTAGTTGACAAAGTCATAATTCACATCCAACAGTCATTTAGAGTCAAAAGATTAAATGTTAAAATGTCATCATTATAGACCATTTTGGGATCGTTCGACAGGTCCGGAGTCATTGTTTTTCATCCGAAAATTGATTTTTTGGACTGTACCAAAAATGATTCAAAATGTCAATTGGATCATGCCTCATGTTGAATAACCACTTTTTAAACCCTCACAGTGACCAAAATTGCCATTTTTACAGAGTCTTTCTTACTCAAAAGCTTCAATTTTGACCCGTTTCAGGCACAGAAATGACTTTAAACACACTTATTTTAGTTGACAAAGTCATAATTCACATCCAACAGTAATTTAGAGTCAAAAGATTAAATGTTAAAATGTCATCATTATAGACCATTTTGGGATCGTTCGACAGGTCCGGAGTCATCGTTTTTCATCCGAAAATTGATTTTTTGGACTGTACCAAAAATGATTCAAAATGTCAATTGGATCATGCCTCATGTTGAAGAACCACTTTTTAAACCCTCACAGTGACAAAAAATTGCCATTTTTACAGAGTTTTGCTTACTCAAAAGCTTCCATTTTGACCCGTTTCAGGCACAGAAATGACTTTAAACACACTTATTCTAGTTGACAAAGTCATAATTCACATCCAACAGTCATTTAGAGTCAAAAGATTAAATGTTGAAATTTCATCCATATTGACCATTTTGGGATCGTTCGACAGGTCCGGAGTCGTTTTTCATCCGAAAATAGATTTTTTGGACTGTACCAAAAATGATTCAAAATGTCAATTGGATCATGCCTCATGTTGAATAACCACTTTTTAAACCCTCACAGTGACCAAAATTGCCATTTTTACAGAGTTTTGCTTACTCAAAAGCTTCCATTTTGACCCGTTTCAGTTACAGAAATGACTTTAAACACACTTATTCTAGTTGACAAAGTCATAATTCACATCCAACAGTAATTTAGAGTCAAAAGATTAAATGTTGAAATTTCATCATTATAGACCATTTTGGTATCGTTCGACAGGTCCGGAGTCATCGTTTTTCATCCGAAAATTGATTTTTTGGACTGTACCAACAATGATTCAAAATGTCAATTGGATCATGCCTCATGTTGAATAACCACTTTTTAAACCCCCACAGTGACCAAAATTGCCATTTTTACAGAGTTTTGCTTACTCAAAAGCTTCCATTTTGACCCGTTTCAGTTACAGAAATGACTTTAAACACACTTATTCTAGTTGACAAAGTCATAATTCACATCCAACAGTAATTTAGAGTCAAAAGATTAAATGTTGAAATTTCATCATTATAGACCATTTCATGATCGTTCGACAGGTCCGGAGTCATCGTTTTTCATCCGAAAATTTATTTTTTGGACTGTACCAAAAATGATTCAAAATGTCAATTGGATCATGCCTCATGTTGAATAACCACTTTTTAAACCCTCACAGTGACCAAAATTGCCATTTTTACAGAGTTTTGCTTACTCAAAAGCTTCCATTTTGACCCGTTTCAGGCACAGAAATGACTTTAAACACACTTATTCTACTTGACAAAGTCAGAATTCACATCCAACAGTAATTTAGAGTCAAAAGATTAAATGTTGAAATTTCATCATTATAGACCATTTTGGTATCGTTCGACAGGTCCGGAGTCATCGTTTTTCATCCGAAAATTGATTTTTTGGACTGTACCAAAAATGATTCAAAATGTCAATTGGATCATGCCTCATGTTGAATAACCACTTTTTAAACCCTCACAGTGACCAAAATTGCCATTTTTACAGAGTTTTGCTTACTCAAAAGCTTCAATTTTGACCCGTTTCAGGCACAGAAATGACTTTAAACACACTTATTTTAGTTGACAAAGTCCTAATTCACATCCAACAGTAATTTAGAGTCAAAAGATTAAATGTTAAAATTTCATCATTATAGACCATTTTGGGATCGTTCGACAGGTCCGGAGTCATCGTTTTTCATCCGAAAATTGATTTTTTGGACTGTACCAAAAATGATTCAAAATGTCAATTGGATCATGCCTCATGTTGAATAACCACTTTTTAAACCCTCACAGTGACAACAAATTGCCATTTTTACAGAGTTTTGCTTACTCAAAAGCTTCCATTTTGACCCGTTTCAGGCACAGAAATGACTTTAAACACACTTATTCTAGTTGACAAAGTCATAATTCACATCCAACAGTCATTTAGAGTCAAAAGATTAAATGTTGAAATTTCATCATTATAGACCATTTTGGGATCGTTCGACAGGTCCGGAGTCATCGTTTTTCATCCGAAAATTAATTTTTTGGACTGTACCAAAAATGATTCAAAATGTCAATTGGATCATGCCTCATGTTGAATAACCACTTTTTAAACCCTCACAGTGACCAAAATTGCCATTTTTACAGAGTTTTGCTTACTCAAAAGCTTCCATTTTGACCCGTTTCAGGCACAGAAATGACTTTAAACACACTTATTCTAGTTGACAAAGTCATAATTCACATCCAACAGTAATTTAGAGTCAAAAGATTAAATGTTGAAATTTCATCATTATAGACCATTTTGGTATCGTTCGACAGGTCCGGAGTCATCGTTTTTCATCCCAAAATTGATTTTTTGAACTGTACCAAAAATGATTCAAAATGTCAATTGGATCATGCCTCATGTTGAATAACCACTTTTTAAACCCTCACAGTGACCAAAATTGCGATTTTTACAGAGTTTTGCTTACTCAAAAGCTTCCATTATGACCCGTTTCAGGCACAGAAATGACTTTAAATACACTTATTCTAGTTGACAAAGTCATAATTAACATCCAACAGTCATTTAGAGTCAAAAGATTAAATGTTGAAATTTCATCATTATAGACCATTTTGGGATCGTTCGACAGGTCCGGAGTCATCGTTTTTCATCCGAAAATGGATTTTTTGGACTGTACCAAAAATTATTCAAAATGTCAATTGGATCATGCCTCATGTTGAATAACCACTTTTTAAACCCTCACAATGACCAAAATTGCCATTTTTACAGAGTTTGCGTACTCAAAAGCTTCCATTTTGACCCGTTTCAGTTACAGAAATGACTTTAAACACACTTATTCTAGTTGACAAAGTCATAATTCACATCCAACAGTAATTTAGAGTCAAAAGATTAAATGTTGAAATTTCATCATTATAGACCATTTTGGTATCGTTCGACAGGTCCGGAGTCATCGTTTTTCATCCGAAAATTGATTTTTTGGACTGTACCAACAATGATTTAAAATGTCAATTGGATCATGCCTCATGTTGAATAACCACTTTTTAAACCCCCACAGTGACCAAAATTGCCATTTTTACAGAGTTTTGCTTACTCAAAAGCTTCCATTTTGACCCGTTTCAGGCACAGAAATGACTTTAAACACACTTATTCTAGTTGACAAAGTCATAATTCACATCCAACAGTAATTTAGAGTCAAAAGATTAAATGTTGAAATTTCATCATTATAGACCATTTTATGATCGTTCGACAGGTCCGGAGTCATCGTTTTTCATCCGAAAATTGATTTTTTGGACTGTACCAAAAATGATTCAAAATGTCAATTGGATCATGCCTCATGTTGAAGAACCACTTTTTAAACCCTCACAGTGACAAAAAATTGCCATTTTTACAGAGTTTTGCTTACTCAAAAGCTTCCATTTTGACCCGTTTCAGGCACAGAAATGACTTTAAACACACTTATTCTAGTTGACAAAGTCATAATTCACATCCAACAGTAATTTAGAGTCAAAAGATTAAATGTTAAAATTTCATCATTATAGACCATTTTGGGATCGTTCGACAGGTCCGGAGTCATCGTTTTTCATCCGAAAATTGATTTTTTGGACTGTACCAAAAATGATTCAAAATGTCAATTGGATCATGCCTCATGTTGAATAACCACTTTTTAAACCCCCACAGTGACCAAAATTGCCATTTTTACAGAGTTTTGCTTACTCAAAAGCTTCCATTTTGACCCGTTTCAGGCACAGAAATGACTTTAAACACACTTATTCTAGTTGACAAAGTCATAATTCACATCCAACAGTAATTTAGAGTCAAAAGATTAAATGTTGAAATTTCATCATTATAGACCATTTTATGATCGTTCGACAGGTCCGGAGTCATCGTTTTTCATCCGAAAATTGATTTTTTGGACTGTACCAACAATGATTCAAAATGTCAATTGGATCATGCCTCATGTTGAATAACCACTTTTTAAACCCCCACAGTGACCAAAATTGCCATTTTTACAGAGTTTTGCTTACTCAAAAGCTTCCATTTTGACCCGTTTCAGGCACAGAAATGACTTTAAACACACTTATTCTAGTTGACAAAGTCATAATTCACATCCAACAGTCATTTAGAGTCAAAAGATTAAATGTTGAAATTTCATCATTATAGACCATTTTGGTATCGTTCGACAGGTCCGGAGTCATTGTTTTTCATCCGAAAATTGATTTTTTGGACTGTACCAAAAATGATTCAAAATGTCAATTGGATCATGCCTCATGTTGAATAACCACTTTTTAAACCCCCACAGTGACCAAAATTGCCATTTTTACAGAGTTTTTCTTACTCAAAAGCTTCCATTTTGACCCGTTTCAGGCACAGAAATGACTTTAAACACACTTATTCTAGTTGACAAAGTCATAATTCACATCCAACAGTCATTTAGAGTCAAAAGAATAAATGTTGAAATTTCATCCATATTGACCATTTTGGGATCGTTCGACAGGTCCGGAGTCATCGTTTTTCATCCGAAAATAGATTTTTTGGACTGTACCAAAAATGATTCAAAATGTCAATTGGATCATGCCTCATGTTGAATAACCACTTTTTAAACCCTCACAGTGACCAAAATTGCCATTTTTACAGAGTTTTGCTTACTCAAAAGCTTCCATTTTGACCCGTTTCAGTTACAGAAATGACTTTAAACACACTTATTCTAGTTGACAAAGTCATAATTCACATCCAACAGTAATTTAGAGTCAAAAGATTAAATGTTGAAATTTCATCATTATAGACCATTTTGGTATCGTTCGACAGGTCCGGAGTCATCGTTTTTCATCCGAAAATTGATTTTTTGGACTGTACCAACAATGATTCAAAATGTCAATTGGATCATGCCTCATGTTGAATAACCACTTTTTAAACCCTCACAGTGACCAAAATTGCCATTTTTACAGAGTTTTGCATACTCAAAAGCTTCAATTTTGACCCGTTTCAGGCACAGAAATGACTTTAAACACACTTATTTTAGTTGACAAAGTCCTAATTCACATCCAACAGTAATTTAGAGTCAAAAGATTAAATGTTAAACTTTCATCATTATAGACCATTTTGGGATCGTTCGACAGGTCCGGAGTCATCGTTTTTCATCCGAAAATTGATTTTTTGGACTGTACCAAAAATGATTCAAAATGTCAATTGGATCATGCCTCATGTTGAATAACCACTTTTTAAACCCTCACAGTGACCAAAATTGCCATTTTTACAGAGTTTTGCTTACTCAAAAGCTTCCATTTTGACCCGTTTCAGGCACAGAAATGACTTTAAACACACTTATTCTAGTTGACAAAGTCATAATTCACATCCAACAGTCATTTAGAGTCAAAAGATTAAATGTTAAAATGTCATCATTATAGACCATTTTGGGATCGTTCGACAGGTCCGGAGTCATCGTTTTTCATCCGAAAATAGATTTTTTGGACTGTACCAAAAATGATTCAAAATGTCAATTGGATCATGCCTCATGTTGAATAACCACTTTTTAAACCCTCACAGTGACCAAAATTGCCATTTTTACAGAGTTTTGCTTACTCAAAAGCTTCCATTTTGACCCGTTTCAGTTACAGAAATGACTTTAAACACACTTATTCTAGTTGACAAAGTCATAATTCACATCCAACAGTAATTTAGAGTCAAAAGATTAAATGTTGAAATTTCATCATTATAGACCATTTTGGTATCGTTCGACAGGTCCGGAGTCATCGTTTTTCATCCGAAAATTGATTTTTTGGACTGTACCAAAAATGATTCAAAATGTCAATTGGATCATGCCTCATGTTGAATAACCACTTTTTAAACCCTCACAGTGACCAAAATTGCCATTTTTACAGAGTTTTGCTTACTCAAAAGCTTCCATTTTGACCCGTTTCAGGCACAGAAATGACTTTAAACACACTTATTCTAGTTGACAAAGTCATAATTCACATCCAACAGTAATTTAGAGTCAAAAGATTAAATGTTAAAATTTCATCATTATAGACCATTTTGGGATCGTTCGACAGGTCCGGAGTCATCGTTTTTCATCCGAAAATTGATTTTTTGGACTGTACCAAAAATGATTCAAAATGTCAATTGGATCATGCCTCATGTTGAATAACCACTTTTTAAACCCCCACAGTGACCAAAATTGCCATTTTTACAGAGTTTTGCTTACTCAAAAGCTTCCATTTTGACCCGTTTCAGGCACAGAAATGACTTTAAACACACTTATTCTAGTTGACAAAGTCATAATTCACATCCAACAGTAATTTAGAGTCAAAAGATTAAATGTTGAAATTTCATCATTATAGACCATTTTATGATCGTTCGACAGGTCCGGAGTCATCGTTTTTCATCCGAAAATTGATTTTTTGGACTGTACCAACAATGATTCAAAATGTCAATTGGATCATGCCTCATGTTGAATAACCACTTTTTAAACCCCCACAGTGACCAAAATTGCCATTTTTACAGAGTTTTGCTTACTCAAAAGCTTCCATTTTGACCCGTTTCAGGCACAGAAATGACTTTAAACACACTTATTCTAGTTGACAAAGTCATAATTCACATCCAACAGTCATTTAGAGTCAAAAGATTAAATGTTGAAATTTCATCATTATAGACCATTTTGGTATCGTTCGACAGGTCCGGAGTCATTGTTTTTCATCCGAAAATTGATTTTTTGGACTGTACCAAAAATGATTCAAAATGTCAATTGGATCATGCCTCATGTTGAATAACCACTTTTTAAACCCCCACAGTGACCAAAATTGCCATTTTTACAGAGTTTTTCTTACTCAAAAGCTTCCATTTTGACCCGTTTCAGGCACAGAAATGACTTTAAACACACTTATTCTAGTTGACAAAGTCATAATTCACATCCAACAGTCATTTAGAGTCAAAAGAATAAATGTTGAAATTTCATCCATATTGACCATTTTGGGATCGTTCGACAGATCCGGAGTCATCGTTTTTCATCCGAAAATAGATTTTTTGGACTGTACCAAAAATGATTCAAAATGTCAATTGGATCATGCCTCATGTTGAATAACCACTTTTTAAACCCTCACAGTGACCAAAATTGCCATTTTTACAGAGTTTTGCTTACTCAAAAGCTTCCATTTTGACCCGTTTCAGTTACAGAAATGACTTTAAACACACTTATTCTAGTTGACAAAGTCATAATTCACATCCAACAGTAATTTAGAGTCAAAAGATTAAATGTTGAAATTTCATCATTATAGACCATTTTGGTATCGTTCGACAGGTCCGGAGTCATCGTTTTTCATCCGAAAATTGATTTTTTGGACTGTACCAACAATGATTCAAAATGTCAATTGGATCATGCCTCATGTTGAATAACCACTTTTTAAACCCTCACAGTGACCAAAATTGCCATTTTTACAGAGTTTTGCATACTCAAAAGCTTCAATTTTGACCCGTTTCAGGCACAGAAATGACTTTAAACACACTTATTTTAGTTGACAAAGTCCTAATTCACATCCAACAGTAATTTAGAGTCAAAAGATTAAATGTTAAACTTTCATCATTATAGACCATTTTGGGATCGTTCGACAGGTCCGGAGTCATCGTTTTTCATCCGAAAATTGATTTTTTGGACTGTACCAAAAATGATTCAAAATGTCAATTGGATCATGCCTCATGTTGAATAACCACTTTTTAAACCCTCACAGTGACCAAAATTGCCATTTTTACAGAGTTTTGCTTACTCAAAAGCTTCCATTTTGACCCGTTTCAGGCACAGAAATGACTTTAAACACACTTATTCTAGTTGACAAAGTCATAATTCACATCCAACAGTCATTTAGAGTCAAAAGATTAAATGTTAAAATGTCATCATTATAGACCATTTTGGGATCGTTCGACAGGTCCGGAGTCATCGTTTTTCATCCGAAAATAGATTTTTTGGACTGTACCAAAAATGATTCAAAATGTCAATTGGATCATGCCTCATGTTGAATAACCACTTTTTAAACCCTCACAGTGACCAAAATTGCCATTTTTACAGAGTTTTGCTTACTCAAAAGCTTCCATTTTGACCCGTTTCAGTTACAGAAATGACTTTAAACACACTTATTCTAGTTGACAAAGTCATAATTCACATCCAACAGTAATTTAGAGTCAAAAGATTAAATGTTGAAATTTCATCATTATAGACCATTTTGGTATCGTTCGACAGGTCCGGAGTCATCGTTTTTCATCCGAAAATTGATTTTTTGGACTGTACCAAAAATGATTCAAAATGTCAATTGGATCATGCCTCATGTTGAATAACCACTTTTTAAACCCTCACAGTGACCAAAATTGCCAATTTTACAGAGTTTTGCTTACTCAAAAGCTTCCATTTTGACCCGTTTCAGGCACAGAAATGACTTTAAACACACTTATTCTAGTTGACAAAGTCATAATTCACATCCAACAGTCATTTAGAGTCAAAAGATTAAATGTTAAAATGTCATCATTATAGACCATTTTGGGATCGTTCGACAGGTCCGGAGTCATCGTTTTTCATCCGAAAATTGATTTTTTGGACTGTACCAAAAATGATTCAAAATGTCAATTGGATCATGCCTCATGTTGAATAACCACTTTTTAAACCCTCACAGTGACAAAAAATTGCCATTTTTACAGAGTTTTGCTTACTCAAAAGCTTCCATTTTGACCCGTTTCAGGCACAGAAATGACTTTAAACACACTTATTCTAGTTGACAAAGTCATAATTCACATCCAACAGTCATTTAGAGTCAAAAGATTAAATGTTGAAATTTCATCATAATAGACCATTTTGGGATCGTTCGACAGGTCCGGAGTCATCGTTTTTCATCTGAAAATTAATTTTTGGGACTGTACCAAAAATGATTCAAAATGTCAATTGGATCATGCCTCATGTTGAATAACCACTTTTTAAACCCTCACAGTGACCAAAATTGCCATTTTTACAGAGTTTTGCTTACTCAAAAGCTTCCATTTTGACCCGTTTCAGGCACAGAAATGACTTTAAACACACTTATTCTAGTTGACAAAGTCATAATTCACATCCAACAGTAATTTAGAGTCAAAAGATTAAATGTTGAAATTTCATCATTATAGACCATTTTGGTATCGTTCGACAGGTCCGGAGTCATCGTTTTTCATCCGAAAATTGATTTTTTGGACTGTACCAAAAATGATTCAAAATGTCAATTGGATCATGCCTCATGTTGAATAACCACTTTTTAACCCCTCACAGTGACCAAAATTGCCATTTTTACAGAGTTTTGCTTACTCAAAAGCTTCAATTTTGACCCGTTTCAGGCACAGAAATGACTTTAAACACACTTATTTTAGTTGACAAAGTCCTAATTCACATCCAACAGTAATTTAGAGTCAAAAGATTAAATGTTAAAATTTCATCATTATAGACCATTTTGGGATCGTTCGACAGGTCCGGAGTCATCGTTTTTCATCCGAAAATTGATTTTTTGGACTGTACCAAAAATTATTCAAAATGTCAATTGGATCATACCTCATGTTGAATAAACACTTTTTAAACCCTCACAGTGACCAAAATTGCCATTTTTACAGAGTTTTGCTTACTCAAAAGCTTCAATTTTGACCCGTTTCAGGCACAGAAATGACTTTAAACACACTTATTTTAGTTGACAAAGTCCTAATTCACATCCAACAGTAATTTAGAGTCAAAAGATTAAATGTTAAAATTTCATCATTATAGACCATTTTGGGATCGCTCGACAGGTCCGGAGTCATCGTTTTTCATCCGAAAATTGATTTTTTGGACTGTACAAAAAATGATTCCAAATGTCAATTGGATCATGCCTCATGTTGAATAACCACTTTTTAAACCCTCACAGTGACAAAAAATTGCCATTTTTACAGAGTTTTGCTTACTCAAAAGCTTCCATTTTGACCCGTTTCAGGCACAGAAATGACTTTAAACACACTTATTCTAGTTGACAAAGTCATAATTCACATCCAACAGTCATTTAGAGTCAAAAGATTAAATGTTGAAATTTCATCATTATAGACCATTTTGGTATCGTTCGACAGGTCCGGAGTCATCGTTTTTCATCCGAAAATTGATTTTTTGGACTGTACCAACAATGATTCAAAATGTCAATTGGATCATGCCTCATGTTGAATAACCACTTTTTAAACCCCCACAGTGACCAAAATTGCCATTTTTACAGAGTTTTGCTTACTCAAAAGCTTCCATTTTGACCCGTTTCAGGCACAGAAATGACTTTAAACACACTTATTCTAGTTGACAAAGTCATAATTCACATCCAACAGTAATTTAGAGTCAAAAGATTAAATGTTGAAATTTCATCATTATAGACCATTTTATGATCGTTCGACAGGTCCGGAGTCATCGTTTTTCATCCGAAAATTGATTTTTTGGACTGTACCAAAAATGATTCAAAATGTCAATTGGATCATGCCTCATGTTGAATAACCACTTTTTAAACCCTCACAGTGACCAAAATTGCCATTTTTACAGAGTTTTGCTTACTCAAAAGCTTCCATTTTGACCCGTTTCAGGCACAGAAATGACTTTAAACACACTTATTCTACTTGACAAAGTCAGAATTCACATCCAACAGTAATTTAGAGTCAAAAGATTAAATGTTGAAATTTCATCATTATAGACCATTTTGGTATCGTTCAACAGGTCCGGAGTCATCGTTTTTCATCCGAAAATTGATTTTTTGGACTGTACCAAAAATGATTCAAAATGTCAATTGGATCATGCCTCATGTTGAATAACCACTTTTTAAACCCTCACAGTGACCAAAATTGCCATTTTGACAGAGTTTTGCTTACTCAAAAACTTCCATTTTGACCCGTTTCAGGCACAGAAATGACTTTAAACACACTTATTCTAGTTGACAAAATCATAATTCACATCCAACAGTAATTTAGAGTCAAAAGATTAAATGTTGAAATTTCATCATTATAGACCATTTTATGATCGTTCGACAGGTCCGGAGTCATCGTTTTTCATCCGAAAATTGATTTTTTGGACTGTACCAAAAATGATTCAAAATGTCAATTGGATCATGCCTCATGTTGAATAACCACTTTTTAAACCCTCACAGTGACCAAAATTGCCATTTTTACAGAGTTTTGCTTACTCAAAAGCTTCCATTTTGACCCGTTTCAGGCACAGAAATGACTTTAAACACACTTATTCTAGTTGACAAAGTCATAATTCACATCCAACAGTCATTTAGAGTCAAAAGATTAAATGTTGAAATTTCATCATTATAGACCATTTTATGATCGTTCGACAGGTCCGGAGTCATCGTTTTTCATCTGAAAATGGATTTTTTGGACTGTACCAAAAATGATTCAAAATGTCAATTGGATCATGCCTCATGTTGAATAACCACTTTTTAAACCCTCACAGTGACCAAAATTGCCATTTTTACAAAGTTTTGCTTACTCAAAAGCTTCAATTTTGACCCGTTTCAGGCACAGAAATGACTTTAAACACACTTATTTTAGTTGACAAAGTCCTAATTCACATCCAACAGTAATTTAGAGTCAAAAGATTAAATGTTAAAATTTCATCATTATAGACCATTTTGGGATCGTTCGACAGGTCCGGAGTCATCGTTTTTCATCCGAAAATTGATTTTTTGGACTGTACCAAAAATGATTCAAAATGTCAATTGGATCATGCCTCATGTTGAATAAACACTTTTTAAACCCCCACAGTGACCAAAATTGCCATTTTTACAGAGTTTTGCTTACTCAAAAGCTTTAATTTTGACCCGTTTCAGGCACAGAAATGACTTTAAACACACTTATTTTAGTTGACAAAGTCCTAATTCACATCCAACAGTAATTTAGAGTCAAAAGATTAAATGTTGAAATTTCATCATTATAGACCATTTTGGTATCGTTCGACAGGTCCGGAGTCATTGTTTTTCATCCGAAAATTGATTTTTTGGACTGTACCAAAAATGATTCAAAATGTCAATTGGATCAGGCCTCATGTTGAATAACCACTTTTTAAACCCTCACAGTGACCAAAATTGCCATTTTTACAGAGTTTTGCATACTCAAAAGCTTCAATTTTGACCCGTTTCAGGCACAGAAATATCTTTAAACACACTTATTTTAGTTGACAAAGTCCTAATTCACATCCAACAGTAATTTAGAGTCAAAAGATTAAATGTTAAACTTTCATCATTATAGACCATTTTGGGATCGTTCGACAGGTCCGGAGTCATCGTTTTTCATCCGAAAATTGATTTTTTGGACTGTACCAAAAATGATTCAAAATGTCAATTGGATCATGCCTCATGTTGAATAACCACTTTTTAAACCCTCACAGTGACCCAAATTGCCATTTTTACAGAGTTTTGCTTACTCAAAAGCTTCCATTTTGACCCGTTTCAGGCACAGAAATGACTTTAAACACACTTATTCTAGTTGACAAAGTCATAATTCACATCCAACAGTCATTTAGAGTCAAAAGATTAAATGTTAAAATGTCATCATTATAGACCATTTTGGGATCGTTCGACAGGTCGGAGTCATTGTTTTTCATCCGAAAATTGATTTTTTGGACTGTACCAAAAATGATTCAAAATGTCAATTGGATCATGCCTCATGTTGAATAACCACTTTTTAAACCCTCACAGTGACCAAAATTGCCATTTTTACAGAGTTTTTCTTACTCAAAAGCTTCAATTTTGACCCATTTCAGGCACAGAAATGACTTTAAACACACTTATTTTAGTTGACAAAGTCAAAATTCACATCCAACAGTAATTTAGAGTCAAAAGATTAAATGTTAAAATTTCATCATTATAGACCATTTTGGGATCGTTCGACAGGTCCGGAGTCATCGTTTTTCATCCGAAAATTGATTTTTTGGACTGTACCAAAAATGATTCAAAATGTCAATTGGATCATGCCTCATGTTGAATAACCACTTTTTAAACCCTCACAGTGACAAAAAATTGCCATTTTTACAGAGTTTTGCTTACTCAAAAGCTTCCATTTTGACCCGTTTCAGGCACAGAAATGACTTTAAACACACTTATTCTAGTTGACAAAGTCATAATTCACATCCAACAGTCATTTAGAGTCAAAAGATTAAATGTTGAAATTTCATCCATATTGACCATTTTGGGATCGTTCGACAGGTCCGGAGACATTGTTTTTCATCCGAAAATAGATTTTTTGGACTGTACCAAAAATGATTCAAAATGTCAATTGGATCATGCCTCATGTTGAATAACCACTTTTTAAACCCTCACAGTGACCAAAATTGCCATTTTTACAGAGTTTTGCTTACTCAAAAGCTTCCATTTTGACCCGTTTCAGTTACAGAAATGACTTTAAACACACTTATTCTAGTTGACAAAGTCAGAATTCACATCCAACAGTAATTTAGAGTCAAAAGATTAAATGTTGAAATTTCATCATTATAGACCATTTTGGTATCGTTCGACAGGTCCGGAGTCATCGTTTTTCATCTGAAAATTGATTTTTTGGACTGTACCAACAATGATTCAAAATGTCAATTGGATCATGCCTCATGTTGAATAACCACTTTTTAAACCCCCACAGTGACCAAAATTGCCATTTTTACAGAGTTTTGCTTACTCAAAAGCTTCCATTTTGACCCGTTTCAGGCACAGAAATGACTTTAAACACACTTATTCTAGTTGACAAAGTCATAATTCACATCCAACAGTAATTTAGAGTCAAAAGATTAAATGTTGAAATTTCATCATTATAGACCATTTTATGATCGTTCGACAGGTCCGGAGTCATCGTTTTTCATCCGAAAATTGATTTTTTGGACTGTACCAAAAATGATTCAAAATGTCAATTGGATCATGCCTCATGTTGAATACCCACTTTTTAAACCCTCACAGTGACCAAAATTGCCATTTTTACAGAGTTTTGCTTACTCAAAAGCTTCCATTTTGACCCGTTTCAGGCACAGAAATGACTTTAAACACACTTATTCTAGTTGACAAAGTCATAATTCACATCCAACAGTAATTTAGAGTCAAAAGATTAAATGTTGAAATTTCATCATTATAGACCATTTTGGTATCGTTCGACAGGTCCGGAGTCATCGTTTTTCATCCGAAAATTGATTTTTTGGACTGTACCAAAAATGATTCAAAATGTCAATTGGATCATGCCTCATGTTGAATAACCACTTTTTAAACCCTCACAGTGACCAAAATTGCCATTTTTACAGAGTTTTGCTTACTCAAAAGCTTCCATTTTGACCCGTTTCAGTTACAGAAATGACTTTAAACACACTTATTCTAGTTGACAAAGTCATAATTCACATCCAACAGTAATTTAGAGTCAAAAGATTAAATGTTGAAATTTCATCATTATAGACCATTTTGGTATCGTTCGACAGGTCCGGAGTCATCGTTTTTCATCCGAAAATTGATTTTTTGGACTGTACCAACAATGATTCAAAATGTCAATTGGATCATGCCTCATGTTGAATAACCACTTTTTAAACCCCCACAGTGACCAAAATTGCCATTTTTACAGAGTTTTGCTTACTCAAAAGCTTCCATTTTGACCCGTTTCAGGCACAGAAATGACTTTAAACACACTTATTCTAGTTGACAAAGTCATAATTCACATCCAACAGTAATTTAGAGTCAAAAGATTAAATGTTGAAATTTCATCATTATAGACCATTTCATGATCGTTCGACAGGTCCGGCGTCATCGTTTTTCATCCGAAAATTTATTTTTTGGACTGTACCAAAAATGATTCAAAATGTCAATTGGATCATGCCTCATGTTGAATAACCACTTTTTAAACCCTCACAGTGACAAAAAATTGCCATTTTTACAGAGTTTTGCTACTCAAAAGCTTCCATTTTGACCCGTTTCAGGCACAGAAATGACTTTAAACACACTTATTCTAGTTGACAAAGTCATAATTCACATCCAACAGTCATTTAGAGTCAAAAGATTAAATGTTGAAATTTCATCATTATAGACCATTTTGGTATCGTTCGACAGGTCCGGAGTCATCGTTTTTCATCCGAAAATTGATTTTTTGGACTGTACCAACAATGATTCAAAATGTCAATTGGATCATGCCTCATGTTGAATAACCACTTTTTAAACCCCCACAGTGACCAAAATTGCCATTTTTACAGAGTTTTGCTTACTCAAAAGCTTCCATTTTGACCCGTTTCAGGCACAGAAATGACTTTAAACACACTTATTCTAGTTGACAAAGTCATAATTCACATCCAACAGTAATTTAGAGTCAAAAGATTAAATGTTGAAATTTCATCATTATAGACCATTTTATGATCGTTCGACAGGTCCGGAGTCATCGTTTTTCATCCGAAAATTGATTTTTTGGACTGTACCAAAAATGATTCAAAATGTCAATTGGATCATGCCTCATGTTGAATAACCACTTTTTAAACCCTCACAGTGACCAAAATTGCCATTTTTACAGAGTTTTGCTTACTCAAAAGCTTCCATTTTGACCCGTTTCAGGCACAGAAATGACTTTAAACACACTTATTCTAGTTGACAAAGTCATAATTCACATCCAACAGTAATTTAGAGTCAAAAGATTAAATGTTGAAATTTCATCATTATAGACCATTTTGGTATCGTTCGACAGGTCCGGAGTCATCGTTTTTCATCCGAAAATTGATTTTTTGGACTGTACCAAAAATGATTCAAAATGTCAATTGGATCATGCCTCATGTTGAATAACCACTTTTTAACCCCTCACAGTGACCAAAATTGCCATTTTTTTTAGAGTTTTGCTTACTCAAAAGCTTCAATTTTGACCCGTTTCAGGCACAGAAATGACTTTAAACACACTTATTTTAGTTGACAAAGTCCTAATTCACATCCAACAGTAATTTAGAGTCAAAAGATTAAATGTTAAAATTTCATCATTATAGACCATTTTGGGATCGTTCGACAGGTCCGGAGTCATCGTTTTTCATCCGAAAATTGATTTTTTGGACTGTACCAAAAATTATTCAAAATGTCAATTGGATCATGCCTCATGTTGAATAACCACTTTTTAAACCCTCACAATGACCAAAATTGCCATTTTTACAGAGTTTGCGTACTCAAAAGCTTCCATTTTGACCCGTTTCAGTTACAGAAATGACTTTAAACACACTTATTCTAGTTGACAAAGTCATAATTCACATCCAACAGTAATTTAGAGTCAAAAGATTAAATGTTGAAATTTCATCATTATAGACCATTTTGGTATCGTTCGACAGGTCCGGAGTCATCGTTTTTCATCCGAAAATTGATTTTTTGGACTGTACCAACAATGATTCAAAATGTCAATTGGATCATGCCTCATGTTGAATAACCACTTTTTAAACCCCCACAGTGACCAAAATTGCCATTTTTACAGAGTTTTGCTTACTCAAAAGCTTCCATTTTGACCCGTTTCAGGCACAGAAATGACTTTAAACACACTTATTCTAGTTGACAAAGTCATAATTCACATCCAACAGTAATTTAGAGTCAAAAGATTAAATGTTGAAATTTCATCATTATAGACCATTTTATGATCGTTCGACAGGTCCGGAGTCATCGTTTTTCATCCGAAAATTGATTTTTTGGACTGTACCAAAAATGATTCAAAATGTCAATTGGATCATGCCTCATGTTGAAGAACCACTTTTTAAACCCTCACAGTGACAAAAAATTGCCATTTTTACAGAGTTTTGCTTACTCAAAAGCTTCCATTTTGACCCGTTTCAGGCACAGAAATGACTTCAAACACACTTATTCTAGTTGACAAAGTCATAATTCACATCCAACAGTAATTTAGAGTCAAAAGATTAAATGTTAAAATTTCATCATTATAGACCATTTTGGGATCGTTCGACAGGTCCGGAGTCATCGTTTTTCATCCGAAAATTGATTTTTTGGACTGTACCAAAAATGATTCAAAATGTCAATTGGATAATGCCTCATGTTGAATAACCACTTTTTAAACCCTCACAGTGACCAAAATAGCCATTTTTACAAAGTTTTGCTTACTCAAAAGCTTCAATTTTGACCCGTTTCAGGCACAGAAATGACTTTAAACACACTTACTTTAGTTGACAAAGTCCTAATTCACATCCAACAGTAATTTAGAGTCAAAAGATTAAATGTTGAAATTTCATCATTATAGACCATTTTGGTATCGTTCGACAGGTCCGGAGTCATTGTTTTTCATCCGAAAATTGATTTTTTGGACTGTACCAAAAATGATTCAAAATGTCAATTGGATCATGCCTCATGTTGAATAACCACTTTTTAAACCCTCACAGTGACCAAAATTGCCATTTTTACAGAGTTTTTCTTACTCAAAAGCTTCCATTTTGACCCGTTTCAGGCACAGAAATGACTTTAAACACACTTATTCTAGTTGACAAAGTCATAATTCACATCCAACAGTCATTTAGAGTCAAAAGAATAAATGTTGAAATTTCATCCATATTGACCATTTTGGGATCGTTCGACAGGTCCGGAGTCATCGTTTTTCATCCGAAAATAGATTTTTTGGACTGTACCAAAAATGATTCAAAATGTCAATTGGATCATGCCTCATGTTGAATAACCACTTTTTAAACCCTCACAGTGACCAAAATTGCCATTTTTACAGAGTTTTGCTTACTCAAAAGCTTCCATTTTGACCCGTTTCAGTTACAGAAATGACTTTAAACACACTTATTCTAGTTGACAAAGTCATAATTCACATCCAACAGTAATTTAGAGTCAAAAGATTAAATGTTGAAATTTCATCATTATAGACCATTTTGGTATCGTTCGACAGGTCCGGAGTCATCGTTTTTCATCCGAAAATTGATTTTTTGGACTGTACCAACAATGATTCAAAATGTCAATTGGATCATGCCTCATGTTGAATAACCACTTTTTAAACCCTCACAGTGACCAAAATTGCCATTTTTACAGAGTTTTGCATACTCAAAAGCTTCAATTTTGACCCGTTTCAGGCACAGAAATGACTTTAAACACACTTATTTTAGTTGACAAAGTCCTAATTCACATCTAACAGTAATTTAGAGTCAAAAGATTAAATGTTAAACTTTCATCATTATAGACCATTTTGGGATCGTTCGACAGGTCCGGAGTCATCGTTTTTCATCCGAAAATTGATTTTTTGGACTGTACCAAAAATGATTCAAAATGTCAATTGGATCATGCCTCATGTTGAATAACCACTTTTTAAACCCTCACAGTGACCAAAATTGCCATTTTTACAGAGTTTTGCTTACTCAAAAGCTTCCATTTTGACCCGTTTCAGGCACAGAAATGACTTTAAACACACTTATTCTAGTTGACAAAGTCATAATTCACATCCAACAGTCATTTAGAGTCAAAAGATTAAATGTTAAAATGTCATCATTATAGACCATTTTGGGATCGTTCGACAGGTCCGGAGTCATCGTTTTTCATCCGAAAATTGATTTTTTGGACTGTACCAAAAATGATTCAAAATGTCAATTGGATCATGCCTCATGTTGAATAACCACTTTTTAAACCCTCACAGTGACAAAAAATTGCCATTTTTACAGAGTTTTGCTTACTCAAAAGCTTCCATTTTGACCCGTTTCAGGCACAGAAATGACTTTAAACACACTTATTCTAGTTGACAAAGTCATAATTCACATCCAACAGTCATTTAGAGTCAAAAGATTAAATGTTGAAATTTCATCCATATTGACCATTTTGGGATCGTTCGACAGGTCCGGAGACATTGTTTTTCATCCGAAAATAGATTTTTTGGACTGTACCAAAAATGATTCAAAATGTCAATTGGATCATGCCTCATGTTGAATAACCACTTTTTAAACCCTCACAGTGACCAAAATTGCCATTTTTACAGAGTTTTGCTTACTCAAAAGCTTCCATTTTGACCCGTTTCAGTTACAGAAATGACTTTAAACACACTTATTCTAGTTGACAAAGTCAGAATTCACATCCAACAGTAATTTAGAGTCAAAAGATTAAATGTTGAAATTTCATCATTATAGACCATTTTGGTATCGTTCGACAGGTCCGGAGTCATCGTTTTTCATCCGAAAATTGATTTTTTGGACTGTACCAACAATGATTCAAAATGTCAATCGGATCATGCCTCATGTTGAATAACCACTTTTTAAACCCCCACAGTGACCAAAATTGCCATTTTTACAGAGTTTTGCTTACTCAAAAGCTTCCATTTTGACCCGTTTCAGGCACAGAAATGACTTTAAACACACTTATTCTAGTTGACAAAGTCATAATTCACATCCAACAGTAATTTAGAGTCAAAAGATTAAATGTTGAAATTTCATCATTATAGACCATTTTATGATCGTTCGACAGGTCCGGAGTCATCGTTTTTCATCCGAAAATTGATTTTTTGGACTGTACCAAAAATGATTCAAAATGTCAATTGGATCATGCCTCATGTTGAATACCCACTTTTTAAACCCTCACAGTGACCAAAATTGCCATTTTTACAGAGTTTTGCTTACTCAAAAGCTTCCATTTTGACCCGTTTCAGGCACAGAAATGACTTTAAACACACTTATTCTAGTTGACAAAGTCATAATTCACATCCAACAGTAATTTAGAGTCAAAAGATTAAATGTTGAAATTTCATCATTATAGACCATTTTGGTATCGTTCGACAGGTCCGGAGTCATCGTTTTTCATCCGAAAATTGATTTTTTGGACTGTACCAAAAATGATTCAAAATGTCAATTGGATCATGCCTCATGTTGAATAACCACTTTTTAAACCCTCACAGTGACCAAAATTGCCATTTTTACAGAGTTTTGCTTACTCAAAAGCTTCCATTTTGACCCGTTTCAGTTACAGAAATGACTTTAAACACACTTATTCTAGTTGACAAAGTCATAATTCACATCCAACAGTAATTTAGAGTCAAAAGATTAAATGTTGAAATTTCATCATTATAGACCATTTTGGTATCGTTCGACAGGTCCGGAGTCATCGTTTTTCATCCGAAAATTGATTTTTTGGACTGTACCAACAATGATTCAAAATGTCAATTGGATCATGCCTCATGTTGAATAACCACTTTTTAAACCCCCACAGTGACCAAAATTGCCATTTTTACAGAGTTTTGCTTACTCAAAAGCTTCCATTTTGACCCGTTTCAGGCACAGAAATGACTTTAAACACACTTATTCTAGTTGACAAAGTCATAATTCACATCCAACAGTAATTTAGAGTCAAAAGATTAAATGTTGAAATTTCATCATTATAGACCATTTCATGATCGTTCGACAGGTCCGGCGTCATCGTTTTTCATCCGAAAATTTATTTTTTGGACTGTACCAAAAATGATTCAAAATGTCAATTGGATCATGCCTCATGTTGAATAACCACTTTTTAAACCCTCACAGTGACAAAAAATTGCCATTTTTACAGAGTTTTGCTTACTCAAAAGCTTCCATTTTGACCCGTTTCAGGCACAGAAATGACTTTAAACACACTTATTCTAGTTGACAAAGTCATAATTCACATCCAACAGTCATTTAGAGTCAAAAGATTAAATGTTGAAATTTCATCATTATAGACCATTTTGGTATCGTTCGACAGGTCCGGAGTCATCGTTTTTCATCCGAAAATTGATTTTTTGGACTGTACCAACAATTATTCAAAATGTCAATTGGATCATGCCTCATGTTGAATAACCACTTTTTAAACCCCCACAGTGACCAAAATTGCCATTTTTACAGAGTTTTGCTTACTCAAAAGCTTCCATTTTGACCCGTTTCAGGCACAGAAATGACTTTAAACACACTTATTCTAGTTGACAAAGTCATAATTCACATCCAACAGTAATTTAGAGTCAAAAGATTAAATGTTGAAATTTCATCATTATAGACCATTTTATGATCGTTCGACAGGTCCGGAGTCATCGTTTTTCATCCGAAAATTGATTTTTTGGACTGTACCAAAAATGATTCAAAATGTCAATTGGATCATGCCTCATGTTGAATAACCACTTTTTAAACCCTCACAGTGACCAAAATTGCCATTTTTACAGAGTTTTGCTTACTCAAAAGCTTCCATTTTGACCCGTTTCAGGCACAGAAATGACTTTAAACACACTTATTCTAGTTGACAAAGTCATAATTCACATCCAACAGTAATTTAGAGTCAAAAGATTAAATGTTGAAATTTCATCATTATAGACCATTTTGGTATCGTTCGACAGGTCCGGAGTCATCGTTTTTCATCCGAAAATTGATTTTTTGGACTGTACCAAAAATGATTCAAAATGTCAATTGGATCATGCCTCATGTTGAATAACCACTTTTTAACCCCTCACAGTGACCAAAATTGCCATTTTTTTTAGAGTTTTGCTTACTCAAAAGCTTCAATTTTGACCCGTTTCAGGCACAGAAATGACTTTAAACACACTTATTTTAGTTGACAAAGTCCTAATTCACATCCAACAGTAATTTAGAGTCAAAAGATTAAATGTTAAAATTTCATCATTATAGACCATTTTGGGATCGTTCGACAGGTCCGGAGTCATCGTTTTTCATCCGAAAATTGATTTTTTGGACTGTACCAAAAATTATTCAAAATGTCAATTGGATCATGCCTCATGTTGAATAACCACTTTTTAAACCCTCACAATGACCAAAATTGCCATTTTTACAGAGTTTGCGTACTCAAAAGCTTCCCTTTTGACCCGTTTCAGTTACAGAAATGACTTTAAACACACTTATTCTAGTTGACAAAGTCATAATTCACATCCAACAGTAATTTAGAGTCAAAAGATTAAATGTTGAAATTTCATCATTATAGACCATTTTGGTATCGTTCGACAGGTCCGGAGTCATCGTTTTTCATCCGAAAATTGATTTTTTGGACTGTACCAACAATGATTCAAAATGTCAATTGGATCATGCCTCATGTTGAATAACCACTTTTTAAACCCCCACAGTGACCAAAATTGCCATTTTTACAGAGTTTTGCTTACTCAAAAGCTTCCATTTTGACCCGTTTCAGGCACAGAAATGACTTTAAACACACTTATTCTAGTTGACAAAGTCATAATTCACATCCAACAGTAATTTAGAGTCAAAAGATTAAATGTTGAAATTTCATCATTATAGACGATTTTATGATCGTTCGACAGGTCCGGAGTCATCGTTTTTCATCCGAAAATTGATTTTTTGGACTGTACCAAAAATGATTCAAAATGTCAATTGGATCATGCCTCATGTTGAAGAACCACTTTTTAAACCCTCACAGTGACAAAAAATTGCCATTTTTACAGAGTTTTGCTTACTCAAAAGCTTCCATTTTGACCCGTTTCAGGCACAGAAATGACTTTAAACACACTTATTCTAGTTGACAAAGTCATAATTCACATCCAACAGTAATTTAGAGTCAAAAGATTAAATGTTAAAATTTCATCATTATAGACCATTTTGGGATCGTTCGACAGGTCCGGAGTCATCGTTTTTCATCCGAAAATTGATTTTTTGGACTGTACCAAAAATGATTCAAAATGTCAATTGGATCATGCCTCATGTTGAATAACCACTTTTTAAACCCTCACAGTGACCAAAATAGCCATTTTTACAAAGTTTTGCTTACTCAAAAGCTTCAATTTTGACCCGTTTCAGGCACAGAAATGACTTTAAACACACTTACTTTAGTTGACAAAGTCCTAATTCACATCCAACAGTAATTTAGAGCCAAAAGATTAAATGTTAAAATTTCATCATTATAGACCATTTTGGGATGGTTCGACAGGTCCGGAGTCATCGTTTTTCATCCGAAAATTGATTTTTTGGACTGTACCAACAATGATTCAAAATGTCAATTGGATCATGCCTCATGTTGAATAACCACTTTTTAAACCCCCACAGTGACCAAAATTGCCATTTTTACAGAGTTTTGCTTACTCAAAAGCTTCCATTTTGACCCGTTTCAGGCACAGAAATGACTTTAAACACACTTATTCTAGTTGACAAAGTCATAATTCACATCCAACAGTCATTTAGAGTCAAAAGATTAAATGTTGAAATTTCATCATTATAGACCATTTTGGTATCGTTCGACAGGTCCGGAGTCATTGTTTTTCATCCGAAAATTGATTTTTTGGACTGTACCAAAAATGATTCAAAATGTCAATTGGATCATGCCTCATGTTGAATAACCACTTTTTAAACCCTCACAGTGACCAAAATTGCCATTTTTACAGAGTTTTTCTTACTCAAAAGCTTCCATTTTGACCCGTTTCAGGCACAGAAATGACTTTAAACACACTTATTCTAGTTGACAAAGTCATAATTCACATCCAACAGTCATTTAGAGTCAAAAGAATAAATGTTGAAATTTCATCCATATTGACCATTTTGGGATCGTTCGACAGGTCCGGAGTCATCGTTTTTCATCCGAAAATAGATTTTTTGGACTGTACCAAAAATGATTCAAAATGTCAATTGGATCATGCCTCATGTTGAATAACCACTTTTTAAACCCTCACAGTGACCAAAATTGCCATTTTTACAGAGTTTTGCTTACTCAAAAGCTTCCATTTTGACCCGTTTCAGTTACAGAAATGACTTTAAACACACTTATTCTAGTTGACAAAGTCATAATTCACATCCAACAGTAATTTAGAGTCAAAAGATTAAATGTTGAAATTTCATCATTATAGACCATTTTGGTATCGTTCGACAGGTCCGGAGTCATCGTTTTTCATCCGAAAATTGATTTTTTGGACTGTACCAACAATGATTCAAAATGTCAATTGGATCATGCCTCATGTTGAATAACCACTTTTTAAACCCTCACAGTGACCAAAATTGCCATTTTTACAGAGTTTTGCATACTCAAAACCTTCAATTTTGACCCGTTTCAGGCACAGAAATGACTTTAAACACACTTATTTTAGTTGACAAAGTCCTAATTCACATCCAACAGTAATTTAGAGTCAAAAGATTAAATGTTAAACTTTCATCATTATAGACCATTTTGGGATCGTTCGACAGGTCCGGAGTCATCGTTTTTCATCCGAAAATTGATTTTTTGGACTGTACCAAAAATGATTCAAAATGTCAATTGGATCATGCCTCATGTTGAATAACCACTTTTTAAACCCTCACAGTGACCAAAATTGCCATTTTTACAGAGTTTTGCTTACTCAAAAGCTTCCATTTTGACCCGTTTCAGGCACAGAAATGACTTTAAACACACTTATTCTAGTTGACAAAGTCATAATTCACATCCAACAGTCATTTAGAGTCAAAAGATTAAATGTTAAAATGTCATCATTATAGACCATTTTGGGATCGTTCGACAGGTCCGGAGTCATCGTTTTTCATCCGAAAATAGATTTTTTGGACTGTACCAAAAATGATTCAAAATGTCAATTGGATCATGCCTCATGTTGAATAACCACTTTTTAAACCCTCACAGTGACCAAAATTGCCATTTTTACAGAGTTTTGCTTACTCAAAAGCTTCCATTTTGACCCGTTTCAGTTACAGAAATGACTTTAAACACACTTATTCTAGTTGACAAAGTCATAATTCACATCCAACAGTAATTTAGAGTCAAAAGATTAAATGTTGAAATTTCATCATTATAGACCATTTTGGTATCGTTCGACAGGTCCGGAGTCATCGTTTTTCATCCGAAAATTGATTTTTTGGACTGTACCAAAAATGATTCAAAATGTCAATTGGATCATGCCTCATGTTGAATAACCACTTTTTAAACCCTCACAGTGACCAAAATTGCCATTTTTACAGAGTTTTGCTTACTCAAAAGCTTCCATTTTGACCCGTTTCAGGCACAGAAATGACTTTAAACACACTTATTCTAGTTGACAAAGTCATAATTCACATCCAACAGTCATTTAGAGTCAAAAGATTAAATGTTAAAATGTCATCATTATAGACCATTTTGGGATCGTTCGACAGGTCCGGAGTCATCGTTTTTCATCCGAAAATTGATTTTTTGGACTGTACCAAAAATGATTCAAAATGTCAATTGGATCATGCCTCATGTTGAATAACCACTTTTTAAACCCTCACAGTGACAAAAAATTGCCATTTTTACAGAGTTTTGCTTACTCAAAAGCTTCCATTTTGACCCGTTTCAGGCACAGAAATGACTTTAAACACACTTATTCTAGTTGACAAAGTCATAATTCACATCCAACAGTCATTTAGAGTCAAAAGATTAAATGTTGAAATTTCATCATAATAGACCATTTTGGGATCGTTCGACAGGTCCGGAGTCATCGTTTTTCATCTGAAAATTAATTTTTGGGACTGTACCAAAAATGATTCAAAATGTCAATTGGATCATGCCTCATGTTGAATAACCACTTTTTAAACCCTCACAGTGACCAAAATTGCCATTTTTACAGAGTTTTGCTTACTCAAAAGCTTCCATTTTGACCCGTTTCAGGCACAGAAATGACTTTAAACACACTTATTCTAGTTGACAAAGTCATAATTCACATCCAACAGTAATTTAGAGTCAAAAGATTAAATGTTGAAATTTCATCATTATAGACCATTTTGGTATCGTTCGACAGGTCCGGAGTCATCGTTTTTCATCCGAAAATTGATTTTTTGGACTGTACCAACAATGATTCAAAATGTCAATTGGATCATGCCTCATGTTGAATAACCACTTTTTAAACCCCCACAGTGACCAAAATTGCCATTTTTACAGAGTTTTGCTTACTCAAAAGCTTCCATTTTGACCCGTTTCAGGCACAGAAATGACTTTAAACACACTTATTCTAGTTGACAAAGTCATAATTCACATCCAACAGTAATTTAGAGTCAAAAGATTAAATGTTGAAATTTCATCATTATAGACCATTTCATGATCGTTCGACAGGTCCGGCGTCATCGTTTTTCATCCGAAAATTTATTTTTTGGACTGTACCAAAAATGATTCAAAATGTCAATTGGATCATGCCTCATGTTGAATAACCACTTTTTAAACCCTCACAGTGACAAAAAATTGCCATTTTTACAGAGTTTTGCTTACTCAAAAGCTTCCATTTTGACCCGTTTCAGGCACAGAAATGACTTTAAACACACTTATTCTAGTTGACAAAGTCATAATTCACATCCAACAGTCATTTAGAGTCAAAAGATTAAATGTTGAAATTTCATCATTATAGACCATTTTGGTATCGTTCGACAGGTCCGGAGTCATCGTTTTTCATCCGAAAATTGATTTTTTGGACTGTACCAACAATGATTCAAAATGTCAATTGGATCATGCCTCATGTTGAATAACCACTTTTTAAACCCCCACAGTGACCAAAATTGCCATTTTTACAGAGTTTTGCTTACTCAAAAGCTTCCATTTTGACCCGTTTCAGGCACAGAAATGACTTTAAACACACTTATTCTAGTTGACAAAGTCATAATTCACATCCAACAGTAATTTAGAGTCAAAAGATTAAATGTTGAAATTTCATCATTATAGACCATTTTATGATCGTTCGACAGGTCCGGAGTCATCGTTTTTCATCCGAAAATTGATTTTTTGGACTGTACCAAAAATGATTCAAAATGTCAATTGGATCATGCCTCATGTTGAATAACCACTTTTTAAACCCTCACAGTGACCAAAATTGCCATTTTTACAGAGTTTTGCTTACTCAAAAGCTTCCATTTTGACCCGTTTCAGGCACAGAAATGACTTTAAACACACTTATTCTAGTTGACAAAGTCATAATTCACATCCAACAGTAATTTAGAGTCAAAAGATTAAATGTTGAAATTTCATCATTATAGACCATTTTGGTATCGTTCGACAGGTCCGGAGTCATCGTTTTTCATCCGAAAATTGATTTTTTGGACTGTACCAAAAATGATTCAAAATGTCAATTGGATCATGCCTCATGTTGAATAACCACTTTTTAACCCCTCACAGTGACCAAAATTGCCATTTTTTTTAGAGTTTTGCTTACTCAAAAGCTTCAATTTTGACCCGTTTCAGGCACAGAAATGACTTTAAACACACTTATTTTAGTTGACAAAGTCCTAATTCACATCCAACAGTAATTTAGAGTCAAAAGATTAAATGTTAAAATTTCATCATTATAGACCATTTTGGGATCGTTCGACAGGTCCGGAGTCATCGTTTTTCATCCGAAAATTGATTTTTTGGACTGTACCAAAAATTATTCAAAATGTCAATTGGATCATGCCTCATGTTGAATAACCACTTTTTAAACCCTCACAATGACCAAAATTGCCATTTTTACAGAGTTTGCGTACTCAAAAGCTTCCCTTTTGACCCGTTTCAGTTACAGAAATGACTTTAAACACACTTATTCTAGTTGACAAAGTCATAATTCACATCCAACAGTAATTTAGAGTCAAAAGATTAAATGTTGAAATTTCATCATTATAGACCATTTTGGTATCGTTCGACAGGTCCGGAGTCATCGTTTTTCATCCGAAAATTGATTTTTTGGACTGTACCAACAATGATTCAAAATGTCAATTGGATCATGCCTCATGTTGAATAACCACTTTTTAAACCCCCACAGTGACCAAAATTGCCATTTTTACAGAGTTTTGCTTACTCAAAAGCTTCCATTTTGACCCGTTTCAGGCACAGAAATGACTTTAAACACACTTATTCTAGTTGACAAAGTCATAATTCACATCCAACAGTAATTTAGAGTCAAAAGATTAAATGTTGAAATTTCATCATTATAGACGATTTTATGATCGTTCGACAGGTCCGGAGTCATCGTTTTTCATCCGAAAATTGATTTTTTGGACTGTACCAAAAATGATTCAAAATGTCAATTGGATCATGCCTCATGTTGAAGAACCACTTTTTAAACCCTCACAGTGACAAAAAATTGCCATTTTTACAGAGTTTTGCTTACTCAAAAGCTTCCATTTTGACCCGTTTCAGGCACAGAAATGACTTTAAACACACTTATTCTAGTTGACAAAGTCATAATTCACATCCAACAGTAATTTAGAGTCAAAAGATTAAATGTTAAAATTTCATCATTATAGACCATTTTGGGATCGTTCGACAGGTCCGGAGTCATCGTTTTTCATCCGAAAATTGATTTTTTGGACTGTACCAAAAATGATTCAAAATGTCAATTGGATCATGCCTCATGTTGAATAACCACTTTTTAAACCCTCACAGTGACCAAAATAGCCATTTTTACAAAGTTTTGCTTACTCAAAAGCTTCAATTTTGACCCGTTTCAGGCACAGAAATGACTTTAAACACACTTACTTTAGTTGACAAAGTCCTAATTCACATCCAACAGTAATTTAGAGCCAAAAGATTAAATGTTAAAATTTCATCATTATAGACCATTTTGGGATGGTTCGACAGGTCCGGAGTCATCGTTTTTCATCCGAAAATTGATTTTTTGGACTGTACCAACAATGATTCAAAATGTCAATTGGATCATGCCTCATGTTGAATAACCACTTTTTAAACCCCCACAGTGACCAAAATTGCCATTTTTACAGAGTTTTGCTTACTCAAAAGCTTCCATTTTGACCCGTTTCAGGCACAGAAATGACTTTAAACACACTTATTCTAGTTGACAAAGTCATAATTCACATCCAACAGTCATTTAGAGTCAAAAGATTAAATGTTGAAATTTCATCATTATAGACCATTTTGGTATCGTTCGACAGGTCCGGAGTCATTGTTTTTCATCCGAAAATTGATTTTTTGGACTGTACCAAAAATGATTCAAAATGTCAATTGGATCATGCCTCATGTTGAATAACCACTTTTTAAACCCTCACAGTGACCAAAATTGCCATTTTTACAGAGTTTTTCTTACTCAAAAGCTTCCATTTTGACCCGTTTCAGGCACAGAAATGACTTTAAACACACTTATTCTAGTTGACAAAGTCATAATTCACATCCAACAGTCATTTAGAGTCAAAAGAATAAATGTTGAAATTTCATCCATATTGACCATTTTGGGATCGTTCGACAGGTCCGGAGTCATCGTTTTTCATCCGAAAATAGATTTTTTGGACTGTACCAAAAATGATTCAAAATGTCAATTGGATCATGCCTCATGTTGAATAACCACTTTTTAAACCCTCACAGTGACCAAAATTGCCATTTTTACAGAGTTTTGCTTACTCAAAAGCTTCCATTTTGACCCGTTTCAGTTACAGAAATGACTTTAAACACACTTATTCTAGTTGACAAAGTCATAATTCACATCCAACAGTAATTTAGAGTCAAAAGATTAAATGTTGAAATTTCATCATTATAGACCATTTTGGTATCGTTCGACAGGTCCGGAGTCATCGTTTTTCATCCGAAAATTGATTTTTTGGACTGTACCAACAATGATTCAAAATGTCAATTGGATCATGCCTCATGTTGAATAACCACTTTTTAAACCCTCACAGTGACCAAAATTGCCATTTTTACAGAGTTTTGCATACTCAAAACCTTCAATTTTGACCCGTTTCAGGCACAGAAATGACTTTAAACACACTTATTTTAGTTGACAAAGTCCTAATTCACATCCAACAGTAATTTAGAGTCAAAAGATTAAATGTTAAACTTTCATCATTATAGACCATTTTGGGATCGTTCGACAGGTCCGGAGTCATCGTTTTTCATCCGAAAATTGATTTTTTGGACTGTACCAAAAATGATTCAAAATGTCAATTGGATCATGCCTCATGTTGAATAACCACTTTTTAAACCCTCACAGTGACCAAAATTGCCATTTTTACAGAGTTTTGCTTACTCAAAAGCTTCCATTTTGACCCGTTTCAGGTACAGAAATGACTTTAAACACACTTATTCTAGTTGACAAAGTCATAATTCACATCCAACAGTCATTTAGAGTCAAAAGATTAAATGTTAAAATGTCATCATTATAGACCATTTTGGGATCGTTCGACAGGTCCGGAGTCATCGTTTTTCATCCGAAAATAGATTTTTTGGACTGTACCAAAAATGATTCAAAATGTCAATTGGATCATGCCTCATGTTGAATAACCACTTTTTAAACCCTCACAGTGACCAAAATTGCCATTTTTACAGAGTTTTGCTTACTCAAAAGCTTCCATTTTGACCCGTTTCAGTTACAGAAATGACTTTAAACACACTTATTCTAGTTGACAAAGTCATAATTCACATCCAACAGTAATTTAGAGTCAAAAGATTAAATGTTGAAATTTCATCATTATAGACCATTTTGGTATCGTTCGACAGGTCCGGAGTCATCGTTTTTCATCCGAAAATTGATTTTTTGGACTGTACCAAAAATGATTCAAAATGTCAATTGGATCATGCCTCATGTTGAATAACCACTTTTTAAACCCTCACAGTGACCAAAATTGCCATTTTTACAGAGTTTTGCTTACTCAAAAGCTTCCATTTTGACCCGTTTCAGGCACAGAAATGACTTTAAACACACTTATTCTAGTTGACAAAGTCATAATTCACATCCAACAGTCATTTAGAGTCAAAAGATTAAATGTTAAAATGTCATCATTATAGACCATTTTGGGATCGTTCGACAGGTCCGGAGTCATCGTTTTTCTTCCGAAAATTGATTTTTTGGACTGTACCAAAAATGATTCAAAATGTCAATTGGATCATGCCTCATGTTGAATAACCACTTTTTAAACCCTCACAGTGACAAAAAATTGCCATTTTTACAGAGTTTTGCTTACTCAAAAGCTTCCATTTTGACCCGTTTCAGGCACAGAAATGACTTTAAACACACTTATTCTAGTTGACAAAGTCATAATTCACATCCAACAGTCATTTAGAGTCAAAAGATTAAATGTTGAAATTTCATCATAATAGACCATTTTGGGATCGTTCGACAGGTCCGGAGTCATCGTTTTTCATCTGAAAATTAATTTTTGGGACTGTACCAAAAATGATTCAAAATGTCAATTGGATCATGCCTCATGTTGAATAACCACTTTTTAAACCCTCACAGTGACCAAAATTGCCATTTTTACAGAGTTTTGCTTACTCAAAAGCTTCCATTTTGACCCGTTTCAGGCACAGAAATGACTTTAAACACACTTATTCTAGTTGACAAAGTCATAATTCACATCCAACAGTAATTTAGAGTCAAAAGATTAAATGTTGAAATTTCATCATTATAGACCATTTTGGTATCGTTCGACAGGTCCGGAGTCATCGTTTTTCATCCGAAAATTGATTTTTTGGACTGTACCAAAAATGATTCAAAATGTCAATTGGATCATGCCTCATGTTGAATAACCACTTTTTAACCCCTCACAGTGACCAAAATTGCCATTTTTACAGAGTTTTGCTTACTCAAAAGCTTCAATTTTGACCCGTTTCAGGCACAGAAATGACTTTAAACACACTTATTTTAGTTGACAAAGTCCTAATTCACATCCAACAGTAATTTAGAGTCAAAAGATTAAATGTTAAAATTTCATCATTATAGACCATTTTGGGATCGTTCGACAGGTCCGGAGTCATCGTTTTTCATCCGAAAATTGATTTTTTGGACTGTACCAAAAATTATTCAAAATGTCAATTGGATCATACCTCATGTTGAATAAACACTTTTTAAACCCTCACAGTGACCAAAATTGCCATTTTTACAGAGTTTTGCTTACTCAAAAGCTTCAATTTTGACCCGTTTCAGGCACAGAAATGACTTTAAACACACTTATTTTAGTTGACAAAGTCCTAATTCACATCCAACAGTAATTTAGAGTCAAAAGATTAAATGTTAAAATTTCATCATTATAGACCATTTTGGGATCGCTCGACAGGTCCGGAGTCATCGTTTTTCATCCGAAAATTGATTTTTTGGACTGTACAAAAAATGATTCCAAATGTCAATTGGATCATGCCTCATGTTGAATAACCACTTTTTAAACCCTCACAGTGACAAAAAATTGCCATTTTTACAGAGTTTTGCTTACTCAAAAGCTTCCATTTTGACCCGTTTCAGGCACAGAAATGACTTTAAACACACTTATTCTAGTTGACAAAGTCATAATTCACATCCAACAGTCATTTAGAGTCAAAAGATTAAATGTTGAAATTTCATCATTATAGACCATTTTGGTATCGTTCGACAGGTCCGGAGTCATCGTTTTTCATCCGAAAATTGATTTTTTGGACTGTACCAACAATGATTCAAAATGTCAATTGGATCATGCCTCATGTTGAATAACCACTTTTTAAACCCCCACAGTGACCAAAATTGCCATTTTTACAGAGTTTTGCTTACTCAAAAGCTTCCATTTTGACCCGTTTCAGGCACAGAAATGACTTTAAACACACTTATTCTAGTTGACAAAGTCATAATTCACATCCAACAGTAATTTAGAGTCAAAAGATTAAATGTTGAAATTTCATCATTATAGACCATTTTATGATCGTTCGACAGGTCCGGAGTCATCGTTTTTCATCCGAAAATTGATTTTTTGGACTGTACCAAAAATGATTCAAAATGTCAATTGGATCATGCCTCATGTTGAATAACCACTTTTTAAACCCTCACAGTGACCAAAATTGCCATTTTTACAGAGTTTTGCTTACTCAAAAGCTTCCATTTTGACCCGTTTCAGGCACAGAAATGACTTTAAACACACTTATTCTAGTTGACAAAGTCCTAATTCACATCCAACAGTAATTTAGAGTCAAAAGATTAAATGTTGAAATTTCATCCATATTGACCATTTTGGGATCGTTCGACAGGTCCGGAGTCATCGTTTTTCATCCGAAAATAGATTTTTTGGACTGTACCAAAAAGGATTCAAAATGTCAATTGGATCATGCCTCATGTTGAATAACCACTTTTTAAACCCTCACAGTGACCAAAATTGCCATTTTTACAGAGTTTTGCTTACTCAAAAGCTTCCATTTTGACCCGTTTCAGGCACAGAAATGACTTTAAACACACTTATTCTAGTTGACAAAGTCATAATTCACATCCAACAGTAATTTAGAGTCAAAAGATTAAATGTTGAAATTTCATCATTATAGACCATTTTGGTATCGTTCGACAGGTCCGGAGTCATCGTTTTTCATCCGAAAATTGATTTTTTTGGACTGTACCAAAAATGATTCAAAATGTCAATTGGATCATGCCTCATGTTGAATAACCACTTTTTAAACCCTCACAGTGACCAAAATTGCCATTTTGACAGAGTTTTGCTTACTCAAAAACTTCCATTTTGACCCGTTTCAGGCACAGAAATGACTTTAAACACACTTATTCTAGTTGACAAAATCATAATTCACATCCAACAGTAATTTAGAGTCAAAAGATTAAATGTTGAAATTTCATCATTATAGACCATTTTATGATCGTTCGACAGGTCCGGAGTCATCGTTTTTCATCCGAAAATTGATTTTTTGGACTGTACCAAAAATGATTCAAAATGTCAATTGGATCATGCCTCATGTTGAATAACCACTTTTTAAACCCTCACAGTGACCAAAATTGCCATTTTTACAGAGTTTTGCTTACTCAAAAGCTTCCATTTTGACCCGTTTCAGGCACAGAAATGACTTTAAACACACTTATTCTAGTTGACAAAGTCATAATTCACATCCAACAGTCATTTAGAGTCAAAAGATTAAATGTTGAAATTTCATCATTATAGACCATTTTATGATCGTTCGACAGGTCCGGAGTCATCGTATTTCATCTGAAAATGGATTTTTTGGACTGTACCAAAAATGATTCAAAATGTCAATTGGATCATGCCTCATGTTGAATAACCACTTTTTAAACCCTCACAGTGACCAAAATTGCCATTTTTACAAAGTTTTGCTTACTCAAAAGCTTCAATTTTGACCCGTTTCAGGCACAGAAATGACTTTAAACACACTTATTTTAGTTGACAAAGTCCTAATTCACATCCAACAGTAATTTAGAGTCAAAAGATTAAATGTTAAAATTTCATCATTATAGACCATTTTGGGATCGTTCGACAGGTCCGGAGTCATCGTTTTTCATCCGAAAATTGATTTTTTGGACTGTACCAAAAATGATTCAAAATGTCAATTGGATCATGCCTCATGTTGAATAAACACTTTTTAAACCCCACAGTGACCAAAATTGCCATTTTTACAGAGTTTTGCTTACTCAAAAGCTTTAATTTTGACCCGTTTCAGGCACAGAAATGACTTTAAACACACTTATTTTAGTTGACAAAGTCCTAATTCACATCCAACAGTAATTTAGAGTCAAAAGATTAAATGTTGAAATTTCATCATTATAGACCATTTTGGTAGCGTTCGACAGGTCCGGAGTCATTGTTTTTCATCCGAAAATTGATTTTTTGGACTGTACCAAAAATGATTCAAAATGTCAATTGGATCAGGCCTCATGTTGAATAACCACTTTTTAAACCCTCACAGTGACCAAAATTGCCATTTTTACAGAGTTTTGCATACTCAAAAGCTTCAATTTTGACCCGTTTCAGGCACAGAAATATCTTTAAACACACTTATTTTAGTTGACAAAGTCCTAATTCACATCCAACAGTAATTTAGAGTCAAAAGATTAAATGTTAAACTTTCATCATTATAGACCATTTTGGGATCGTTCGACAGGTCCGGAGTCATCGTTTTTCATCCGAAAATTGATTTTTTGGACTGTACCAAAAATGATTCAAAATGTCAATTGGATCATGCCTCATGTTGAATAACCACTTTTTAAACCCTCACAGTGACCAAAATTGCCATTTTTACAGAGTTTTGCTTACTCAAAAGCTTCCATTTTGACCCGTTTCAGGCACAGAAATGACTTTAAACACACTTATTCTAGTTGACAAAGTCATAATTCACATCCAACAGTCATTTAGAGTCAAAAGATTAAATGTTAAAATGTCATCATTATAGACCATTTTGGGATCGTTCGACAGGTCCGGAGTCATTGTTTTTCATCCGAAAATTGATTTTTTGGACTGTACCAAAAATGATTCAAAATGTCAATTGGATCATGCCTCATGTTGAATAACCACTTTTTAAACCCTCACAGTGACCAAAATTGCCATTTTTACAGAGTTTTTCTTACTCAAAAGCTTCAATTTTGACCCGTTTCAGGCACAGAAATGACTTTAAACACACTTATTTTAGTTGACAAAGTCAAAATTCACATCCAACAGTAATTTAGAGTCAAAAGATTAAATGTTAAAATTTCATCATTATAGACCATTTTGGGATCGTTCGACAGGTCCGGAGTCATCGTTTTTCATCCGAAAATTGATTTTTTGGACTGTACCAAAAATGATTCAAAATGTCAATTGGATCATGCCTCATGTTGAATAACCACTTTTTAAACCCTCACAGTGACAAAAAATTGCCATTTTTACAGAGTTTTGCTTACTCAAAAGCTTCCATTTTGACCCGTTTCAGGCACAGAAATGACTTTAAACACACTTATTCTAGTTGACAAAGTCATAATTCACATCCAACAGTCATTTAGAGTCAAAAGATTAAATGTTGAAATTTCATCCATATTGACCATTTTGGGATCGTTCGACAGGTCCGGAGACATTGTTTTTCATCCGAAAATAGATTTTTTGGACTGTACCAAAAATGATTCAAAATGTCAATTGGATCATGCCTCATGTTGAATAACCACTTTTTAAACCCTCACAGTGACCAAAATTGCCATTTTTACAGAGTTTTGCTTACTCAAAAGCTTCAATTTTGACCCGTTTCAGGCACAGAAATGACTTTAAACACACTTATTTTAGTTGACAAAGTCCTAATTCACATCCAACAGTAATTTAGAGTCAAAAGATTAAATGTTGAAATTTCATCATTATAGACCATTTTGGTATCGTTCGACAGGTCCGGAGTCATCGTTTTTCATCCGAAAATTGATTTTTTGGACTGTACCAACAATGATTCAAAATGTCAATTGGATCATGCCTCATGTTGAATAACCACTTTTTAAACCCCCCCTAGTGACCAAAATTGCCATTTTTACAGAGTTTTGCTTACTCAAAAGCTTCCATTTTGACCCGTTTCAGGCACAGAAATGACTTTAAACACACTTATTCTAGTTGACAAAGTCATAATTCACATCCAACAGTAATTTAGAGTCAAAAGATTAAATGTTGAAATTTCATCATTATAGACCATTTTATGATCATTCGACAGGTCCAGAGTCATCGTTTTTCATCCGAAAATTGATTTTTTGGACTGTACCAAAAATGATTCAAAATGTCAATTGGATCATGCCTCATGTTGAATAACCACTTTTTAAACCCTCACAGTGACCAAAATTGCCATTTTGACAGAGTTTTGCTTACTCAAAAGCTTCCATTTTGACCCGTTTCAGGCACAGAAATGACTTTAAACACACTTATTCTAGTTGACAAAGTCATAATTCACATCCAACAGTAATTTAGAGTCAAAAGATTAAATGTTGAAATTTCATCATTATAGACCATTTTGGTATCGTTCGACAGGTCCGGAGTCATCGTTTTTTATCCGAAAATTGATTTTTTGGACTGTACCAACAATGATTCAAAATGTCAATTGGATCATGCCTCATGTTGAATAACCACTTTTTAAACCCCCACAGTGACCAAAATTGCCATTTTTACAGAGTTTTGCTTACTCAAAAGCTTCTATTTTGACCCGTTTCAGGCACAGAAATGACTTTAAACACACTTATTCTAGTTGACAAAGTCATAATTCACATCCAACAGTAATTTAGAGTCAAAAGATTAAATGTTGAAATTTCATCATTATAGACCATTTTATGATCGTTCGACAGGTCCGGAGTCATCGTTTTTCATCCGAAAATTGATTTTTTGGACTGTACCAAAAATGATTCAAAATGTCAATTGGATCATGCCTCATGTTGAATAAACACTTTTTAAACCCTCACAGTGACCAAAATTGCCATTTTTACAGAGTTTTGCTTACTCGAAAGCTTCAATTTTGACCCGTTTCAGGCACAGAAATGACTTTAAACACACTTATTTTAGTTGACAAAGTCCTAATTCACATCCAACAGTAATTTAGAGTCAAAAGATTAAATGTTAAAATTTCATCATTATAGACCATTTTGGGATCGTTCGACAGGTCCGGAGTCATCGTTTTTCATCCGAAAATTGATTTTTTGGATTGTACCAAAAATGATTCAAAATGTCAATTGGATCATGCCTCATGTTGAATAACCACTTATTAAACCCTCACAGTGACAAAAAATTGCCATTTTTACAGAGTTTTGCTTACTCAAAAGCTTCCATTTTGACCCGTTTCAGTTACAGAAATGACTTTAAACACACTTATTCTAGTTGACAAAGTCATAATTCACATCCAACAGTAATTTAGAGTCAAAAGATTAAATGTTGAAATTTCATCATTATAGACCATTTTGGTATCGTTCGACAGGTCCGGAGTCATCGTTTTTCATCCGAAAATTGATTTTTTGGACTGTACCAAAAATGATTCAAAATGTCAATTGGATCATGCCTCATGTTGAATAACCACTTTTTAAACCCTCACAGTGACCAAAATTGCCATTTTTACAGAGTTTTGCTTACTCAAAAGCTTCCATTTTGACCCGTTTCAGGCACAGAAATGACTTTAAACACACTTATTCTAGTTGACAAAGTCATAATTCACATCCAACAGTCATTTAGAGTCAAAAGATTAAATGTTAAAATGTCATCATTATAGACCATTTTGGGATCGTTCGACAGGTCCGGAGTCATCGTTTTTCATCCGAAAATTGATTTTTTGGACTGTACCAAAAATGATTCAAAATGTCAATTGGATCATGCCTCATGTTGAATAACCACTTTTTAAACCCTCACAGTGACAAAAAATTGCCATTTTTACAGAGTTTTGCTTACTCAAAAGCTTCCATTTTGACCCGTTTCAGGCACAGAAATGACTTTAAACACACTTATTCTAGTTGACAAAGTCATAATTCACATCCAACAGTCATTTAGAGTCAAAAGATTAAATGTTGAAATTTCATCATAATAGACCATTTTGGGATCGTTCGACAGGTCCGGAGTCATCGTTTTTCATCTGAAAATTAATTTTTGGGACTGTACCAAAAATGATTCAAAATGTCAATTGGATCATGCCTCATGTTGAATAACCACTTTTTAAACCCTCACAGTGACCAAAATTGCCATTTTTACAGAGTTTTGCTTACTCAAAAGCTTCCATTTTGACCCGTTTCAGGCACAGAAATGACTTTAAACACACTTATTCTAGTTGACAAAGTCATAATTCACATCCAACAGTAATTTAGAGTCAAAAGATTAAATGTTGAAATTTCATCATTATAGACCATTTTGGTATCGTTCGACAGGTCCGGAGTCATCGTTTTTCATCCGAAAATTGATTTTTTGGACTGTACCAAAAATGATTCAAAATGTCAATTGGATCATGCCTCATGTTGAATAACCACTTTTTAAACCCTCACAGTGACAAAAAATTGCCATTTTTACAGAGTTTTGCTTACTCAAAAGCTTCCATTTTGACCCGTTTCAGGCACAGAAATGACTTTAAACACACTTATTCTAGTTGACAAAGTCATAATTCACATCCAACAGTCATTTAGAGTCAAAAGATTAAATGTTGAAATTTCATCATTATAGACCATTTTGGTATCGTTCGACAGGTCCGGAGTCATCGTTTTTCATCCGAAAATTGATTTTTTGGACTGTACCAACAATGATTCAAAATGTCAATTGGATCATGCCTCATGTTGAATAACCACTTTTTAAACCCCCACAGTGACCAAAATTGCCATTTTTACAGAGTTTTGCTTACTCAAAAGCTTCCATTTTGACCTGTTTCAGGCACAGAAATGACTTTAAACACACTTATTCTAGTTGACAAAGTCATAATTCACATCCAACAGTAATTTAGAGTCAAAAGATTAAATGTTGAAATTTCATCATTATAGACCATTTTATGATCGTTCGACAGGTCCGGAGTCATCGTTTTTCATCCGAAAATTGATTTTTTGGACTGTACCAAAAATGATTCAAAATGTCAATTGGATCATGCCTCATGTTGAATAACCACTTTTTAAACCCTCACAGTGACCAAAATTGCCATTTTTACAGAGTTTTGCTTACTCAAAAGCTTCCATTTTGACCCGTTTCAGGCACAGAAATGACTTTAAACACACTTATTCTAGTTGACAAAGTCCTAATTCACATCCAACAGTAATTTAGAGTCAAAAGATTAAATGTTGAAATTTCATCCATATTGACCATTTTGGGATCGTTCGACAGGTCCGGAGTCATCGTTTTTCATCCGAAAATAGATTTTTTGGACTGTACCAAAAAGGATTCAAAATGTCAATTGGATCATGCCTCATGTTGAATAACCACTTTTTAAACCCTCACAGTGACCAAAATTGCCATTTTTACAGAGTTTTGCTTACTCAAAAGCTTCCATTTTGACCCGTTTCAGGCACAGAAATGACTTTAAACACACTTATTCTAGTTGACAAAGTCATAATTCACATCCAACAGTAATTTAGAGTCAAAAGATTAAATGTTGAAATTTCATCATTATAGACCATTTTGGTATCGTTCGACAGGTCCGGAGTCATCGTTTTTCATCCGAAAATTGATTTTTTTGGACTGTACCAAAAATGATTCAAAATGTCAATTGGATCATGCCTCATGTTGAATAACCACTTTTTAAACCCTCACAGTGACCAAAATTGCCATTTTGACAGAGTTTTGCTTACTCAAAAACTTCCATTTTGACCCGTTTCAGGCACAGAAATGACTTTAAACACACTTATTCTAGTTGACAAAATCATAATTCACATCCAACAGTAATTTAGAGTCAAAAGATTAAATGTTGAAATTTCATCATTATAGACCATTTTATGATCGTTCGACAGGTCCGGAGTCATCGTTTTTCATCCGAAAATTGATTTTTTGGACTGTACCAAAAATGATTCAAAATGTCAATTGGATCATGCCTCATGTTGAATAACCACTTTTTAAACCCTCACAGTGACCAAAATTGCCATTTTTACAGAGTTTTGCTTACTCAAAAGCTTCCATTTTGACCCGTTTCAGGCACAGAAATGACTTTAAACACACTTATTCTAGTTGACAAAGTCATAATTCACATCCAACAGTCATTTAGAGTCAAAAGATTAAATGTTGAAATTTCATCATTATAGACCATTTTATGATCGTTCGACAGGTCCGGAGTCATCGTTTTTCATCTGAAAATGGATTTTTTGGACTGTACCAAAAATGATTCAAAATGTCAATTGGATCATGCCTCATGTTGAATACCACTTTTTAAACCCTCACAGTGACCAAAATTGCCATTTTTACAAAGTTTTGCTTACTCAAAAGCTTCAATTTTGACCCGTTTCAGGCACAGAAATGACTTTAAACACACTTATTTTAGTTGACAAAGTCCTAATTCACATCCAACAGTAATTTAGAGTCAAAAGATTAAATGTTAAAATTTCATCATTATAGACCATTTTGGGATCGCTCGACAGGTCCGGAGTCATCGTTTTTCATCCGAAAATTGATTTTTTGGACTGTACCAAAAATGATTCCAAATGTCAATTGGATCATGCCTCATGTTGAATAACCAATTTTTAAACCCTCACAGTGACAAAAAATTGCCATTTTTACAGAGTTTTGCTTACTCAAAAGCTTCCATTTTGACCCGTTTCAGGCACAGAAATGACTTTAAACACACTTATTCTAGTTGACAAAGTCATAATTCACATCCAACAGTCATTTAGAGTCAAAAGATTAAATGTTGAAATTTCATCATTATAGACCATTTTGGTATCGTTCGACAGGTCCGGAGTCATCGTTTTTCATCCGAAAATTGATTTTTTGGACTGTACCAACAATGATTCAAAATGTCAATTGGATCATGCCTCATGTTGAATAACCACTTTTTAAACCCCCACAGTGACCAAAATTGCCATTTTTACAGAGTTTTGCTTACTCAAAAGCTTCCATTTTGACCCGTTTCAGGCACAGAAATGACTTTAAACACACTTATTCTAGTTGACAAAGTCATAATTCACATCCAACAGTAATTTAGAGTCAAAAGATTAAATGTTGAAATTTCATCATTATAGACCATTTTATGATCGTTCGACAGGTCCGGAGTCATCGTTTTTCATCCGAAAATTGATTTTTTGGACTGTACCAAAAATGATTCAAAATGTCAATTGGATCATGCCTCATGTTGAATAACCACTTTTTAAACCCTCACAGTGACCAAAATTGCCATTTTTACAGAGTTTTGCTTACTCAAAAGCTTCCATTTTGACCCGTTTCAGGCACAGAAATGACTTTAAACACACTTATTCTAGTTGACAAAGTCCTAATTCACATCCAACAGTAATTTAGAGTCAAAAGATTAAATGTTGAAATTTCATCCATATTGACCATTTTGGGATCGTTCGACAGGTCCGAAATCATCGTTTTTCATCCGAAAATAGATTTTTTGGACTGTACCAAAAAGGATTCAAAATGTCAATTGGATCATGCCTCATGTTGAATAACCACTTTTTAAACCCTCACAGTGACCAAAATTGCCATTTTTACAGAGTTTTGCTTACTCAAAAGCTTCCATTTTGACCCGTTTCAGGCACAGAAATGACTTTAAACACACTTATTCTAGTTGACAAAGTCATAATTCACATCCAACAGTAATTTAGAGTCAAAAGATTAAATGTTGAAATTTCATCATTATAGACCATTTTGGTATCGTTCGACAGGTCCGGAGTCATCGTTTTTCATCCGAAAATTGATTTTTTTGGACTGTACCAAAAATGATTCAAAATGTCAATTGGATCATGCCTCATGTTGAATAACCACTTTTTAAACCCTCACAGTGACCAAAATTGCCATTTTGACAGAGTTTTGCTTACTCAAAAACTTCCATTTTGACCCGTTTCAGGCACAGAAATGACTTTAAACACACTTATTCTAGTTGACAAAATCATAATTCACATCCAACAGTAATTTAGAGTCAAAAGATTAAATGTTGAAATTTCATCATTATAGACCATTTTATGATCGTTCGACAGGTCCGGAGTCATCGTTTTTCATCCGAAAATTGATTTTTTGGACTGTACCAAAAATGATTCAAAATGTCAATTGGATCATGCCTCATGTTGAATAACCACTTTTTAAACCCTCACAGTGACCAAAATTGCCATTTTTACAGAGTTTTGCTTACTCAAAAGCTTCCATTTTGACCCGTTTCAGGCACAGAAATGACTTTAAACACACTTATTCTAGTTGACAAAGTCATAATTCACATCCAACAGTCATTTAGAGTCAAAAGATTAAATGTTGAAATTTCATCATTATAGACCATTTTATGATCGTTCGACAGGTCCGGAGTCATCGTTTTTCATCTGAAAATGGATTTTTTGGACTGTACCAAAAATGATTCAAAATGTCAATTGGATCATGCCTCATGTTGAATAACCACTTTTTAAACCCTCACAGTGACCAAAATTGCCATTTTTACAAAGTTTTGCTTACTCAAAAGCTTCAATTTTGACCCGTTTCAGGCACAGAAATGACTTTAAACACACTTATTTTAGTTGACAAAGTCCTAATTCACATCCAACAGTAATTTAGAGTCAAAAGATTAAATGTTAAAATTTCATCATTATAGACCATTTTGGGATCGTTCGACAGGTCCGGAGTCATCGTTTTTCATCCGAAAATTGATTTTTTGGACTGTACCAAAAATGATTCAAAATGTCAATTGGATCATGCCTCATGTTGAATAAACACTTTTTAAACCCCACAGTGACCAAAATTGCCATTTTTACAGAGTTTTGCTTACTCAAAAGCTTTAATTTTGACCCGTTTCAGGCACAGAAATGACTTTAAACAAACTTATTTTAGTTGACAAAGTCCTAATTCACATCCAACAGTAATTTAGAGTCAAAAGATTAAATGTTGAAATTTCATCATTATAGACCATTTTGGTATCGTTCGACAGGTCCGGAGTCATTGTTTTTCATCCGAAAATTGATTTTTTGGACTGTACCAAAAATGATTCAAAATGTCAATTGGATCAGGCCTCATGTTGAATAACCACTTTTTAAACCCTCACAGTGACCAAAATTGCCATTTTTACAGAGTTTTGCATACTCAAAAGCTTCAATTTTGACCCGTTTCAGGCACAGAAATATCTTTAAACACACTTATTTTAGTTGACAAAGTCCTAATTCACATCCAACAGTAATTTAGAGTCAAAAGATTAAATGTTAAACTTTCATCATTATAGACCATTTTGGGATCGTTCGACAGGTCCGGAGTCATCGTTTTTCATCCGAAAATTGATTTTTTGGACTGTACCAAAAATGATTCAAAATGTCAATTGGATCATGCCTCATGTTGAATAACCACTTTTTAAACCCTCACAGTGACCAAAATTGCCATTTTTACAGAGTTTTGCTTACTCAAAAGCTTCCATTTTGACCCGTTTCAGGCACAGAAATGACTTTAAACACACTTATTCTAGTTGACAAAGTCATAATTCACATCCAACAGTCATTTAGAGTCAAAAGATTAAATGTTAAAATGTCATCATTATAGACCATTTTGGGATCGTTCGACAGGTCCGGAGTCATTGTTTTTCATCCGAAAATTGATTTTTTGGACTGTACCAAAAATGATTCAAAATGTCAATTGGATCATGCCTCATGTTGAATAACCACTTTTTAAACCCTCACAGTGACCAAAATTGCCATTTTTACAGAGTTTTTCTTACTCAAAAGCTTCAATTTTGACCCGTTTCAGGCACAGAAATGACTTTAAACACACTTATTTTAGTTGACAAAGTCAAAATTCACATCCAACAGTAATTTAGAGTCAAAAGATTAAATGTTAAAATTTCATCATTATAGACCATTTTGGGATCGTTCGACAGGTCCGGAGTCATCGTTTTTCATCCGAAAATTGATTTTTTGGACTGTACCAAAAATGATTCAAAATGTCAATTGGATCATGCCTCATGTTGAATAACCACTTTTTAAACCCTCACAGTGACAAAAAATTGCCATTTTTACAGAGTTTTGCTTACTCAAAAGCTTCCATTTTGACCCGTTTCAGGCACAGAAATGACTTTAAACACACTTATTCTAGTTGACAAAGTCATAATTCACATCCAACAGTCATTTAGAGTCAAAAGATTAAATGTTGAAATTTCATCCATATTGACCATTTTGGGATCGTTCGACAGGTCCGGAGACATTGTTTTTCATCCGAAAATAGATTTTTTGGACTGTACCAAAAATGATTCAAAATGTCAATTGGATCATGCCTCATGTTGAATAACCACTTTTTAAACCCCCCCAGTGACCAAAATTGCCATTTTTACAGAGTTTTGCTTACTCAAAAGCTTCCATTTTGACCCGTTTCAGGCACAGAAATGACTTTAAACACACTTATTCTAGTTGACAAAGTCATAATTCACATCCAACAGTAATTTAGAGTCAAAAGATTAAATGTTGAAATTTCATCATTATAGACCATTTTATGATCATTCGACAGGTCCAGAGTCATCGTTTTTCATCCGAAAATTGATTTTTTGGACTGTACCAAAAATGATTCAAAATGTCAATTGGATCATGCCTCATGTTGAATAACCACTTTTTAAACCCTCACAGTGACCAAAATTGCCATTTTGACAGAGTTTTGCTTACTCAAAAGCTTCCATTTTGACCCGTTTCAGGCACAGAAATGACTTTAAACACACTTATTCTAGTTGACAAAGTCATAATTCACATCCAACAGTAATTTAGAGTCAAAAGATTAAATGTTGAAATTTCATCATTATAGACCATTTTGGTATCGTTCGACAGGTCCGGAGTCATCGTTTTTTATCCGAAAATTGATTTTTTGGACTGTACCAACAATGATTCAAAATGTCAATTGGATCATGCCTCATGTTGAATAACCACTTTTTAAACCCCCACAGTGACCAAAATTGCCATTTTTACAGAGTTTTGCTTACTCAAAAGCTTCTATTTTGACCCGTTTCAGGCACAGAAATGACTTTAAACACACTTATTCTAGTTGACAAAGTCATAATTCACATCCAACAGTAATTTAGAGTCAAAAGATTAAATGTTGAAATTTCATCATTATAGACCATTTTATGATCGTTCGACAGGTCCGGAGTCATCGTTTTTCATCCGAAAATTGATTTTTTGGACTGTACCAAAAATGATTCAAAATGTCAATTGGATCATGCCTCATGTTGAATAAACACTTTTTAAACCCTCACAGTGACCAAAATTGCCATTTTTACAGAGTTTTGCTTACTCGAAAGCTTCAATTTTGACCCGTTTCAGGCACAGAAATGACTTTAAACACACTTATTTTAGTTGACAAAGTCCTAATTCACATCCAACAGTAATTTAGAGTCAAAAGATTAAATGTTAAAATTTCATCATTATAGACCATTTTGGGATCGTTCGACAGGTCCGGAGTCATCGTTTTTCATCCGAAAATTGATTTTTTGGATTGTACCAAAAATGATTCAAAATGTCAATTGGATCATGCCTCATGTTGAATAACCACTTATTAAACCCTCACAGTGACAAAAAATTGCCATTTTTACAGAGTTTTGCTTACTCAAAAGCTTCCATTTTGACCCGTTTCAGTTACAGAAATGACTTTAAACACACTTATTCTAGTTGACAAAGTCATAATTCACATCCAACAGTAATTTAGAGTCAAAAGATTAAATGTTGAAATTTCATCATTATAGACCATTTTGGTATCGTTCGACAGGTCCGGAGTCATCGTTTTTCATCCGAAAATTGATTTTTTGGACTGTACCAAAAATGATTCAAAATGTCAATTGGATCATGCCTCATGTTGAATAACCACTTTTTAAACCCTCACAGTGACCAAAATTGCCATTTTTACAGAGTTTTGCTTACTCAAAAGCTTCCATTTTGACCCGTTTCAGGCACAGAAATGACTTTAAACACACTTATTCTAGTTGACAAAGTCATAATTCACATCCAACAGTCATTTAGAGTCAAAAGATTAAATGTTAAAATGTCATCATTATAGACCATTTTGGGATCGTTCGACAGGTCCGGAGTCATCGTTTTTCATCCGAAAATTGATTTTTTGGACTGTACCAAAAATGATTCAAAATGTCAATTGGATCATGCCTCATGTTGAATAACCACTTTTTAAACCCTCACAGTGACAAAAAATTGCCATTTTTACAGAGTTTTGCTTACTCAAAAGCTTCCATTTTGACCCGTTTCAGGCACAGAAATGACTTTAAACACACTTATTCTAGTTGACAAAGTCATAATTCACATCCAACAGTCATTTAGAGTCAAAAGATTAAATGTTGAAATGTCATCATAATAGACCATTTTGGGATCGTTCGACAGGTCCGGAGTCATCGTTTTTCATCTGAAAATTAATTTTTGGGACTGTACCAAAAATGATTCAAAATGTCAATTGGATCATGCCTCATGTTGAATAACCACTTTTTAAACCCTCACAGTGACCAAAATTGCCATTTTTACAGAGTTTTGCTTACTCAAAAGCTTCCATTTTGACCCGTTTCAGGCACAGAAATGACTTTAAACACACTTATTCTAGTTGACAAAGTCATAATTCACATCCAACAGTAATTTAGAGTCAAAAGATTAAATGTTGAAATTTCATCATTATAGACCATTTTGGTATCGTTCGACAGGTCCGGAGTCATCGTTTTTCATCCGAAAATTGATTTTTTGGACTGTACCAAAAATGATTCAAAATGTCAATTGGATCATGCCTCATGTTGAATAACCACTTTTTAACCCCTCACAGTGACCAAAATTGCCATTTTTACAGAGTTTTGCTTACTCAAAAGCTTCAATTTTGACCCGTTTCAGGCACAGAAATGACTTTAAACACACTTATTTTAGTTGACAAAGTCCTAATTCACATCCAACAGTAATTTAGAGTCAAAAGATTAAATGTTAAAATTTCATCATTATAGACCATTTTGGGATCGCTCGACAGGTCCGGAGTCATCGTTTTTCATCCGAAAATTGATTTTTTGGACTGTACAAAAAATGATTCCAAATGTCAATTGGATCATGCCTCATGTTGAATAACCACTTTTTAAACCCTCACAGTGACAAAAAATTGCCATTTTTACAGAGTTTTGCTTACTCAAAAGCTTCCATTTTGACCCGTTTCAGGCACAGAAATGACTTTAAACACACTTATTCTAGTTGACAAAGTCATAATTCACATCCAACAGTCATTTAGAGTCAAAAGATTAAATGTTGAAATTTCATCATTATAGACCATTTTGGTATCGTTCGACAGGTCCGGAGTCATCGTTTTTCATCCGAAAATTGATTTTTTGGACTGTACCAACAATGATTCAAAATGTCAATTGGATCATGCCTCATGTTGAATAACCACTTTTTAAACCCCCACAGTGACCAAAATTGCCATTTTTACAGAGTTTTGCTTACTCAAAAGCTTCCATTTCGACCCGTTTCAGGCACAGAAATGACTTTAAACACACTTATTCTAGTTGACAAAGTCATAATTCACATCCAACAGTAATTTAGAGTCAAAAGATTAAATGTTGAAATTTCATCATTATAGACCATTTTATATTCGTTCGACAGGTCCGGAGTCATCGTTTTTCATCCGAAAATTGATTTTTTGGACTGTACCAAAAATGATTCAAAATGTCAATTGGATCATGCCTCATGTTGAATAACCACTTTTTAAACCCTCACAGTGACCAAAATTGCCATTTTTACAGAGTTTTGCTTACTCAAAAGCTTCCATTTTGACCCGTTTCAGGCACAGAAATGACTTTAAACACACTTATTCTAGTTGACAAAGTCCTAATTCACATCCAACAGTAATTTAGAGTCAAAAGATTAAATGTTGAAATTTCATCCATATTGACCATTTTGGGATCGTTCGACAGGTCCGGAGTCATCGCTTTTCATCCGAAAATAGATTTTTTGGACTGTACCAAAAAGGATTCAAAATGTCAATTGGATCATGCCTCATGTTGAATAACCACTTTTTAAACCCTCACAGTGACCAAAATTGCCATTTTTACAGAGTTTTGCTTACTCAAAAGCTTCCATTTTGACCCGTTTCAGGCACAGAAATGACTTTAAACACACTTATTCTAGTTGACAAAGTCATAATTCACATCCAACAGTAATTTAGAGTCAAAAGATTAAATGTTGAAATTTCATCATTATAGACCATTTTGGTATCGTTCGACAGGTCCGGAGTCATCGTTTTCCATCCGAAAATTGATTTTTTTGGACTGTACCAAAAATGATTCAAAATGTCAATTGGATCATGCCTCATGTTGAATAACCACTTTTTAAACCCTCACAGTGACCAAAATTGCCATTTTGACAGAGTTTTGCTTACTCAAAAACTTCCATTTTGACCCGTTTCAGGCACAGAAATGACTTTAAACACACTTATTCTAGTTGACAAAATCATAATTCACATCCAACAGTAATTTAGAGTCAAAAGATTAAATGTTGAAATTTCATCATTATAGACCATTTTATGATCGTTCGACAGGTCCGGAGTCATCGTTTTTCATCCGAAAATTGATTTTTTGGACTGTACCAAAAATGATTCAAAATGTCAATTGGATCATGCCTCATGTTGAATAACCACTTTTTAAACCCTCACAGTGACCAAAATTGCCATTTTTACAGAGTTTTGCTTACTCAAAAGCTTCCATTTTGACCCGTTTCAGGCACAGAAATGACTTTAAACACACTTATTCTAGTTGACAAAGTCATAATTCACATCCAACAGTCATTTAGAGTCAAAAGATTAAATGTTGAAATTTCATCATTATAGACCATTTTATGATCGTTCGACAGGTCCGGAGTCATCGTTTTTCATCTGAAAATGGATTTTTTGGACTGTACCAAAAATGATTCAAAATGTCAATTGGATCATGCCTCATGTTGAATAACCACTTTTTAAACCCTCACAGTGACCAAAATTGCCATTTTTACAAAGTTTTGCTTACTCAAAAGCTTCAATTTTGACCCGTTTCAGGCACAGAAATGACTTTAAACACACTTATTTTAGTTGACAAAGTCCTAATTCACATCCAACAGTAATTTAGAGTCAAAAGATTAAATGTTAAAATTTCATCATTATAGACCATTTTGGGATCGTTCGACAGGTCCGGAGTCATCGTTTTTCATCCGAAAATTGATTTTTTGGACTGTACCAAAAATGATTCAAAATGTCAATTGGATCATGCCTCATGTTGAATAAACACTTTTTAAACCCCACAGTGACCAAAATTGCCATTTTTACAGAGTTTTGCTTACTCAAAAGCTTTAATTTTGACCCGTTTCAGGCACAGAAATGACTTTAAACACACTTATTTTAGTTGACAAAGTCCTAATTCACATCCAACAGTAATTTAGAGTCAAAAGATTAAATGTTGAAATTTCATCATTATAGACCATTTTGGTATCGTTCGACAGGTCCGGAGTCATTGTTTTTCATCCGAAAATTGATTTTTTGGACTGTACCAAAAATGATTCAAAATGTCAATTGGATCAGGCCTCATGTTGAATAACCACTTTTTAAACCCTCACAGTGACCAAAATTGCCATTTTTACAGAGTTTTGCATACTCAAAAGCTTCAATTTTGACCCGTTTCAGGCACAGAAATATCTTTAAACACACTTATTTTAGTTGACAAAGTCCTAATTCACATCCAACAGTAATTTAGAGTCAAAAGATTAAATGTTAAACTTTCATCATTATAGACCATTTTGGGATCGTTCGACAGGTCCGGAGTCATCGTTTTTCATCCGAAAATTGATTTTTTGGACTGTACCAAAAATGATTCAAAATGTCAATTGGATCATGCCTCATGTTGAATAACCACTTTTTAAACCCTCACAGTGACCAAAATTGCCATTTTTACAGAGTTTTGCTTACTCAAAAGCTTCCATTTTGACCCGTTTCAGGCACAGAAATGACTTTAAACACACTTATTCTAGTTGACAAAGTCATAATTCACATCCAACAGTCATTTAGAGTCAAAAGATTAAATGTTAAAATGTCATCATTATAGACCATTTTGGGATCGTTCGACAGGTCCGGAGTCATTGTTTTTCATCCGAAAATTGATTTTTTGGACTGTACCAAAAATGATTCAAAATGTCAATTGGATCATGCCTCATGTTGAATAACCACTTTTTAAACCCTCACAGTGACCAAAATTGCCATTTTTACAGAGTTTTTCTTACTCAAAAGCTTCAATTTTGACCCGTTTCAGGCACAGAAATGACTTTAAACACACTTATTTTAGTTGACAAAGTCAAAATTCACATCCAACAGTAATTTAGAGTCAAAAGATTAAATGTTAAAATTTCATCATTATAGACCATTTTGGGATCGTTCGACAGGTCCGGAGTCATCGTTTTTCATCCGAAAATTGATTTTTTGGACTGTACCAAAAATGATTCAAAATGTCAATTGGATCATGCCTCATGTTGAATAACCACTTTTTAAACCCTCACAGTGACAAAAAATTGCCATTTTTACAGAGTTTTGCTTACTCAAAAGCTTCCATTTTGACCCGTTTCAGGCACAGAAATGACTTTAAACACACTTATTCTAGTTGACAAAGTCATAATTCACATCCAACAGTCATTTAGAGTCAAAAGATTAAATGTTGAAATTTCATCCATATTGACCATTTTGGGATCGTTCGACAGGTCCGGAGACATTGTTTTTCATCCGAAAATAGATTTTTTGGACTGTACCAAAAATGATTCAAAATGTCAATTGGATCATGCCTCATGTTGAATAACCACTTTTTAAACCCTCACAGTGACCAAAATTGCCATTTTTACAGAGTTTTGCTTACTCAAAAGCTTCCATTTTGACCCGTTTCAGGCACAGAAATGACTTTAAACACACTTATTTTAGTTGACAAAGTCCTAATTCACATCCAACAGTAATTTAGAGTCAAAAGATTAAATGTTGAAATTTCATCATTATAGACCATTTTGGTATCGTTCGACAGGTCCGGAGTCATCGTTTTTCATCCGAAAATTGATTTTTTGGACTGTACCAACAATGATTCAAAATGTCAATTGGATCATGCCTCATGTTGAATAACCACTTTTTAAACCCCCCCTAGTGACCAAAATTGCCATTTTTACAGAGTTTTGCTTACTCAAAAGCTTCCATTTTGACCCGTTTCAGGCACAGAAATGACTTTAAACACACTTATTCTAGTTGACAAAGTCATAATTCACATCCAACAGTAATTTAGAGTCAAAAGATTAAATGTTGAAATTTCATCATTATAGACCATTTTATGATCATTCGACAGGTCCAGAGTCATCGTTTTTCATCCGAAAATTGATTTTTTGGACTGTACCAAAAATGATTCAAAATGTCAATTGGATCATGCCTCATGTTGAATAACCACTTTTTAAACCCTCACAGTGACCAAAATTGCCATTTTGACAGAGTTTTGCTTACTCAAAAGCTTCCATTTTGACCCGTTTCAGGCACAGAAATGACTTTAAACACACTTATTCTAGTTGACAAAGTCATAATTCACATCCAACAGTAATTTAGAGTCAAAAGATTAAATGTTGAAATTTCATCATTATAGACCATTTTGGTATCGTTCGACAGGTCCGGAGTCATCGTTTTTCATCCGAAAATTGATTTTTTGGACTGTACCAACAATGATTCAAAATGTCAATTGGATCATGCCTCATGTTGAATAACCACTTTTTAAACCCCCACAGTGACCAAAATTGCCATTTTTACAGAGTTTTGCTTACTCAAAAGCTTCTATTTTGACCCGTTTCAGGCACAGAAATGACTTTAAACACACTTATTCTAGTTGACAAAGTCATAATTCACATCCAACAGTAATTTAGAGTCAAAAGATTAAATGTTGAAATTTCATCATTATAGACCATTTTATGATCGTTCGACAGGTCCGGAGTCATCGTTTTTCATCCGAAAATTGATTTTTTGGACTGTACCAAAAATGATTCAAAATGTCAATTGGATCATGCCTCATGTTGAATAAACACTTTTTAAACCCTCACAGTGACCAAAATTGCCATTTTTACAGAGTTTTGCTTACTCGAAAGCTTCAATTTTGACCCGTTTCAGGCACAGAAATGACTTTAAACACACTTATTTTAGTTGACAAAGTCCTAATTCACATCCAACAGTAATTTAGAGTCAAAAGATTAAATGTTAAAATTTCATCATTATAGACCATTTTGGGATCGTTCGACAGGTCCGGAGTCATTGTTTTTCATCCGAAAATTGATTTTTTGGATTGTACCAAAAATGATTCAAAATGTCAATTGGATCATGCCTCATGTTGAATAACCACTTATTAAACCCTCACAGTGACAAAAAATTGCCATTTTTACAGAGTTTTGCTTACTCAAAAGCTTCCATTTTGACCCGTTTCAGTTACAGAAATGACTTTAAACACACTTATTTTAGTTGACAAAGTCCTAATTCACATCCAACAGTAATTTAGAGTAAAAAGATTAAATGTTGAAATTTCATCATTATAGACCATTTTGGTATCGTTCGACAGGTCCGGAGTCATCGTTTTTCATCCGAAAATTGATTTTTTGGACTGTACCAAAAATGATTCAAAATGTCAATTGGATCATGCCTCATGTTGAATAACCACTTTTTAAACCCTCACAGTGACCAAAATTGCCATTTTTACAGAGTTTTGCTTACTCAAAAGCTTCCATTTTGACCCGTTTCAGGCACAGAAATGACTTTAAACACACTTATTCTAGTTGACAAAGTCATAATTCACATCCAACAGTCATTTAGAGTCAAAAGATTAAATGTTAAAATGTCATCATTATAGACCATTTTGGGATCGTTCGACAGGTCCGGAGTCATCGTTTTTCATCCGAAAATTGATTTTTTGGACTGTACCAAAAATGATTCAAAATGTCAATTGGATCATGCCTCATGTTGAATAACCACTTTTTAAACCCTCACAGTGACAAAAAATTGCCATTTTTACAGAGTTTTGCTTACTCAAAAGCTTCCATTTTGACCCGTTTCAGGCACAGAAATGACTTTAAACACACTTATTCTAGTTGACAAAGTCATAATTCACATCCAACAGTCATTTAGAGTCAAAAGATTAAATGTTGAAATTTCATCATAATAGACCATTTTGGGATCGTTCGACAGGTCCGGAGTCATCGTTTTTCATCTGAAAATTAATTTTTGGGACTGTACCAAAAATGATTCAAAATGTCAATTGGATCATGCCTCATGTTGAATAACCACTTTTTAAACCCTCACAGTGACCAAAATTGCCATTTTTACAGAGTTTTGCTTACTCAAAAGCTTCCATTTTGACCCGTTTCAGGCACAGAAATGACTTTAAACACACTTATTCTAGTTGACAAAGTCATAATTCACATCCAACAGTAATTTAGAGTCAAAAGATTAAATGTTGAAATTTCATCATTATAGACCATTTTGGTATCGTTCGACAGGTCCGGAGTCATCGTTTTTCATCCGAAAATTGATTTTTTGGACTGTACCAAAAATGATTCAAAATGTCAATTGGATCATGCCTCATGTTGAATAACCACTTTTTAACCCCTCACAGTGACCAAAATTGCCATTTTTACAGAGTTTTGCTTACTCAAAAGCTTCAATTTTGACCCGTTTCAGGCACAGAAATGACTTTAAACACACTTATTTTAGTTGACAAAGTCCTAATTCACATCCAACAGTAATTTAGAGTCAAAAGATTAAATGTTAAAATTTCATCATTATAGACCATTTTGGGATCGTTCGACAGGTCCGGAGTCATCGTTTTTCATCCGAAAATTGATTTTTTGGACTGTACCAAAAATTATTCAAAATGTCAATTGGATCATACCTCATGTTGAATAAACACTTTTTAAACCCTCACAGTGACCAAAATTGCCATTTTTACAGAGTTTTGCTTACTCAAAAGCTTCAATTTTGAACCGTTTCAGGCACAGAAATGACTTTAAACACACTTATTTTAGTTGACAAAGTCCTAATTCACATCCAACAGTAATTTAGAGTCAAAAGATTAAATGTTAAAATTTCATCATTATAGACCATTTTGGGATCGCTCGACAGGTCCGGAGTCATCGTTTTTCATCCGAAAATTGATTTTTTGGACTGTACAAAAAATGATTCCAAATGTCAATTGGATCATGCCTCATGTTGAATAACCACTTTTTAAACCCTCACAGTGACAAAAAATTGCCATTTTTACAGAGTTTTGCTTACTCAAAAGCTTCCATTTTGACCCGTTTCAGGCACAGAAATGACTTTAAACACACTTATTCTAGTTGACAAAGTCATAATTCACATCCAATAGTCATTTAGAGTCAAAAGATTAAATGTTGAAATTTCATCATTATAGACCATTTTGGTATCGTTCGACAGGTCCGGAGTCATCGTTTTTCATCCGAAAATTGATTTTTTGGACTGTACCAACAATGATTCAAAATGTCAATTGGATCATGCCTCATGTTGAATAACCACTTTTTAAACCCCCACAGTGACCAAAATTGCCATTTTTACAGAGTTTTGCTTACTCAAAAGCTTCCATTTTGACCCGTTTCAGGCACAGAAATGACTTTAAACACACTTATTCTAGTTGACAAAGTCCTAATTCACATCCAACAGTAATTTAGAGTCAAAAGATTAAATGTTGAAATTTCATCCATATTGACCATTTTGGGATCGTTCGACAGGTCCGGAGTCATCGTTTTTCATCCGAAAATAGATTTTTTGGACTGTACCAAAAAGGATTCAAAATGTCAATTGGATCATGCCTCATGTTGAATAACCACTTTTTAAACCCTCACAGTGACCAAAATTGCCATTTTTACAGAGTTTTGCTTACTCAAAAGCTTCCATTTTGACCCGTTTCAGGCACAGAAATGACTTTAAACACACTTATTCTAGTTGACAAAGTCATAATTCACATCCAACAGTAATTTAGAGTCAAAAGATTAAATGTTGAAATTTGATCATTATAGACCATTTTGGTATCGTTCGACAGGTCCGGAGTCATCGTTTTTCATCCGAAAATTGATTTTTTTGGACTGTACCAAAAATGATTCAAAATGTCAATTGGATCATGCCTCATGTTGAATAACCACTTTTTAAACCCTCACAGTGACCAAAATTGCCATTTTGACAGAGTTTTGCTTACTCAAAAACTTCCATTTTGACCCGTTTCAGGCACAGAAATGACTTTAAACACACTTATTCTAGTTGACAAAATCATAATTCACATCCAACAGTAATTTAGAGTCAAAAGATTAAATGTTGAAATTTCATCATTATAGACCATTTTATGATCGTTCGACAGGTCCGGAGTCATCGTTTTTCATCCGAAAATTGATTTTTTGGACTGTACCAAAAATGATTCAAAATGTCAATTGGATCATGCCTCATGTTGAATAACCACTTTTTAAACCCTCACAGTGACCAAAATTGCCATTTTTACAGAGTTTTGCTTACTCAAAAGCTTCCATTTTGACCCGTTTCAGGCACAGAAATGACTTTAAACACACTTATTCTAGTTGACAAAGTCATAATTCACATCCAACAGTCATTTAGAGTCAAATTGATTAAATGTTGAAATTTCATCATTATAGACCATTTTATGATCGTTCGACAGGTCCGGAGTCATCGTTTTTCATCTGAAAATGGATTTTTTGGACTGTACCAAAAATGATTCAAAATGTCAATTGGATCATGCCTCATGTTGAATAACCACTTTTTAAACCCTCACAGTGACCAAAATTGCCATTTTTACAAAGTTTTGCTTACTCAAAAGCTTCAATTTTGACCCGTTTCAGGCACAGAAATGACTTTAAACACACTTATTTTAGTTGACAAAGTCCTAATTCACATCCAACAGTAATTTAGAGTCAAAAGATTAAATGTTAAAATTTCATCATTATAGACCATTTTGGGATCGTTCGACAGGTCCGGAGTCATCGTTTTTCATCCGAAAATTGATTTTTTGGACTGTACCAAAAATGATTCAAAATGTCAATTGGATCATGCCTCATGTTGAATAAACACTTTTTAAACCCCCACAGTGACCAAAATTGCCATTTTTACAGAGTTTTGCTTACTCAAAAGCTTTAATTTTGACCCGTTTCAGGCACAGAAATGACTTTAAACACACTTATTTTAGTTGACAAAGTCCTAATTCACATCCAACAGTAATTTAGAGTCAAAAGATTAAATGTTGAAATTTCATCATTATAGACCATTTTGGTATCGTTCGACAGGTCCGGAGTCATTGTTTTTCATCCGAAAATTGATTTTTTGGACTGTACCAAAAATGATTCAAAATGTCAATTGGATCAGGCCTCATGTTGAATAACCACTTTTTAAACCCTCACAGTGACCAAAATTGCCATTTTTACAGAGTTTTGCATACTCAAAAGCTTCAATTTTGACCCGTTTCAGGCACAGAAATATCTTTAAACACACTTATTTTAGTTGACAAAGTCCTAATTCACATCCAACAGTAATTTAGAGTCAAAAGATTAAATGTTAAACTTTCATCATTATAGACCATTTTGGGATCGTTCGACAGGTCCGGAGTCATCGTTTTTCATCCGAAAATTGATTTTTTGGACTGTACCAAAAATGATTCAAAATGTCAATTGGATCATGCCTCATGTTGAATAACCACTTTTTAAACCCTCACAGTGACCAAAATTGCCATTTTTACAGAGTTTTGCTTACTCAAAAGCTTCCATTTTGACCCGTTTCAGGCACAGAAATGACTTTAAACACACTTATTCTAGTTGACAAAGTCATAATTCACATCCAACAGTCATTTAGAGTCAAAAGATTAAATGTTAAAATGTCATCATTATAGACCATTTTGGGATCGTTCGACAGGTCCGGAGTCATTGTTTTTCATCCGAAAATTGATTTTTTGGACTGTACCAAAAATGATTCAAAATGTCAATTGGATCATGCCTCATGTTGAATAACCACTTTTTAAACCCTCACAGTGACCAAAATTGCCATTTTTACAGAGTTTTTCTTACTCAAAAGCTTCAATTTTGACCCGTTTCAGGCACAGAAATGACTTTAAACACACTTATTTTAGTTGACAAAGTCAAAATTCACATCCAACAGTAATTTAGAGTCAAAAGATTAAATGTTAAAATTTCATCATTATAGACCATTTTGGGATCGTTCGACAGGTCCGGAGTCATCGTTTTTCATCCGAAAATTGATTTTTTGGACTGTACCAAAAATGATTCAAAATGTCAATTGGATCATGCCTCATGTTGAATAACCACTTTTTAAACCCTCACAGTGACAAAAAATTGCCATTTTTACAGAGTTTTGCTTACTCAAAAGCTTCCATTTTGACCCGTTTCAGGCACAGAAATGACTTTAAACACACTTATTCTAGTTGACAAAGTCATAATTCACATCCAACAGTCATTTAGAGTCAAAAGATTAAATGTTGAAATTTCATCCATATTGACCATTTTGGGATCGTTCGACAGGTCCGGAGACATTGTTTTTCATCCGAAAATAGATTTTTTGGACTGTACCAAAAATGATTCAAAATGTCAATTGGATCATGCCTCATGTTGAATAACCACTTTTTAAACCCTCACAGTGACCAAAATTGCCATTTTTACAGAGTTTTGCTTACTCAAAAGCTTCCATTTTGACCCGTTTCAGTTACAGAAATGACTTTAAACACACTTATTCTAGTTGACAAAGTCATAATTCACATCCAACAGTAATTTAGAGTCAAAAGATTAAATGTTGAAATTTCATCATTATAGACCATTTTGGTATCGTTCGACAGGTCCGGAGTCATCGTTTTTCATCCGAAAATTTATTTTTTGGACTGTACCAACAATGATTCAAAATGTCAATTGGATCATGCCTCATGTTGAATAACCACTTTTTAAACCCCCACAGTGACCAAAATTGCCATTTTTACAGAGTTTTGCTTACTCAAAAGCTTCCATTTTGACCCGTTTCAGGCACAGAAATGACTTTAAACACACTTATTCTAGTTGACAAAGTCATAATTCACATCCAACAGTAATTTAGAGTCAAAAGATTAAATGTTGAAATTTCATCATTATAGACCATTTTATGATCGTTCGACAGGTCCGGAGTCATCGTTTTTCATCCGAAAATTGATTTTTTGGACTGTACCAAAAATGATTCAAAATGTCAATTGGATCATGCCTCATGTTGAATAACCACTTTTTAAACCCTCACAGTGACCAAAATTGCCATTTTTACAGAGTTTTGCTTACTCAAAAGCTTCCATTTTGACCCGTTTCAGGCACAGAATTGACTTTAAACACACTTATTCTAGTTGACAAAGTCATAATTCACATCCAACAGTCATTTAGAGTCAAAAGATTAAATGTTGAAATTTCATCATTATAGACCATTTTATGATCGTTCGACAGGTCCGGAGTCATCGTTTTTCATCTGAAAATGGATTTTTTGGACTGTACCAAAAATGATTCAAAATGTCAATTGGATCATGCCTCATGTTGAATAACCACTTTTTAAACCCTCACAGTGACCAAAATTGCCATTTTTACAAAGTTTTGCTTACTCAAAAGCTTCAATTTTGACCCGTTTCAGGCACAGAAATGACTTTAAACACACTTATTTTAGTTGACAAAGTCCTAATTCACATCCAACAGTAATTTAGAGTCAAAAGATTAAATGTTAAAATTTCATCATTATAGACCATTTTGGGATCGTTCGACAGGTCCGGAGTCATCGTTTTTCATCCGAAAATTGATTTTTTGGACTGTACCAAAAATGATTCAAAATGTCAATTGGATCATGCCTCATGTTGAATAAACACTTTTTAAACCCCCACAGTGACCAAAATTGCCATTTTTACAGAGTTTTGCTTACTCAAAAGCTTTAATTTTGACCCGTTTCAGGCACAGAAATGACTTTAAACACACTTATTTTAGTTGACAAAGTCCTAATTCACATCCAACAGTAATTTAGAGTCAAAAGATTAAATGTTGAAATTTCATCATTATAGACCATTTTGGTATCGTTCGACAGGTCCGGAGTCATTGTTTTTCATCCGAAAATTGATTTTTTGGACTGTACCAAAAATGATTCAAAATGTCAATTGGATCAGGCCTCATGTTGAATAACCACTTTTTAAACCCTCACAGTGACCAAAATTGCCATTTTTACAGAGTTTTGCATACTCAAAAGCTTCAATTTTGACCCGTTTCAGGCACAGAAATATCTTTAAACACACTTATTTTAGTTGACAAAGTCCTAATTCACATCCAACAGTAATTTAGAGTCAAAAGATTAAATGTTAAACTTTCATCATTATAGACCATTTTGGGATCGTTCGACAGGTCCGGAGTCATCGTTTTTCATCCGAAAATTGATTTTTTGGACTGTACCAAAAATGATTCAAAATGTCAATTGGATCATGCCTCATGTTGAATAACCACTTTTTAAACCCTCACAGTGACCAAAATTGCCATTTTTACAGAGTTTTGCTTACTCAAAAGCTTCCATTTTGACCCGTTTCAGGCACAGAAATGACTTTAAACACACTTATTCTAGTTGACAAAGTCATAATTCACATCCAACAGTCATTTAGAGTCAAAAGATTAAATGTTAAAATGTCATCATTATAGACCATTTTGGGATCGTTCGACAGGTCCGGAGTCATTGTTTTTCATCCGAAAATTGATTTTTTGGACTGTACCAAAAATGATTCAAAATGTCAATTGGATCATGCCTCATGTTGAATAACCACTTTTTAAACCCTCACAGTGACCAAAATTGCCATTTTTACAGAGTTTTTCTTACTCAAAAGCTTCAATTTTGACCCGTTTCAGGCACAGAAATGACTTTAAACACACTTATTTTAGTTGACAAAGTCAAAATTCACATCCAACAGTAATTTAGAGTCAAAAGATTAAATGTTAAAATTTCATCATTATAGACCATTTTGGGATCGTTCGACAGGTCCGGAGTCATCGTTTTTCATCCGAAAATTGATTTTTTGGACTGTACCAAAAATGATTCAAAATGTCAATTGGATCATGCCTCATGTTGAATAACCACTTTTTAAACCCTCACAGTGACCAAAATTGCCATTTTTACAGAGTTTTGCTTACTCAAAAGCTTCCATTTTGACCCGTTTCAGTTACAGAAATGACTTTAAACACACTTATTCTAGTTGACAAAGTCATAATTCACATCCAACAGTAATTTAGAGTCAAAAGATTAAATGTTGAAATTTCATCATTATAGACCATTTTGGTATCGTTCGACAGGTCCGGAGTCATCGTTTTTCATCCGAAAATTTATTTTTTGGACTGTACCAACAATGATTCAAAATGTCAATTGGATCATGCCTCATGTTGAATAACCACTTTTTAAACCCCCACAGTGACCAAAATTGCCATTTTTACAGAGTTTTGCTTACTCAAAAGCTTCCATTTTGACCCGTTTCAGGCACAGAAATGACTTTAAACACACTTATTCTAGTTGACAAAGTCATAATTCACATCCAACAGTAATTTAGAGTCAAAAGATTAAATGTTGAAATTTCATCATTATAGACCATTTTATGATCGTTCGACAGGTCCGGAGTCATCGTTTTTCATCCGAAAATTGATTTTTTGGACTGTACCAAAAATGATTCAAAATGTCAATTGGATCATGCCTCATGTTGAATACCCACTTTTTAAACCCTCACAGTGACCAAAATTGCCATTTTTACAGAGTTTTGCTTACTCAAAAGCTTCCATTTTGACCCGTTTCAGGCACAGAAATGACTTTAAACACACTTATTCTAGTTGACAAAGTCATAATTCACATCCAACAGTAATTTAGAGTCAAAAGATTAAATGTTGAAATTTCATCATTATAGACCATTTTGGTATCGTTCGACAGGTCCGGAGTCATCGTTTTTCATCCGAAAATTGATTTTTTGGACTGTACCAAAAATGATTCAAAATGTCAATTGGATCATGCCTCATGTTGAATAACCACTTTTTAAACCCTCACAGTGACCAAAATTGCCATTTTTACAGAGTTTTGCTTACTCAAAAGCTTCCATTTTGACCCGTTTCAGTTACAGAAATGACTTTAAACACACTTATTCTAGTTGACAAAGTCATAATTCACATCCAACAGTAATTTAGAGTCAAAAGATTAAATGTTGAAATTTCATCATTATAGACCATTTTGGTATCGTTCGACAGGTCCGGAGTCATCGTTTTTCATCCGAAAATTGATTTTTTGGACTGTACCAACAATGATTCAAAATGTCAATTGGATCATGCCTCATGTTGAATAACCACTTTTTAAACCCCCCCTAGTGACCAAAATTGCCATTTTTACAGAGTTTTGCTTACTCAAAAGCTTCCATTTTGACCCGTTTCAGGCACAGAAATGACTTTAAACACACTTATTCTAGTTGACAAAGTCATAATTCACATCCAACAGTAATTTAGAGTCAAAAGATTAAATGTTGAAATTTCATCATTATAGACCATTTTATGATCATTCGACAGGTCCAGAGTCATCGTTTTTCATCCGAAAATTGATTTTTTGGACTGTACCAAAAATGATTCAAAATGTCAATTGGATCATGCCTCATGTTGAATAACCACTTTTTAAACCCTCACAGTGACCAAAATTGCCATTTTGACAGAGTTTTGCTTACTCAAAAGCTTCCATTTTGACCCGTTTCAGGCACAGAAATGACTTTAAACACACTTATTCTAGTTGACAAAGTCATAATTCACATCCAACAGTAATTTAGAGTCAAAAGATTAAATGTTGAAATTTCATCATTATAGACCATTTTGGTATCGTTCGACAGGTCCGGAGTCATCGTTTTTCATCCGAAAATTGATTTTTTGGACTGTACCAACAATGATTCAAAATGTCAATTGGATCATGCCTCATGTTGAATAACCACTTTTTAAACCCCCACAGTGACCAAAATTGCCATTTTTACAGAGTTTTGCTTACTCAAAAGCTTCTATTTTGACCCGTTTCAGGCACAGAAATGACTTTAAACACACTTATTCTAGTTGACAAAGTCATAATTCACATCCAACAGTAATTTAGAGTCAAAAGATTAAATGTTGAAATTTCATCATTATAGACCATTTTATGATCGTTCGACAGGTCCGGAGTTATCGTTTTTCATCCGAAAATTGATTTTTTGGACTGTACCAAAAATGATTCAAAATGTCAATTGGATCATGCCTCATGTTGAATAAACACTTTTTAAACCCTCACAGTGACCAAAATTGCCATTTTTACAGAGTTTTGCTTACTCGAAAGCTTCAATTTTGACCCGTTTCAGGCACAGAAATGACTTTAAACACACTTATTTTAGTTGACAAAGTCCTAATTCACATCCAACAGTAATTTAGAGTCAAAAGATTAAATGTTAAAATTTCATCATTATAGACCATTTTGGGATCGTTCGACAGGTCCGGAGTCATCGTTTTTCATCCGAAAATTGATTTTTTGGATTGTACCAAAAATGATTCAAAATGTCAATTGGATCATGCCTCATGTTGAATAACCACTTATTAAACCCTCACAGTGACAAAAAATTGCCATTTTTACAGAGTTTTGCTTACTCAAAAGCTTCCATTTTGACCCGTTTCAGTTACAGAAATGACTTTAAACACACTTATTCTAGTTGACAAAGTCATAATTCACATCCAACAGTAATTTAGAGTCAAAAGATTAAATGTTGAAATTTCATCATTATAGACCATTTTGGTATCGTTCGACAGGTCCGGAGTCATCGTTTTTCATCCGAAAATTGATTTTTTGGACTGTACCAAAAATGATTCAAAATGTCAATTGGATCATGCCTCATGTTGAATAACCACTTTTTAAACCCTCACAGTGACCAAAATTGCCATTTTTACAGAGTTTTGCTTACTCAAAAGCTTCCATTTTGACCCGTTTCAGGCACAGAAATGACTTTAAACACACTTATTCTAGTTGACAAAGTCATAATTCACATCCAACAGTCATTTAGAGTCAAAAGATTAAATGTTAAAATGTCATCATTATAGACCATTTTGGGATCGTTCGACAGGTCCGGAGTCATCGTTTTTCATCCGAAAATTGATTTTTTGGACTGTACCAAAAATGATTCAAAATGTCAATTGGATCATGCCTCATGTTGAATAACCACTTTTTAAACCCTCACAGTGACAAAAAATTGCCATTTTTACAGAGTTTTGCTTACTCAAAAGCTTCCATTTTGACCCGTTTCAGGCACAGAAATGACTTTAAACACACTTATTCTAGTTGACAAAGTCATAATTCACATCCAACAGTCATTTAGAGTCAAAAGATTAAATGTTGAAATTTCATCATAATAGACCATTTTGGGATCGTTCGACAGGTCCGGAGTCATCGTTTTTCATCTGAAAATTAATTTTTGGGACTGTACCAAAAATGATTCAAAATGTCAATTGGATCATGCCTCATGTTGAATAACCACTTTTTAAACCCTCACAGTGACCAAAATTGCCATTTTTACAGAGTTTTGCTTACTCAAAAGCTTCCATTTTGACCCGTTTCAGGCACAGAAATGACTTTAAACACACTTATTCTAGTTGACAAAGTCATAATTCACATCCAACAGTAATTTAGAGTCAAAAGATTAAATGTTGAAATTTCATCATTATAGACCATTTTGGTATCGTTCGACAGGTCCGGAGTCATCGTTTTTCATCCGAAAATTGATTTTTTGGACTGTACCAAAAATGATTCAAAATGTCAATTGGATCATGCCTCATGTTGAATAACCACTTTTTAACCCCTCACAGTGACCAAAATTGCCATTTTTACAGAGTTTTGCTTACTCAAAAGCTTCAATTTTGACCCGTTTCAGGCACAGAAATGACTTTAAACACACTTATTTTAGTTGACAAAGTCCTAATTCACATCCAACAGTAATTTAGAGTCAAAAGATTAAATGTTAAAATTTCATCATTATAGACCATTTTGGGATCGTTCGACAGGTCCGGAGTCATCGTTTTTCATCCGAAAATTGATTTTTTGGACTGTACCAAAAATTATTCAAAATGTCAATTGGATCATACCTCATGTTGAATAAACACTTTTTAAACCCTCACAGTGACCAAAATTGCCATTTTTACAGAGTTTTGCTTACTCAAAAGCTTCCATTTTGACCCGTTTCAGGCACAGAAATGACTTTAAACACACTTATTCTAGTTGACAAAGTCATAATTCACATCCAACAGTCATTTAGAGTCAAAAGATTAAATGTTGAAATTTCATCATTATAGACCATTTTGGTATCGTTCGACAGGTCCGGAGTCATCGTTTTTCATCCGAAAATTGATTTTTTGGACTGTACCAACAATGATTCAAAATGTCAATTGGATCATGCCTCATGTTGAATAACCACTTTTTAAACCCCCACAGTGACCAAAATTGCCATTTTTACAGAGTTTTGCTTACTCAAAAGCTTCCATTTTGACCCGTTTCAGGCACAGAAATGACTTTAAACACACTTATTCTAGTTGACAAAGTCATAATTCACATCCAACAGTAATTTAGAGTCAAAAGATTAAATGTTGAAATTTCATCATTATAGACCATTTTATGATCGTTCGACAGGTCCGGAGTCATCGTTTTTCATCCGAAAATTGATTTTTTGGACTGTACCAAAAATTATTCAAAATGTCAATTGGATCATGCCTCATGTTGAATAACCACTTTTTAAACCCACACAGTGACCAAAATTGCCATTTTTACAGAGTTTTGCTTACTCAAAAGCTTCCATTTTGACCCGTTTCAGGCACAGAAATGACTTTAAACACACTTATTCTAGTTGACAAAGTCCTAATTCACATCCAACAGTAATTTAGAGTCAAAAGATTAAATGTTGAAATTTCATCCATATTGACCATTTTGGGATCGTTCGACAGGTCCGGAGTCATCGTTTTTCATCCGAAAATAGATTTTTTGGACTGTACCAAAAAGGATTCAAAATGTCAATTGGATCATGCCTCATGTTGAATAACCACTTTTTAAACCCTCACAGTGACCAAAATTGCCATTTTTACAGAGTTTTGCTTACTCAAAAGCTTCCATTTTGACCCGTTTCAGGCACAGAAATGACTTTAAACACACTTATTCTAGTTGACAAAGTCATAATTCACATCCAACAGTAATTTAGAGTCAAAAGATTAAATGTTGAAATTTCATCATTATAGACCATTTTGGTATCGTTCGACAGGTCCGGAGTCATCGTTTTTCATCCGAAAATTGATTTTTTTGGACTGTACCAAAAATGATTCAAAATGTCAATTGGATCATGCCTCATGTTGAATAACCACTTTTTAAACCCTCACAGTGACCAAAATTGCCATTTTTACAGAGTTTTGCTTACTCAAAAACTTCCATTTTGACCCGTTTCAGGCACAGAAATGACTTTAAACACACTTATTCTAGTTGACAAAATCATAATTCACATCCAACAGTAATTTAGAGTCAAAAGATTAAATGTTGAAATTTCATCATTATAGACCATTTTATGATCGTTCGACAGGTCCGGAGTCATCGTTTTTCATCCGAAAATTGATTTTTTGGACTGTACCAAAAATGATTCAAAATGTCAATTGGATCATGCCTCATGTTGAATAACCACTTTTTAAACCCTCACAGTGACCAAAATTGCCATTTTTACAAAGTTTTGCTTACTCAAAAGCTTCAATTTTGACCCGTTTCAGGCACAGAAATGACTTTAAACACACTTATTTTAGTTGACAAAGTCCTAATTCACATCCAACAGTAATTTAGAGTCAAAAGATTAAATGTTAAAATTTCATCATTATAGACCATTTTGGGATCGTTCGACAGGTCCGGAGTCATCGTTTTTCATCCGAAAATTGATTTTTTGGACTGTACCAAAAATGATTCAAAATGTCAATTGGATCATGCCTCATGTTGAATAAACACTTTTTAAACCCCCACAGTGACCAAAATTGCCATTTTTACAGAGTTTTGCTTACTCAAAAGCTTTAATTTTGACCCGTTTCAGGCACAGAAATGACTTTAAACACACTTATTTTAGTTGACAAAGTCCTAATTCACATCCAACAGTAATTTAGAGTCAAAAGATTAAATGTTGAAATTTCATCATTATAGACCATTTTGGTATCGTTCGACAGGTCCGGAGTCATTGTTTTTCATCCGAAAATTGATTTTTTGGACTGTACCAAAAATGATTCAAAATGTCAATTGGATCAGGCCTCATGTTGAATAACCACTTTTTAAACCCTCACAGTGACCAAAATTGCCATTTTTACAGAGTTTTGCATACTCAAAAGCTTCAATTTTGACCCGTTTCAGGCACAGAAATATCTTTAAACACACTTATTTTAGTTGACAAAGTCAAAATTCACATCCAACAGTAATTTAGAGTCAAAAGATTAAATGTTAAAATTTCATCATTATAGACCATTTTGGGATCGTTCGACAGGTCCGGAGTCATCGTTTTTCATCCGAAAATTGATTTTTTGGACTGTACCAAAAATGATTCAAAATGTCAATTGGATCATGCCTCATGTTGAATAACCACTTTTTAAACCCTCACAGTGACAAAAAATTGCCATTTTTACAGAGTTTTGCTTACTCAAAAGCTTCCATTTTGACCCGTTTCAGGCACAGAAATGACTTTAAACACACTTATTCTAGTTGACAAAGTCATAATTCACATCCAACAGTCATTTAGAGTCAAAAGATTAAATGTTGAAATTTCATCCATATTGACCATTTTGGGATCGTTCGACAGGTCCGGAGACATTGTTTTTCATCCGAAAATAGATTTTTTGGACTGTACCAAAAATGATTCAAAATGTCAATTGGATCATGCCTCATGTTGAATAACCACTTTTTAAACCCTCACAGTGACCAAAATTGCCATTTTTACAGAGTTTTGCTTACTCAAAAGCTTCCATTTTGACCCGTTTCAGTTACAGAAATGACTTTAAACACACTTATTCTAGTTGACAAAGTCATAATTCACATCCAACAGTAATTTAGAGTCAAAAGATTAAATGTTGAAATTTCATCATTATAGACCATTTTGGTATCGTTGGACAGGTCCGGAGTCATCGTTTTTCATCCGAAAATTGATTTTTTGGACTGTACCAACAATGATTCAAAATGTCAATTGGATCATGCCTCATGTTGAATAACCACTTTTTAAACCCCCACAGTGACCAAAATTGCCATTTTTACAGAGTTTTGCTTACTCAAAAGCTTCCATTTTGACCCGTTTCAGGCACAGAAATGACTTTAAACACACTTATTCTAGTTGACAAAGTCATAATTCACATCCAACAGTAATTTAGAGTCAAAAGATTAAATGTTGAAATTTCATCATTATAGACCATTTTATGATCGTTCGACAGGTCCGGAGTCATCGTTTTTCATCCGAAAATTGATTTTTTGGACTGTACCAAAAATGATTCAAAATGTCAATTGGATCATGCCTCATGTTGAATACCCACTTTTTAAACCCTCACAGTGACCAAAATTGCCATTTTTACAGAGTTTTGCTTACTCAAAAGCTTCCATTTTGACCCGTTTCAGGCACAGAAATGACTTTAAACACACTTATTTTAGTTGACAAAGTCAAAATTCACATCCAACAGTAATTTAGAGTCAAAAGATTAAATGTTAAAATTTCATCATTATAGACCATTTTGGGATCGTTCGACAGGTCCGGAGTCATCGTTTTTCATCCGAAAATTGATTTTTTGGACTGTACCAAAAATGATTCAAAATGTCAATTGGATCATGCCTCATGTTGAATAACCACTTTTTAAACCCTCACAGTGACAAAAAATTGCCATTTTTACAGAGTTTTGCTTACTCAAAAGCTTCCATTTTGACCCGTTTCAGGCACAGAAATGACTTTAAACACACTTATTCTAGTTGACAAAGTCATAATTCACATCCAACAGTCATTTAGAGTCAAAAGATTAAATGTTGAAATTTCATCCATATTGACCATTTTGGGATCGTTCGACAGGTCCGGAGACATTGTTTTTCATCCGAAAATAGATTTTTTGGACTGTACCAAAAATGATTCAAAATGTCAATTGGATCATGCCTCATGTTGAATAACCACTTTTTAAACCCTCACAGTGACCAAAATTGCCATTTTTACAGAGTTTTGCTTACTCAAAAGCTTCCATTTTGACCCGTTTCAGTTACAGAAATGACTTTAAACACACTTATTCTAGTTGACAAAGTCATAATTCACATCCAACAGTAATTTAGAGTCAAAAGATTAAATGTTGAAATTTCATCATTATAGACCATTTTGGTATCGTTCGACAGGTCCGGAGTCATCGTTTTTCATCCGAAAATTGATTTTTTGGACTGTACCAACAATGATTCAAAATGTCAATTGGATCATGCCTCATGTTGAATAACCACTTTTTAAACCCCCACAGTGACCAAAATTGCCATTTTTACAGAGTTTTGCTTACTCAAAAGCTTCCATTTTGACCCGTTTCAGGCACAGAAATGACTTTAAACACACTTATTCTAGTTGACAAAGTCATAATTCACATCCAACAGTAATTTAGAGTCAAAAGATTAAATGTTGAAATTTCATCATTATAGACCATTTTATGATCGTTCGACAGGTCCGGAGTCATCGTTTTTCATCCGAAAATTGATTTTTTGGACTGTACCAAAAATGATTCAAAATGTCAATTGGATCATGCCTCATGTTGAATACCCACTTTTTAAACCCTCACAGTGACCAAAATTGCCATTTTTACAGAGTTTTGCTTACTCAAAAGCTTCCATTTTGACCCGTTTCAGGCACAGAAATGACTTTAAACACACTTATTCTAGTTGACAAAGTCATAATTCACATCCAACAGTAATTTAGAGTCAAAAGATTAAATGTTGAAATTTCATCATTATAGACCATTTTGGTATCGTTCGACAGGTCCGGAGTCATCGTTTTTCATCCGAAAATGGATTTTTTGGACTGTACCAAAAATGATTCAAAATGTCAATTGGATCATGCCTCATGTTGAATAACCACTTTTTAAACCCTCACAGTGACCAAAATTGCCATTTTTACAGAGTTTTGCTTACTCAAAAGCTTCCATTTTGACCCGTTTCAGTTACAGAAATGACTTTAAACACACTTATTCTAGTTGACAAAGTCATAATTCACATCCAACAGTAATTTAGAGTCAAAAGATTAAATGTTGAAATTTCATCATTATAGACCATTTTGGTATCGTTCGACAGGTCCGGAGTGATCGTTTTTCATCCGAAAATTGATTTTTTGGACTGTACCAACAATGATTCAAAATGTCAATTGGATCATGCCTCATGTTGAATAACCACTTTTTAAACCCCCACAGTGACCAAAATTGCCATTTTTACAGAGTTTTGCTTACTCAAAAGCTTCCATTTTGACCCGTTTCAGGCACAGAAATGACTTTAAACACACTTATTCTAGTTGACAAAGTCATAATTCACATCCAACAGTAATTTAGAGTCAAAAGATTAAATGTTGAAATTTCATCATTATAGACCATTTCATGATCGTTCGACAGGTCCGGCGTCATCGTTTTTCATCCGAAAATTTATTTTTTGGACTGTACCAAAAATGATTCAAAATGTCAATTGGATCATGCCTCATGTTGAATAACCACTTTTTAAACCCTCACAGTGACCAAAATTGCCATTTTTACAGAGTTTTGCTTACTCAAAAGCTTCCATTTTGACCCGTTTCAGGCACAGAAATGACTTTAAACACACTTATTCTAGTTGACAAAGTCCTAATTCACATCCAACAGTAATTTAGAGTCAAAAGATTAAATGTTGAAATTTCATCCATATTGACCATTTTGGGATCGTTCGACAGGTCCGGAGTCATCGTTTTTCATCCGAAAATAGATTTTTTGGACTGTACCAAAAAGGATTCAAAATGTCAATTGGATCATGCCTCATGTTGAATAACCACTTTTTAAACCCTCACAGTGACCAAAATTGCCATTTTTACAGAGTTTTGCTTACTCAAAAGCTTCCATTTTGACCCGTTTCAGGCACAGAAATGACTTTAAACACACTTATTCTAGTTGACAAAGTCATAATTCACATCCAACAGTAATTTAGAGTCAAAAGATTAAATGTTGAAATTTCATCATTATAGACCATTTTGGTATCGTTCGACAGGTCCGGAGTCATCGTTTTTCATCCGAAAATTGATTTTTTTGGACTGTACCAAAAATGATTCAAAATGTCAATTGGATCATGCCTCATGTTGAATAACCACTTTTTAAACCCTCACAGTGACCAAAATTGCCATTTTTACAGAGTTTTGCTTACTCAAAAACTTCCATTTTGACCCGTTTCAGGCACAGAAATGACTTTAAACACACTTATTCTAGTTGACAAAATCATAATTCACATCCAACAGTAATTTAGAGTCAAAAGATTAAATGTTGAAATTTCATCATTATAGACCATTTTATGATCGTTCGACAGGTCCGGAGTCATCGTTTTTCATCCGAAAATTGATTTTTTGGACTGTACCAAAAATGATTCAAAATGTCAATTGGATCATGCCTCATGTTGAATAACCACTTTTTAAACCCTCACAGTGACCAAAATTGCCATTTTTACAAAGTTTTGCTTACTCAAAAGCTTCAATTTTGACCCGTTTCAGGCACAGAAATGACTTTAAACACACTTATTTTAGTTGACAAAGTCCTAATTCACATCCAACAGTAATTTAGAGTCAAAAGATTAAATGTTAAAATTTCATCATTATAGACCATTTTGGGATCGTTCGACAGGTCCGGAGTCATCGTTTTTCATCCGAAAATTGATTTTTTGGACTGTACCAAAAATGATTCAAAATGTCAATTGGATCATGCCTCATGTTGAATAAACACTTTTTAAACCCCCACAGTGACCAAAATTGCCATTTTTACAGAGTTTTGCTTACTCAAAAGCTTTAATTTTGACCCGTTTCAGGCACAGAAATGACTTTAAACACACTTATTTTAGTTGACAAAGTCCTAATTCACATCCAACAGTAATTTAGAGTCAAAAGATTAAATGTTGAAATTTCATCATTATAGACCATTTTGGTATCGTTCGACAGGTCCGGAGTCATTGTTTTTCATCCGAAAATTGATTTTTTGGACTGTACCAAAAATGATTCAAAATGTCAATTGGATCAGGCCTCATGTTGAATAACCACTTTTTAAACCCTCACAGTGACCAAAATTGCCATTTTTACAGAGTTTTGCATACTCAAAAGCTTCAATTTTGACCCGTTTCAGGCACAGAAATATCTTTAAACACACTTATTTTAGTTGACAAAGTCAAAATTCACATCCAACAGTAATTTAGAGTCAAAAGATTAAATGTTAAAATTTCATCATTATAGACCATTTTGGGATCGTTCGACAGGTCCGGAGTCATCGTTTTTCATCCGAAAATTGATTTTTTGGACTGTACCAAAAATGATTCAAAATGTCAATTGGATCATGCCTCATGTTGAATAACCACTTTTTAAACCCTCACAGTGACAAAAAATTGCCATTTTTACAGAGTTTTGCTTACTCAAAAGCTTCCATTTTGACCCGTTTCAGGCACAGAAATGACTTTAAACACACTTATTCTAGTTGACAAAGTCATAATTCACATCCAACAGTCATTTAGAGTCAAAAGATTAAATGTTGAAATTTCATCCATATTGACCATTTTGGGATCGTTCGACAGGTCCGGAGACATTGTTTTTCATCCGAAAATAGATTTTTTGGACTGTACCAAAAATGATTCAAAATGTCAATTGGATCATGCCTCATGTTGAATAACCACTTTTTAAACCCTCACAGTGACCAAAATTGCCATTTTTACAGAGTTTTGCTTACTCAAAAGCTTCCATTTTGACCCGTTTCAGTTACAGAAATGACTTTAAACACACTTATTCTAGTTGACAAAGTCATAATTCACATCCAACAGTAATTTAGAGTCAAAAGATTAAATGTTGAAATTTCATCATTATAGACCATTTTGGTATCGTTGGACAGGTCCGGAGTCATCGTTTTTCATCCGAAAATTGATTTTTTGGACTGTACCAACAATGATTCAAAATGTCAATTGGATCATGCCTCATGTTGAATAACCACTTTTTAAACCCCCACAGTGACCAAAATTGCCATTTTTACAGAGTTTTGCTTACTCAAAAGCTTCCATTTTGACCCGTTTCAGGCACAGAAATGACTTTAAACACACTTATTCTAGTTGACAAAGTCATAATTCACATCCAACAGTAATTTAGAGTCAAAAGATTAAATGTTGAAATTTCATCCATATTGACCATTTTGGGATCGTTCGACAGGTCCGGAGACATTGTTTTTCATCCGAAAATAGATTTTTTGGACTGTACCAAAAATGATTCAAAATGTCAATTGGATCATGCCTCATGTTGAATAACCACTTTTTAAACCCTCACAGTGACCAAAATTGCCATTTTTACAGAGTTTTGCTTACTCAAAAGCTTCCATTTTGACCCGTTTCAGTTACAGAAATGACTTTAAACACACTTATTCTAGTTGACAAAGTCATAATTCACATCCAACAGTAATTTAGAGTCAAAAGATTAAATGTTGAAATTTCATCATTATAGACCATTTTGGTATCGTTCGACAGGTCCGGAGTCATCGTTTTTCATCCGAAAATTGATTTTTTGGACTGTACCAACAATGATTCAAAATGTCAATTGGATCATGCCTCATGTTGAATAACCACTTTTTAAACCCCCACAGTGACCAAAATTGCCATTTTTACAGAGTTTTGCTTACTCAAAAGCTTCCATTTTGACCCGTTTCAGGCACAGAAATGACTTTAAACACACTTATTCTAGTTGACAAAGTCATAATTCACATCCAACAGTAATTTAGAGTCAAAAGATTAAATGTTGAAATTTCATCATTATAGACCATTTTATGATCGTTCGACAGGTCCGGAGTCATCGTTTTTCATCCGAAAATTGATTTTTTGGACTGTACCAAAAATGATTCAAAATGTCAATTGGATCATGCCTCATGTTGAATACCCACTTTTTAAACCCTCACAGTGACCAAAATTGCCATTTTTACAGAGTTTTGCTTACTCAAAAGCTTCCATTTTGACCCGTTTCAGGCACAGAAATGACTTTAAACACACTTATTCTAGTTGACAAAGTCATAATTCACATCCAACAGTAATTTAGAGTCAAAAGATTAAATGTTGAAATTTCATCATTATAGACCATTTTGGTATCGTTCGACAGGTCCGGAGTCATCGTTTTTCATCCGAAAATGGATTTTTTGGACTGTACCAAAAATGATTCAAAATGTCAATTGGATCATGCCTCATGTTGAATAACCACTTTTTAAACCCTCACAGTGACCAAAATTGCCATTTTTACAGAGTTTTGCTTACTCAAAAGCTTCCATTTTGACCCGTTTCAGTTACAGAAATGACTTTAAACACACTTATTCTAGTTGACAAAGTCATAATTCACATCCAACAGTAATTTAGAGTCAAAAGATTAAATGTTGAAATTTCATCATTATAGACCATTTTGGTATCGTTCGACAGGTCCGGAGTGATCGTTTTTCATCCGAAAATTGATTTTTTGGACTGTACCAACAATGATTCAAAATGTCAATTGGATCATGCCTCATGTTGAATAACCACTTTTTAAACCCCCACAGTGACCAAAATTGCCATTTTTACAGAGTTTTGCTTACTCAAAAGCTTCCATTTTGACCCGTTTCAGGCACAGAAATGACTTTAAACACACTTATTCTAGTTGACAAAGTCATAATTCACATCCAACAGTAATTTAGAGTCAAAAGATTAAATGTTGAAATTTCATCATTATAGACCATTTCATGATCGTTCGACAGGTCCGGCGTCATCGTTTTTCATCCGAAAATTTATTTTTTGGACTGTACCAAAAATGATTCAAAATGTCAATTGGATCATGCCTCATGTTGAATAACCACTTTTTAAACCCTCACAGTGACAAAAAATTGCCATTTTTACAGAGTTTTGCTTACTCAAAAGCTTCCATTTTGACCCGTTTCAGGCACAGAAATGACTTTAAACACACTTATTCTAGTTGACAAAGTCATAATTCACATCCAACAGTCATTTAGAGTCAAAAGATTAAATGTTGAAATTTCATCATTATAGACCATTTTGGTATCGTTCGACAGGTCCGGAGTCATCGTTTTTCATCCGAAAATTGATTTTTTGGACTGTACCAACAATGATTCAAAATGTCAATTGGATCATGCCTCATGTTGAATAACCACTTTTTAAACCCCCACAGTGACCAAAATTGCCATTTTTACAGAGTTTTGCTTACTCAAAAGCTTCCATTTTGACCCGTTTCAGGCACAGAAATGACTTTAAACACACTTATTCTAGTTGACAAAGTCATAATTCACATCCAACAGTAATTTAGAGTCAAAAGATTAAATGTTGAAATTTCATCATTATAGACCATTTTATGATCGTTCGACAGGTCCGGAGTCATCGTTTTTCATCCGAAAATTGATTTTTTGGACTGTACCAAAAATGATTCAAAATGTCAATTGGATCATGCCTCATGTTGAATAACCACTTTTTAAACCCTCACAGTGACCAAAATTGCCATTTTTACAGAGTTTTGCTTACTCAAAAGCTTCCATTTTGACCCGTTTCAGGCACAGAAATGACTTTAAACACACTTATTCTAGTTGACAAAGTCATAATTCACATCCAACAGTAATTTAGAGTCAAAAGATTAAATGTTGAAATTTCATCATTATAGACCATTTTGGTATCGTTCGACAGGTCCGGAGTCATCGTTTTTCATCCGAAAATTGATTTTTTGGACTGTACCAAAAATGATTCAAAATGTCAATTGGATCATGCCTCATGTTGAATAACCACTTTTTAACCCCTCACAGTGACCAAAATTGCCATTTTTTTAGAGTTTTGCTTACTCAAAAGCTTCAATTTTGACCCGTTTCAGGCACAGAAATGACTTTAAACACACTTATTTTAGTTGACAAAGTCCTAATTCACATCCAACAGTAATTTAGAGTCAAAAGATCAAATGTTAAAATTTCATCATTATAGACCATTTTGGGATCGTTCGACAGGTCCGGAGTCATCGTTTTTCATCCGAAAATTGATTTTTTGGACTGTACCAAAAATTATTCAAAATGTCAATTGGATCATGCCTCATGTTGAATAACCACTTTTTAAACCCTCACAATGACCAAAATTGCCATTTTTACAGAGTTTTGCTTACTCAAAAGCTTCCATTTTGACCCGTTTCAGGCACAGAAATGACTTTAAACACACTTATTCTAGTTGACAAAGTCATAATTCACATCCAACAGTAATTTAGAGTCAAAAGATTAAATGTTGAAATTTCATCATTATAGACCATTTTATGATCGTTCGACAGGTCCGGAGTCATCGTTTTTCATCCGAAAATTGATTTTTTGGACTGTACCAAAAATGATTCAAAATGTCAATTGGATCATGCCTCATGTTGAAGAACCACTTTTTAAACGCTCACAGTGACCAAAATTGCCATTTTTACAGAGTTTTGCTTACTCAAAAGATTCCATTTTGACCCGTTTCAGGCACAGAAATGACTTTAAACACACTTATTCTAGTTGACAAAGTCATAATTCACATCCAACAGTAATTTAGAGTCAAAAGATTAAATGTTGAAATTTCATCATTATAGACCATTTTGGTATCGTTCGACAGGTCCGGAGTCATCGTTTTTCATCCCAAAATTGATTTTTTGGACTGTACCAAAAATGATTCAAAATGTCAATTGGATCATGCCTCATGTTGAATAACCACTTTTTAAACCCTCACAGTGACCAAAATTGCGATTTTTACAGAGTTTTGCTTACTCAAAAGCTTCCATTATGACCCGTTTCAGGCACAGAAATGACTTTAAATACACTTATTCTAGTTGACAAAGTCATAATTAACATCCAACAGTCATTTAGAGTCAAAAGATTAAATGTTGAAATTTCATCATTATAGACCATTTTGGGATCGTTCGACAGGTCCGGAGTCATCGTTTTTCATCCGAAAATGGATTTTTTGGACTGTACCAAAAATTATTCAAAATGTCAATTGGATCATGCCTCATGTTGAATAACCACTTTTTAAACCCTCACAATGACCAAAATTGCCATTTTTACAGAGTTTGCGTACTCAAAAGCTTCCATTTTGACCCGTTTCAGTTACAGAAATGACTTTAAACACACTTATTCTAGTTGACAAAGTCATAATTCACATCCAACAGTAATTTAGAGTCAAAAGATTAAATGTTGAAATTTCATCATTATAGACCATTTTGGTATCGTTCGACAGGTCCGGAGTCATCGTTTTTCATCCGAAAATTGATTTTTTGGACTGTACCAACAATGATTCAAAATGTCAATTGGATCATGCCTCATGTTGAATAACCACTTTTTAAACCCCCACAGTGACCAAAATTGCCATTTTTACAGAGTTTTGCTTACTCAAAAGCTTCCATTTTGACCCGTTTCAGGCACAGAAATGACTTTAAACACACTTATTCTAGTTGACAAAGTCATAATTCACATCCAACAGTAATTTAGAGTCAAAAGATTAAATGTTGAAATTTCATCATTATAGACCATTTTATGATCGTTCGACAGGTCCGGAGTCATCGTTTTTCATCCGAAAATTGATTTTTTGGACTGTACCAAAAATGATTCAAAATGTCAATTGGATCATGCCTCATGTTGAAGAACCACTTTTTAAACCCTCACAGTGACAAAAAATTGCCATTTTTACAGAGTTTTGCTTACTCAAAAGCTTCCATTTTGACCCGTTTCAGGCACAGAAATGACTTTAAACACACTTATTCTAGTTGACAAAGTCATAATTCACATCCAACAGTAATTTAGAGTCAAAAGATTAAATGTTAAAATTTCATCATTATAGACCATTTTGGGATCGTTCGACAGGTCCGGAGTCATCGTTTTTCATCCGAAAATTGATTTTTTGGACTGTACCAAAAATGATTCAAAATGTCAATTGGATCATGCCTCATGTTGAATAACCACTTTTTAAACCCTCACAGTGACCAAAATTGCCATTTTTACAAAGTTTTGCTTACTCAAAAGCTTCAATTTTGACCCGTTTCAGGCACAGAAATGACTTTAAACACACTTACTTTAGTTGACAAAGTCCTAATTTACATCCAACAGTAATTTAGAGCCAAAAGATTAAATGTTAAAATTTCATCATTATAGACCATTTTGGGATCGTTCGACAGGTCCGGAGTCATCGTTTTTCATCCGAAAATTGATTTTTTGGACTGTACCAACAATGATTCAAAATGTCAATTGGATCATGCCTCATGTTGAATAACAACTTTTTAAACCCCCACAGTGACCAAAATTGCCATTTTTACAGAGTTTTGCTTACTCAAAAGCTTCCATTTTGACCCGTTTCAGGCACAGAAATGACTTTAAACACACTTATTCTAGTTGACAAAGTCATAATTCACATCCAACAGTCATTTAGAGTCAAAAGATTAAATGTTGAAATTTCATCATTATAGACCATTTTGGTATCGTTCGACAGGTCCGGAGTCATTGTTTTTCATCCGAAAATTGATTTTTTGGACTGTACCAAAAATGATTCAAAATGTCAATTGGATCATGCCTCATGTTGAATAACCACTTTTTAAACCCTCACAGTGACCAAAATTGCCATTTTTACAGAGTTTTGCTTACTCAAAAGCTTCCATTTTGACCCGTTTCAGGCACAGAAATGACTTTAAACACACTTATTCTAGTTGACAAAGTCATAATTCACATCCAACAGTAATTTAGAGTCAAAAGATTAAATGTTGAAATTTCATCATTATAGACCATTTTGGTATCGTTCGACAGGTCCGGAGTCATCGTTTTTCATCCGAAAATTGATTTTTTGGACTGTACCAAAAATGATTCAAAATGTCAATTGGATCATGCCTCATGTTGAATAACCACTTTTTAACCCCTCACAGTGACCAAAATTGCCATTTTTTTTAGAGTTTTGCTTACTCAAAAGCTTCAATTTTGACCCGTTTCAGGCACAGAAATGACTTTAAACACACTTATTTTAGTTGACAAAGTCCTAATTCACATCCAACAGTAATTTAGAGTCAAAAGATTAAATGTTAAAATTTCATCATTATAGACCATTTTGGGATCGTTCGACAGGTCCGGAGTCATCGTTTTTCATCCGAAAATTGATTTTTTGGACTGTACCAAAAATTATTCAAAATGTCAATTGGATCATGCCTCATGTTGAATAACCACTTTTTAAACCCTCACAATGACCAAAATTGCCATTTTTACAGAGTTTTGCTTACTCAAAAGCTTCCATTTTGACCCGTTTCAGGCACAGAAATGACTTTAAACACACTTATTCTAGTTGACAAAGTCATAATTCACATCCAACAGTAATTTAGAGTCAAAAGATTAAATGTTGAAATTTCATCATTATAGACCATTTTATGATCGTTCGACAGGTCCGGAGTCATCGTTTTTCATCCGAAAATTGATTTTTTGGACTGTACCAAAAATGATTCAAAATGTCAATTGGATCATGCCTCATGTTGAAGAACCACTTTTTAAACGCTCACAGTGACCAAAATTGCCATTTTTACAGAGTTTTGATTACTCAAACGATTCCATTTTGACCCGTTTCAGGCACAGAAATGACTTTAAACACACTTATTCTAGTTGACAAAGTCATAATTCACATCTAACAGTAATTTAGAGTCAAAAGATTAAATGTTGAAATTTCATCATTATAGACCATTTTGGTATCGTTCGACAGGTCCGGAGTCATCGTTTTTCATCCCAAAATTGATTTTTTGGACTGTACCAAAAATGATTCAAAATGTCAATTGGATCATGCCTCATGTTGAATAACCACTTTTTAAACCCTCACAGTGACCAAAATTGCGATTTTTACAGAGTTTTGCTTACTCAAAAGCTTCCATTATGACCCGTTTCAGGCACAGAAATGACTTTAAATACACTTATTCTAGTTGACAAAGTCATAATTAACATCCAACAGTCATTTAGAGTCAAAAGATTAAATGTTGAAATTTCATCATAATAGACCATTTTGGGATCGTTCGACAGGTCCGGAGTCATCGTTTTTCATCCGAAAATGGATTTTTTGGACTGTACCAAAAATTATTCAAAATGTCAATTGGATCATGCCTCATGTTGAATAACCACTTTTTAAACCCTCACAATGACCAAAATTGCCATTTTTACAGAGTTTGCGTACTCAAAAGCTTCCATTTTGACCCGTTTCAGTTACAGAAATGACTTTAAACACACTTATTCTAGTTGACAAAGTCATAATTCACATCCAACAGTAATTTAGAGTCAAAAGATTAAATGTTGAAATTTCATCATTATAGACCATTTTGGTATCGTTCGACAGGTCCGGAGTCATCGTTTTTCATCCGAAAATTGATTTTTTGGACTGTACCAACAATGATTCAAAATGTCAATTGGATCATGCCTCATGTTGAATAACCACTTTTTAAACCCCCACAGTGACCAAAATTGCCATTTTTACAGAGTTTTGCTTACTCAAAAGCTTCCATTTTGACCCGTTTCAGGCACAGAAATGACTTTAAACACACTTATTCTAGTTGACAAAGTCATAATTCACATCCAACAGTAATTTAGAGTCAAAAGATTAAATGTTGAAATTTCATCATTATAGACCATTTTATGATCGTTCGACAGGTCCGGAGTCATCGTTTTTCATCCGAAAATTGATTTTTTGGACTGTACCAAAAATGATTCAAAATGTCAATTGGATCATGCCTCATGTTGAAGAACCACTTTTTAAACCCTCACAGTGACAAAAAATTGCCATTTTTACAGAGTTTTGCTTACTCAAAAGCTTCCATTTTGACCCGTTTCAGGCACAGAAATGACTTTAAACACACTTATTCTAGTTGACAAAGTCATAATTCACATCCAACAGTAATTTAGAGTCAAAAGATTAAATGTTAAAATTTCATCATTATAGACCATTTTGGGATCGTTCGACAGGTCCGGAGTCATCGTTTTTCATCCGAAAATTGATTTTTTGGACTGTACCAAAAATGATTCAAAATGTCAATTGGATCATGCCTCATGTTGAATAACCACTTTTTAAACCCTCACAGTGACCAAAATTGCCATTTTTACAAAGTTTTGCTTACTCAAAAGCTTCAATTTTGACCCGTTTCAGGCACAGAAATGACTTTAAACACACTTACTTTAGTTGACAAAGTCCTAATTTACATCCAACAGTAATTTAGAGTCAAAAGATTAAATGTTGAAATTTCATCATTATAGACCATTTTGGTATCGTTCGACAGGTCCGGAGTCATTGTTTTTCATCCGAAAATTGATTTTTTGGACTGTACCAAAAATGATTCAAAATGTCAATTGGATCATGCCTCATGTTGAATAACCACTTTTTAAACCCTCACAGTGACCAAAATTGCCATTTTTACAGAGTTTTTCTTACTCAAAAGCTTCAATTTTGACCCGTTTCAGGCACAGAAATGACTTTAAACACACTTATTTTAGTTGACAAAGTCATAATTCACATCCAACAGTAATTTAGAGTCAAAAGATTAAATGTTAAAATTTCATCATTATAGACCATTTTGGGATCGTTCGACAGGTCCGGAGTCATCATTTTTCATCCGAAAATTGATTTTTTGGACTGTACCAAAAATGATTCAAAATGTCAATTGGATCATGCCTCATGTTGAATAACCACTTTTTAAACCCTCACAGTGACAAAAAATTGCCATTTTTACAGAGTTTTGCTTACTCAAAAGCTTCCATTTTGACCCGTTTCAGGCACAGAAATGACTTTAAACACACTTATTCTAGTTGACAAAGTCATAATTCACATCCAACAGTCATTTAGAGTCAAAAGATTAAATGTTGAAATTTCATCCATATTGACCATTTTGGGATCGTTCGACAGGTCCGGAGTCATCGTTTTTCATCCGAAAATAGATTTTTTGGACTGTACCAAAAATGATTCAAAATGTCAATTGGATCATGCCTCATGTTGAATAACCACTTTTTAAACCCTCACAGTGACCAAAATTGCCATTTTTACAGAGTTTTGCTTACTCAAAAGCTTCCATTTTGACCCGTTTCAGTTACAGAAATGACTTTAAACACACTTATTCTAGTTGACAAAGTCATAATTCACATCCAACAGTAATTTAGAGTCAAAAGATTAAATGTTGAAATTTCATCATTATAGACCATTTTGGTATCGTTCGACAGGTCCGGAGTCATCGTTTTTCATCCGAAAATTGATTTTTTGGACTGTACCAACAATGATTCAAAATGTCATTTGGATCATGCCTCATGTTGAATAACCACTTTTTAAACCCTCACAGTGACCAAAATTGCCATTTTTACAGAGTTTTGCATACTCAAAAGCTTCAATTTTGACCCGTTTCAGGCACAGAAATGACTTTAAACACACTTATTTTAGTTGACAAAGTCCTAATTCACATCCAACAGTAATTTAGAGTCAAAAGATTAAATGTTAAACTTTCATCATTATAGACCATTTTGGGATCGTTCGACAGGTCCGGAGTCATCGTTTTTCATCCGAAAATTGATTTTTTGGACTGTACCAAAAATGATTCAAAATGTCAATTGGATCATGCCTCATGTTGAATAACCACTTTTTAAACCCTCACAGTGACCAAAATTGCCATTTTTACAGAGTTTTGCTTACTCAAAAGCTTCCATTTTGACCCGTTTCAGGCACAGAAATGACTTTAAACACACTTATTCTAGTTGACAAAGTCATAATTCACATCCAACAGTCATTTAGAGTCAAAAGATTAAATGTTAAAATGTCATCATTATAGACCATTTTGGGATCGTTCGACAGGTCCGGAGTCATTGTTTTTCATCCGAAAATTGATTTTTTGGACTGTACCAAAAATGATTCAAAATGTCAATTGGATCATGCCTCATGTTGAATAACCACTTTTTAAACCCTCACAGTGACAAAAAATTGCCATTTTTACAGAGTTTTGCTTACTCAAAAGCTTCCATTTTGACCCGTTTCAGGCACAGAAATGACTTTAAACACACTTATTCTAGTTGACAAAGTCATAATTCACATCCAACAGTCATTTAGAGTCAAAAGATTAAATGTTGAAATTTCATCCATATTGACCATTTTGGGATCGTTCGACAGGTCCGGAGTCATCGTTTTTCATCCGAAAATAGATTTTTTGGACTGTACCAAAAATGATTCAAAATGTCAATTGGATCATGCCTCATGTTGAATAACCACTTTTTAAACCCTCACAGTGACCAAAATTGCCATTTTTACTGAGTTTTGCTTACTCAAAAGCTTCCATTTTGACCCGTTTCAGTTACAGAAATGACTTTAAACACACTTATTCTAGTTGACAAAGTCATAATTCACATCCAACAGTAATTTAGAGTCAAAAGATTAAATGTTGAAATTTCATCATTATAGACCATTTTGGTATCGTTCGACAGGTCCGGAGTCATCGTTTTTCATCCGAAAATTGATTTTTTGGACTGTACCAACAATGATTCAAAATGTCAATTGGATCATGCCTCATGTTGAATAACCACTTTTTAAACCCCCACAGTGACCAAAATTGCCATTTTTACAGAGTTTTGCTTACTCAAAAGCTTCCATTTTGACCCGTTTCAGGCACAGAAATGACTTTAAACACACTTATTCTAGTTGACAAAGTCATAATTTACATCCAACAGTAATTTAGATTCAAAAGATTAAATGTTGAAATTTCATCATTATAGACCATTTCATGATCGTTCGACAGGTCCGGAGTCATCGTTTTTCATCCGAAAATTTATTTTTTGGACTGTACCAAAAATGATTCAAAATGTCAATTGGATCATGCCTCATGTTGAATAACCACTTTTTAAACCCTCACAGTGACCAAAATTGCCATTTTTACAGAGTTTTGCTTACTCAAAAGCTTCCATTTTGACCCGTTTCAGGCACAGAAATGACTTTAAACACACTTATTCTACTTGACAAAGTCAGAATTCACATCCAACAGTAATTTAGAGTCAAAAGATTAAATGTTGAAATTTCATCATTATAGACCATTTTGGTATCGTTCGACAGGTCCGGAGTCATCGTTTTTCATCCGAAAATTGATTTTTTGGACTGTACCAAAAATGATTCAAAATGTCAATTGGATCATGCCTCATGTTGAATAACCACTTTTTAAACCCTCACAGTGACCAAAATTGCCATTTTTACAGAGTTTTGCTTACTCAAAAGCTTCAATTTTGACCCGTTTCAGGCACAGAAATGACTTTAAACACACTTATTTTAGTTGACAAAGTCCTAATTCACATCCAACAGTAATTTAGAGTCAAAAGATTAAATGTTAAAATTTCATCATTATAGACCATTTTGGGATCGTTCGACAGGTCCGGAGTCATCGTTTTTCATCCAAAAATTGATTTTTTGGACTGTACCAAAAATGATTCAAAATGTCAATTGGATCATGCCTCATGTTGAATAACCACTTTTTAAACCCTCACAGTGACAAAAAATTGCCATTTTTACAGAGTTTTGCTTACTCAAAAGCTTCCATTTTGACCCGTTTCAGGCACAGAAATGACTTTAAACACACTTATTCTAGTTGACAAAGTCACAATTCACATCCAACAGTAATTTAGAGTCAAAAGATTAAATGTTGAAATTTCATCATTATAGACCATTTTGGTATCGTTCGACAGGTCCGGAGTCATCGTTTTTCATCCGAAAATTGATTTTTTGGACTGTACCAAAAATGATTCAAAATGTCAATTGGATCATGCCTCATGTTGAATAACCACTTTTTAAACCCTCACAGTGACCAAAATTGCCATTTTTACAGAGTTTTGCTTACTCAAAAGCTTCAATTTTGACCCGTTTCAGGCACAGAAATGACTTTAAACACACTTATTTTAGTTGACAAAGTCCTAATTCACATCCAACAGTAATTTAGAGTCAAAAGATTAAATGTTAAAATTTCATCATTATAGACCATTTTGGGATCGTTCGACAGGTCCGGAGTCATCGTTTTTCATCCGAAAATTGATTTTTTGGACTGTACCAAAAATGATTCAAAATGTCAATTGGATCATGCCTCATGTTGAATAACCACTTTTTAAACCCTCACAGTGACAAAAAATTGCCATTTTTACAGAGTTTTGCTTACTCAAAAGCTTCCATTTTGACCCGTTTCAGGCACAGAAATGACTTTAAACACACTTATTCTAGTTGACAAAGTCATAATTCACATCCAACAGTCATTTAGAGTCAAAAGATTAAATGTTGAAATTTCATCATTATAGACCATTTTGGGATCGTTCGACAGGTCCGGAGTCATCGTTTTTCATCTGAAAATTAATTTTTGGGACTGTACCAAAAATGATTCAAAATGTCAATTGGATCATGCCTCATGTTGAATAACCACTTTTTAAACCCTCACAGTGACCAAAATTGCCATTTTTACAGAGTTTTGCTTACTCAAAAGCTTCCATTTTGACCCGTTTCAGGCACAGAAATGACTTTAAACACACTTATTCTAGTTGACAAAGTCATAATTCACATCCAACAGTAATTTAGAGTCAAAAGATTAAATGTTGAAATTTCATCATTATAGACCATTTTGGTATCGTTCGACAGGTCCGGAGTCATCGTTTTTCATCCGAAAATTGATTTTTTGGACTGTACCAAAAATGATTCAAAATGTCAATTGGATCATGCCTCATGTTGAATAACCACTTTTTAACCCCTCACAGTGACCAAAATTGCCATTTTTACAGAGTTTTGCTTACTCAAAAGCTTCCATTTTGACCCGTTTCAGGCACAGAAATGACTTTAAACACACTTATTCTAGTTGACAAAGTCATAATTCACATCCAACAGTCATTTAGAGTCAAAAGATTAAATGTTAAAATGTCATCATTATAGACCATTTTGGGATCGTTCGACAGGTCCGGAGTCATTGTTTTTCATCCGAAAATTGATTTTTTGGACTGTACCAAAAATGATTCAAAATGTCAATTGGATCATGCCTCATGTTGAATAACCACTTTTTAAACCCTCACAGTGACCAAAATTGCCATTTTTACAGAGTTTTTCTTACTCAAAAGCTTCAATTTTGACCCGTTTCAGGCACAGAAATGACTTTAAACACACTTATTTTAGTTGACAAAGTCATAATTCACATCCAACAGTAATTTAGAGTCAAAAGATTAAATGTTAAAATTTCATCATTATAGACCATTTTGGGATCGTTCGACAGGTCCGGAGTCATCGTTTTTCATCCGAAAATTGATTTTTTGGACTGTACCAAAAATGATTCAAAATGTCAATTGGATCATGCCTCATGTTGAATAACCACTTTTTAAACCCTCACAGTGACAAAAAATTGCCATTTTTACAGAGTTTTGCTTACTCAAAAGCTTCCATTTTGACCCGTTTCAGGCACAGAAATGACTTTAAACACACTTATTCTAGTTGACAAAGTCATAATTCACATCCAACAGTCATTTAGAGTCAAAAGATTAAATGTTGAAATTTCATCCATATTGACCATTTTGGGATCGTTCGACAGGTCCGGAGTCATCGTTTTTCATCCGAAAATAGATTTTTTGGACTGTACCAAAAATGATTCACAATGTCAATTGGATCATGCCTCATGTTGAATAACCACTTTTTAAACCCTCACAGTGACAAAAAATTGCCATTTTTACAGAGTTTTGCTTACTCAAAAGCTTCCATTTTGACCCGTTTCAGGCACAGAAATGACTTTAAACACACTTATTCTAGTTGACAAAGTCATAATTCACATCCAACAGTCATTTAGAGTCAAAAGATTAAATGTTGAAATTTCATCATTATAGACCATTTTGGGATCGTTCGACAGGTCCGGAGTCATCGTTTTTCATCCGAAAATTTATTTTTTGGACTGTACCAAAAATGATTCAAAATGTCAATTGGATCATGCCTCATGTTGAATAACCACTTTTTAAACCCTCACAGTGACCAAAATTGCCATTTTTACAGAGTTTTGCTTACTCAAAAGCTTCCATTTTGACCCGTTTCAGGCACAGAAATGACTTTAAACACACTTATTCTAGTTGACAAAGTCATAATTCACATCCAACAGTCATTTAGAGTCAAAAGATTAAATGTTGAAATTTCATCATTATAGACCATTTTGGGATCGTTCGACAGGTCCGGAGTCATCGTTTTTCATCTGAAAATTAATTTTTGGGACTGTACCAAAAATGATTCAAAATGTCAATTGGATCATGCCTCATGTTGAATAACCACTTTTTAAACCCTCACAGTGACCAAAATTGCCATTTTTACAGAGTTTTGCTTACTCAAAAGCTTCCATTTTGACCCGTTTCAGGCACAGAAATGACTTTAAACACACTTATTCTAGTTGACAAAGTCATAATTCACATCCAACAGTAATTTAGAGTCAAAAGATTAAATGTTGAAATTTCATCATTATAGACCATTTTGGTATCGTTCGACAGGTCCGGAGTCATTGTTTTTCATCCAAAAATTGATTTTTTGGACTGTACCAAAAATGATTCAAAATGTCAATTGGATCATGCCTCATGTTGAATAACCACTTTTTAACCCCTCACAGTGACCAAAATTGCCATTTTTACAGAGTTTTGCTTACTCAAAAGCTTCAATTTTGACCCGTTTCAGGCACAGAAATGACTTTAAACACACTTATTTTAGTTGACAAAGTCCTAATTCACATCCAACAGTAATTTAGAGTCAAAAGATTAAATGTTAACATTTCATCATTATAGACCATTTTGGGATCGTTCGACAGGTCCGGAGTCATCGTTTTTCATCCGAAAATTGATTTTTTGGACTGTACCAAAAATTATTCAAAATGTCAATTGGATCATACCTCATGTTGAATAAACACTTTTTAAACCCTCACAGTGACCAAAATTGCCATTTTTACAGAGTTTTGCTTACTCAAAAGCTTCCATTTTGACCCGTTTCAGGCACAGAAATGACTTTAAACACACTTATTCTAGTTGACAAAGTCATAATTCACATCCAACAGTCATTTAGAGTCAAAAGATTAAATGTTAAAATGTCATCATTATAGACCATTTTGGGATCGTTCGACAGGTCCGGAGTCATTGTTTTTCATCCGAAAATTGATTTTTTGGACTGTACCAAAAATGATTCAAAATGTCAATTGGATCATGCCTCATGTTGAATAACCACTTTTTAAACCCTCACAGTGACCAAAATTGCCATTTTTACAGAGTTTTTCTTACTCAAAAGCTTCAATTTTGACCCGTTTCAGGCACAGAAATGACTTTAAACACACTTATTTTAGTTGACAAAGTCAAAATTCACATCCAACAGTAATTTAGAGTCAAAAGAATAAATGTTAAAATTTCATCATTATAGACCATTTTGGGATCGTTCGACAGGTCCGGAGTCATCGTTTTTCATCCGAAAATTGATTTTTTGGACTGTACCAAAAATGATTCAAAATGTCAATTGGATCATGCCTCATGTTGAATAACCACTTTTTAAGCCCTCACAGTGACAAAAAATTGCCATTTTTACAGAGTTTTGCTTACTCAAAAGCTTCCATTTTGACCCGTTTCAGGCACAGAAATGACTTTAAACACACTTATTCTAGTTGACAAAGTCATAATTCACATCCAACAGTCATTTAGAGTCAAAAGATTAAATGTTGAAATTTCATCCATATTGACCATTTTGGGATCGTTCGACAGGTCCGGAGACATTGTTTTTCATCCGAAAATAGATTTTTTGGACTGTACAAAAAATGATTCAAAATGTCAATTGGATCATGCCTCATGTTGAATAACCACTTTTTAAACCCTCACAGTGACCAAAATTGCCATTTTTACAGAGTTTTGCTTACTCAAAAGCTTCCATTTTGACCCGTTTCAGTTACAGAAATGACTTTAAACACACTTATTCTAGTTGACAAAGTCATAATTCACATCCAACAGTAATTTAGAGTCAAAAGATTAAATGTTGAAATTTCATCATTATAGACCATTTTGGTATCGTTCGACAGGTCCGGAGTCATCGTTTTTCATCCGAAAATTGATTTTTTGGACTGTACCAACAATGATTCATAATGTCAATTGGATCATGCCTCATGTTGAATAACCACTTTTTAAACCCCCACAGTGACCAAAATTGCCATTTTTACAGAGTTTTGCTTACTCAAAAGCTTCCATTTTGACCCGTTTCAGGCACAGAAATGACTTTAAACACACTTATTCTAGTTGACAAAATCATAATTCACATCCAACAGTAATTTAGAGTCAAAAGATTAAATGTTGAAATTTCATCATTATAGACCATTTTATGATCGTTCGACAGGTCCGGAGTCATCGTTTTTCATCCGAAAATTGATTTTTTGGACTGTACCAAAAATGATTCAAAATGTCAATTGGATCATGCCTCATGTTGAATACCCACTTTTTAAACCCTCACAGTGACCAAAATTGCCATTTTTACAGAGTTTTGCTTACTCAAAAGCTTCCATTTTGACCCGTTTCAGTTACAGAAATGACTTTAAACACACTTATTCTAGTTGACAAAGTCATAATTCACATCCAACAGTAATTTAGAGTCAAAAGATTAAATGTTGAAATTTCATCATTATAGACCATTTTGGTATCGTTCGACAGGTCCGGAGTCATCGTTTTTCATCCGAAAATTGATTTTTTGGACTGTACCAACAATGATTCAAAATGTCAATTGGATCATGCCTCATGTTGAATAACCACTTTTTAAACCCCCACAGTGACCAAAATTGCCATTTTTACAGAGTTTTGCTTACTCAAAAGCTTCCATTTTGACCCGTTTCAGGCACAGAAATGACTTTAAACACACTTATTCTAGTTGACAAAGTCATAATTCACATCCAACAGTAATTTAGAGTCAAAAGATTAAATGTTGAAATTTCATCATTATAGACCATTTCATGATCGTTCGACAGGTCCGGCGTCATCGTTTTTCATCCGAAAATTTATTTTTTGGACTGTACCAAAAATGATTCAAAATGTCAATTGGATCATGCCTCATGTTGAATAACCACTTTTTAAACCCTCACAGTGACAAAAAATTGCCATTTTTACAGAGTTTTGCTTACTCAAAAGCTTCCATTTTGACCCGTTTCAGGCACAGATATGACTTTAAACACACTTATTTTAGTTGACAAAGTCAAAATTCACATCCAACAGTAATTTAGAGTCAAAAGAATAAATGTTAAAATTTCATCATTATAGACCATTTTGGGATCGTTCGACAGGTCCGGAGTCATCGTTTTTCATCCGAAAATTGATTTTTTGGACTGTACCAAAAATGATTCAAAATGTCAATTGGATCATGCCTCATGTTGAATAACCACTTTTTAAGCCCTCACAGTGACAAAAAATTGCCATTTTTACAGAGTTTTGCTTACTCAAAAGCTTCCATTTTGACCCGTTTCAGGCACAGAAATGACTTTAAACACACTTATTCTAGTTGACAAAGTCATAATTCACATCCAACAGTCATTTAGAGTCAAAAGATTAAATGTTGAAATTTCATCCATATTGACCATTTTGGGATCGTTCGACAGGTCTGGAGACATTGTTTTTCATCCGAAAATAGATTTTTTGGACTGTACAAAAAATGATTCAAAATGTCAATTGGATCATGCCTCATGTTGAATAACCACTTTTTAAACCCTCACAGTGACCAAAATTGCCATTTTTACAGAGTTTTGCTTACTCAAAAGCTTCCATTTTGACCCGTTTCAGTTACAGAAATGACTTTAAACACACTTATTCTAGTTGACAAAGTCATAATTCACATCCAACAGTAATTTAGAGTCAAAAGATTACATGTTGAAATTTCATCATTATAGACCATTTTGGTATCGTTCGACAGGTCCGGAGTCATCGTTTTTCATCCGAAAATTGATTTTTTGGACTGTACCAACAATGATTCATAATGTCAATTGGATCATGCCTCATGTTGAATAACCACTTTTTAAACCCCCACAGTGACCAAAATTGCCATTTTTACAGAGTTTTGCTTACTCAAAAGCTTCCATTTTGACCCGTTTCAGGCACAGAAATGACTTTAAACACACTTATTCTAGTTGACAAAATCATAATTCACATCCAACAGTAATTTAGAGTCAAAAGATTAAATGTTGAAATTTCATCATTATAGACCATTTTATGATCGTTCGACAGGTCCGGAGTCATCGTTTTTCATCCGAAAATTGATTTTTTGGACTGTACCAAAAATGATTCAAAATGTCAATTGGATCATGCCTCATGTTGAATACCCACTTTTTAAACCCTCACAGTGACCAAAATTGCCATTTTTACAGAGTTTTGCTTACTCAAAAGCTTCCATTTTGACCCGTTTCAGGCACAGAAATGACTTTAAACACACTTATTCTAGTTGACAAAGTCATAATTCACATCCAACAGTAATTTAGAGTCAAAAGATTAAATGTTGAAATTTCATCATTATAGACCATTTTGGTATCGTTCGACAGGTCCGGAGTCATCGTTTTTCATCCGAAAATTGATTTTTTGGACTGTACCAAAAATGATTCAAAATGTCAATTGGATCATGCCTCATGTTGAATAACCACTTTTTAAACCCTCACAGTGACCAAAATTGCCATTTTTACAGAGTTTTGCTTACTCAAAAGCTTCCATTTTGACCCGTTTCAGTTACAGAAATGACTTTAAACACACTTATTCTAGTTGACAAAGTCATAATTCACATCCAACAGTAATTTAGAGTCAAAAGATTAAATGTTGAAATTTCATCATTATAGACCATTTTGGTATCGTTCGACAGGTCCGGAGTCATCGTTTTTCATCCGAAAATTGATTTTTTGGACTGTACCAACAATGATTCAAAATGTCAATTGGATCATGCCTCATGTTGAATAACCACTTTTTAAACCCCCACAGTGACCAAAATTGCCATTTTTACAGAGTTTTGCTTACTCAAAAGCTTCCATTTTGACCCGTTTCAGGCACAGAAATGACTTTAAACACACTTATTCTAGTTGACAAAGTCATAATTCACATCCAACAGTAATTTAGAGTCAAAAGATTAAATGTTGAAATTTCATCATTATAGACCATTTCATGATCGTTCGACAGGTCCGGCGTCATCGTTTTTCATCCGAAAATTTATTTTTTGGACTGTACCAAAAATGATTCAAAATGTCAATTGGATCATGCCTCATGTTGAATAACCACTTTTTAAACCCTCACAGTGACAAAAAATTGCCATTTTTACAGAGTTTTGCTTACTCAAAAGCTTCCATTTTGACCCGTTTCAGGCACAGAAATGACTTTAAACACACTTATTCTAGTTGACAAAGTCATAATTCACATCCAACAGTCATTTAGAGTCAAAAGATTAAATGTTGAAATTTCATCATTATAGACCATTTTGGTATCGTTCGACAGGTCCGGAGTCATCGTTTTTCATCCGAAAATTGATTTTTTGGACTGTACCAACAATGATTCAAAATGTCAATTGGATCATGCCTCATGTTGAATAACCACTTTTTAAACCCCCACAGTGACCAAAATTGCCATTTTTACAGAGTTTTGCTTACTCAAAAGCTTCCATTTTGACCCGTTTCAGGCACAGAAATGACTTTAAACACACTTATTCTAGTTGACAAAGTCATAATTCACATCCAACAGTAATTTAGAGTCAAAAGATTAAATGTTGAAATTTCATCATTATAGACCATTTTATGATCGTTCGACAGGTCCGGAGTCATCGTTTTTCATCCGAAAATTGATTTTTTGGACTGTACCAAAAATGATTCAAAATGTCAATTGGATCATGCCTCATGTTGAATAACCACTTTTTAAACCCTCACAGTGACCAAAATTGCCATTTTTACAGAGTTTTGCTTACTCAAAAGCTTCCATTTTGACCCGTTTCAGGCACAGAAATGACTTTAAACACACTTATTCTAGTTGACAAAGTCATAATTCACATCCAACAGTAATTTAGAGTCAAAAGATTAAATGTTGAAATTTCATCATTATAGACCATTTTGGTATCGTTCGACAGGTCCGGAGTCATCGTTTTTCATCCGAAAATTGATTTTTTGGACTGTACCAAAAATGATTCAAAATGTCAATTGGATCATGCCTCATGTTGAATAACCACTTTTTAACCCCTCACAGTGACCAAAATTGCCATTTTTTTTAGAGTTTTGCTTACTCAAAAGCTTCAATTTTGACCCGTTTCAGGCACAGAAATGACTTTAAACACACTTATTTTAGTTGACAAAGTCCTAATTCACATCCAACAGTAATTTAGAGTCAAAAGATTAAATGTTAAAATGTCATCATTATAGACCATTTTGGGATCGTTCGACAGGTCCGGAGTCATCGTTTTTCATCCGAAAATTGATTTTTTGGACTGTACCAAAAATTATTCAAAATGTCAATTGGATCATGCCTCATGTTGAATAACCACTTTTTAAACCCTCACAATGACCAAAATTGCCATTTTTACAGAGTTTTGCTTACTCAAAAGCTTCCATTTTGACCCGTTTCAGGCACAGAAATGACTTTAAACACACTTATTCTAGTTGACAAAGTCATAATTCACATCCAACAGTAATTTAGAGTCAAAAGATTAAATGTTGAAATTTCATCATTATAGACCATTTTATGATCGTTCGACAGGTCCGGAGTCATCGTTTTTCATCCGAAAATTGATTTTTTGGACTGTACCAAAAATGATTCAAAATGTCAATTGGATCATGCCTCATGTTGAAGAACCACTTTTTAAACGCTCACAGTGACCAAAATTGCCATTTTTACAGAGTTTTGCTTACTCAAAAGATTCCATTTTGACCCGTTTCAGGCACAGAAATGACTTTAAACACACGTATTCTAGTTGACAAAGTCATAATTCACATCCAACAGTAATTTAGAGTCAAAAGATTAAATGTTGAAATTTCATCATTATAGACCATTTTGGTATCGTTCGACAGGTCCGGAGTCATCGTTTTTCATCCCAAAATTGATTTTTTGGACTGTACCAAAAATGATTCAAAATGTCAATTGGATCATGCCTCATGTTGAATAACCACTTTTTAAACCCTCACAGTGACCAAAATTGCGATTTTTACAGAGTTTTGCTTACTCAAAAGCTTCCATTATGACCCGTTTCAGGCACAGAAATGACTTTAAATACACTTATTCTAGTTGACAAAGTCATAATTAACATCCAACAGTCATTTAGAGTCAAAAGATTAAATGTTGAAATTTCATCATTATAGACCATTTTGGGATCGTTCGACAGGTCCGGAGTCATCGTTTTTCATCCGAAAATGGATTTTTTGGACTGTACCAAAAATTATTCAAAATGTCAATTGGATCATGCCTCATGTTGAATAACCACTTTTTAAACCCTCACAATGACCAAAATTGCCATTTTTACAGAGTTTGCGTACTCAAAAGCTTCCATTTTGACCCGTTTCAGTTACAGAAATGACTTTAAACACACTTATTCTAGTTGACAAAGTCATAATTCACATCCAACAGTAATTTAGAGTCAAAAGATTAAATGTTGAAATTTCATCATTATAGACCATTTCATGATCGTTCGACAGGTCCGGAGTCATCGTTTTTCATCCGAAAATTTATTTTTTGGACTGTACCAAAAATGATTCAAAATGTCAATTGGATCATGCCTCATGTTGAATAACCACTTTTTAAACCCTCACAGTGACCAAAATTGCCATTTTTACAGAGTTTTGCTTACTCAAAAGCTTCCATTTTGACCCGTTTCAGGCACAGAAATGACTTTAAACACACTTATTCTACTTGACAAAGTCAGAATTCACATCCAACAGTAATTTAGAGTCAAAAGATTAAATGTTGAAATTTCATCATTATAGACCATTTTGGTATCGTTCGACAGGTCCGGAGTCATCGTTTTTCATCCGAAAATTGATTTTTTGGACTGTACCAAAAATGATTCAAAATGTCAATTGGATCATGCCTCATGTTGAATAACCACTTTTTAAACCCTCACAGTGACCAAAATTGCCATTTTTACAGAGTTTTGCTTACTCAAAAGCTTCAATTTTGACCCGTTTCAGGCACAGAAATGACTTTAAACACACTTATTTTAGTTGACAAAGTCCTAATTCACATCCAACAGTAATTTAGAGTCAAAAGATTAAATGTTAAAATTTCATCATTATAGACCATTTTGGGATCGTTCGACAGGTCCGGAGTCATCGTTTTTCATCCGAAAATTGATTTTTTGGACTGTACCATAAATGATTCAAAATGTCAATTGGATCATGCCTCATGTTGAATAACCACTTTTTAAACCCTCACAGTGACAAAAAATTGCCATTTTTACAGTGTTTTGCTTACTCAAAAGCTTCCATTTTGACCCGTTTCAGGCACAGAAATGACTTTAAACACACTTATTCTAGTTGACAAAGTCATAATTCACATCCAACAGTCATTTAGAGTCAAAAGATTAAATGTTGAAATTTCATCATTATAGACCATTTTGGGATCGTTCGACAGGTCCGGAGTCATCGTTTTTCATCCGAAAATTAATTTTTTGGACTGTACCAAAAATGATTCAAAATGTCAATTGGATCATGCCTCATGTTGAATAACCACTTTTTAAACCCTCACAGTGACCAAAATTGCCATTTTTACAGAGTTTTGCTTACTCAAAAGCTTCCATTTTGACCCGTTTCAGGCACAGAAATGACTTTAAACACACTTATTCTAGTTGACAAAGTCACAATTCACATCCAACAGTAATTTAGAGTCAAAAGATTAAATGTTGAAATTTCATCATTATAGACCATTTTGGTATCGTTCGACAGGTCCGGAGTCATCGTTTTTCATCCGAAAATTGATTTTTTGGACTGTACCAAAAATGATTCAAAATGTCAATTGGATCATGCCTCATGTTGAATAACCACTTTTTAAACCCTCACAGTGACCAAAATTGCCATTTTTACAGAGTTTTGCTTACTCAAAAGCTTCAATTTTGACCCGTTTCAGGCACAGAAATGACTTTAAACACACTTATTTTAGTTGACAAAGTCCTAATTCACATCCAACAGTAATTTAGAGTCAAAAGATTAAATGTTAAAATTTCATCATTATAGACCATTTTGGGATCGTTCGACAGGTCCGGAGTCATCGTTTTTCATCCGAAAATTGATTTTTTGGACTGTACCAAAAATGATTCAAAATGTCAATTGGATCATGCCTCATGTTGAATAACCACTTTTTAAACCCTCACAGTGACAAAAAATTGCCATTTTTACAGAGTTTTGCTTACTCAAAAGCTTCCATTTTGACCCGTTTCAGGCACAGAAATGACTTTAAACACACTTATTCTAGTTGACAAAGTCATAATTCACATCCAACAGTCATTTAGAGTCAAAAGATTAAATGTTGAAATTTCATCATTATAGACCATTTTGGGATCGTTCGACAGGTCCGGAGTCATCGTTTTTCATCTGAAAATTAATTTTTGGGACTGTACCAAAAATGATTCAAAATGTCAATTGGATCATGCCTCATGTTGAATAACCACTTTTTAAACCCTCACAGTGACCAAAATTGCCATTTTTACAGAGTTTTGCTTACTCAAAAGCTTCCATTTTGACCCGTTTCAGGCACAGAAATGACTTTAAACACACTTATTCTAGTTGACAAAGTCATAATTCACATCCAACAGTAATTTAGAGTCAAAAGATTAAATGTTGAAATTTCATCATTATAGACCATTTTGGTATCGTTCGACAGGTCCGGAGTCATCGTTTTTCATCCGAAAATTGATTTTTTGGACTGTACCAAAAATGATTCAAAATGTCAATTGGATCATGCCTCATGTTGAATAACCACTTTTTAACCCCTCACAGTGACCAAAATTGCCATTTTTACAGAGTTTTGCTTACTCAAAAGCTTCAATTTTGACCCGTTTCAGGCACAGAAATGACTTTAAACACACTTATTTTAGTTGACAAAGTCCTAATTCACATCCAACAGTAATTTAGAGTCAAAAGATTAAATGTTAAAATTTCATCATTATAGACCATTTTGGGATCGTTCGACAGGTCCGGAGTCATCGTTTTTCATCCTAAAATTGATTTTTTGGACTGTACCAAAAATTATTCAAAATGTCAATTGGATCATACCTCATGTTGAATAAACACTTTTTAAACCCTCACAGTGACCAAAATTGCCATTTTTACAGAGTTTTGCTTACTCAAAAGCTTCAATTTTGACCCGTTTCAGGCACAGAAATGACTTTAAACACGCTTATTTTAGTTGACAAAGTCCTAATTCACATCCAACAGTAATTTAGAGTCAAAAGATTAAATGTTAAAATTTCATCATTATAGACCATTTTGGGATCGCTCGACAGGTCCGGAGTCATCGTTTTTCATCCGAAAATTGATTTTTTGGACTGTACAAAAAATGATTCAAAATGTCAATTGGATCATGCCTCATGTTGAATAACCACTTTTTAAACCCTCACAGTGACCAAAATTGCCATTTTTACAGAGTTTTGCTTACTCAAAAGCTTCCATTTTGACCCGTTTCAGGCACAGAAATGACTTTAAACACACTTATTCTAGTTGACAAAGTCATAATTCACATCCAACAGTCATTTAGAGTCAAAAGATTAAATGTTAAAATGTCATCATTATAGACCATTTTGGGATCGTTCGACAGGTCCGGAGTCATTGTTTTTCATCCGAAAATTGATTTTTTGGACTGTACCAAAAATGATTCAAAATGTCAATTGGATCATGCCTCATGTTGAATAACCACTTTTTAAACCCTCACAGTGACCAAAATTGCCATTTTTACAGAGTTTTTCTTACTCAAAAGCTTCAATTTTGACCCGTTTCAGGCACAGAAATGACTTTAAACACACTTATTTTAGTTGACAAAGTCAAAATTCACATCCAACAGTAATTTAGAGTCAAAAGAATAAATGTTAAAATTTCATCATTATAGACCATTTTGGGATCGTTCGACAGGTCCGGAGTCATCGTTTTTCATCCGAAAATTGATTTTTTGGACTGTACCAAAAATGATTCAAAATGTCAATTGGATCATGCCTCATGTTGAATAACCACTTTTTAAACCCTCACAGTGACAAAAAATTGCCATTTTTACAGAGTTTTGCTTACTCAAAAGCTTCCATTTTGACCCGTTTCAGGCACAGAAATGACTTTAAACACACTTATTCTAGTTGACAAAGTCATAATTCACATCCAACAGTCATTTAGAGTCAAAAGATTAAATGTTGAAATTTCATCCATATTGACCATTTTGGGATCGCTCGACAGGTCCGGAGACATTGTTTTTCATCCGAAAATAGATTTTTTGGACTGTACCAAAAATGATTCAAAATGTCAATTGGATCATGCCTCATGTTGAATAACCACTTTTTAAACCCTCACAGTGACCAAAATTGCCATTTTTACAGAGTTTTGCTTACTCAAAAGCTTCCATTTTGACCCGTTTCAGTTACAGAAATGACTTTAAACACACTTATTCTAGTTGACAAAGTCATAATTCACATCCAACAGTAATTTAGAGTCAAAAGATTAAATGTTGAAATTTCATCATTATAGACCATTTTGGTATCGTTCGACAGGTCCGGAGTCATCGTTTTTCATCCGAAAATTGATTTTTTGGACTGTACCAAAAATGATTCAAAATGTCAATTGGATCATGCCTCATGTTGAATAACCACTTTTTAAACCCTCACAGTGACCAAAATTGCCATTTTTACAGAGTTTTGCTTACTCAAAAGCTTCAATTTTGACCCGTTTCAGGCACAGAAATGACTTTAAACATACTTATTTTAGTTGACAAAGTCATAATTCACATCCAACAGTCATTTAGAGTCAAAAGATTAAATGTTAAAATTTCATCCATATTGACCATTTTGGGATCGTTCGACGGGTCCGGAGTCATCGTTTGTCATCTGAAAATTGATATTTTGGACTGTACCAAAAATGATTCAAAATGTCAATTGGATCGTGCCTCATGTTGAATAACCACTTTTTAAACCCTCACAGGGACCAAAATTGCCATTTTTACAGAGTTTTGCTTACTCAAAAGCTTCCATTTCGACCCGTTTCAGGCACAGAAATGACTTTAAACACACTTATTTTAGTTGACAAAGTCCTAATTCACATCCAACAGTAATTTAGAGTCAAAAGATTAAATGTTAAAATTTCATCATTATAGACCATTTTGGGATCGTTCGACAGGTCCGGAGTCATCGTTTTTCATCCGAAAATTGATTTTTTGGACTGTACCATAAATGATTCAAAATGTCAATTGGATCATGCCTCATGTTGAATAACCACTTTTTAAACCCTCACAGTGACAAAAAATTGCCATTTTTACAGAGTTTTGCTTACTCAAAAGCTTCCATTTTGACCCGTTTCAGGCACAGAAATGACTTTAAACACACTTATTCTAGTTGACAAAGTCATAATTCACATCCAACAGTCATTTAGAGTCAAAAGATTAAATGTTGAAATTTCATCATTATAGACCATTTTGGGATCGTTCGACAGGTCCGGAGTCATCGTTTTTCATCCGAAAATTAATTTTTTGGACTGTACCAAAAATGATTCAAAATGTCAATTGGATCATGCCTCATGTTGAATAACCACTTTTTAAACCCTCACAGTGACCAAAATTGCCATTTTTACAGAGTTTTGCTTACTCAAAAGCTTCCATTTTGACCCGTTTCAGGCACAGAAATGACTTTAAACACACTTATTCTAGTTGACAAAGTCACAATTCACATCCAACAGTAATTTAGAGTCAAAAGATTAAATGTTGAAATTTCATCATTATAGACCATTTTTGTATCGTTCGACAGGTCCGGAGTCATCGTTTTTCATCCGAAAATTGATTTTTTGGACTGTACCAAAAATGATTCAAAATGTCAATTGGATCATGCCTCATGTTGAATAACCACTTTTTAAACCCTCACAGTGACCAAAATTGCCATTTTTACAGAGTTTTGCTTACTCAAAAGCTTCAATTTTGACCCGTTTCAGGCACAGAAATGACTTTAAACACACTTATTTTAGTTGACAAAGTCCTAATTCACATCCAACAGTAATTTAGAGTCAAAAGATTAAATGTTAAAATTTCATCATTATAGACCATTTTGGGATCGTTCGACAGGTCCGGAGTCATCGTTTTTCATCCGAAAATTGATTTTTTGGACTGTACCAAAAATGATTCAAAATGTCAATTGGATCATGCCTCATGTTGAATAACCACTTTTTAAACCCTCACAGTGACAAAAAATTGCCATTTTTACAGAGTTTTGCTTACTCAAAAGCTTCCATTTTGACCCGTTTCAGGCACAGAAATGACTTTAAACACACTTATTCTAGTTGACAAAGTCATAATTCACATCCAACAGTCATTTAGAGTCAAAAGATTAAATGTTGAAATTTCATCATTATAGACCATTTTGGGATCGTTCGACAGGTCCGGAGTCATCGTTTTTCATCTGAAAATTAATTTTTGGGACTGTACCAAAAATGATTCAAAATGTCAATTGGATCATGCCTCATGTTGAATAACCACTTTTTAAACCCTCACAGTGACCAAAATTGCCATTTTTACAGAGTTTTGCTTACTCAAAAGCTTCCATTTTGACCCGTTTCAGGCACAGAAATGACTTTAAACACACTTATTCTAGTTGACAAAGTCATAATTCACATCCAACAGTAATTTAGAGTCAAAAGATTAAATGTTGAAATTTCATCATTATAGACCATTTTGGTATCGTTCGACAGGTCCGGAGTCATCGTTTTTCATCCGAAAATTGATTTTTTGGACTGTACCAAAAATGATTCAAAATGTCAATTGGATCATGCCTCATGTTGAATAACCACTTTTTAACCCCTCACAGTGACCAAAATTGCCATTTTTACAGAGTTTTGCTTACTCAAAAGCTTCAATTTTGACCCGTTTCAGGCACAGAAATGACTTTAAACACACTTATTTTAGTTGACAAAGTCCTAATTCACATCCAACAGTAATTTAGAGTCAAAAGATTAAATGTTAAAATTTCATCATTATAGACCATTTTGGGATCGTTCGACAGGTCCGGAGTCATCGTTTTTCATCCGAAAATTGATTTTTTGGACTGTACCAAAAATTATTCAAAATGTCAATTGGATCATACCTCATGTTGAATAAACACTTTTTAAACCCTCACAGTGACCAAAATTGCCATTTTTACAGAGTTTTGTTTACTCAAAAGCTTCAATTTTGACCCGTTTCAGGCACAGAAATGACTTTAAACACACTTATTTTAGTTGACAAAGTCCTAATTCACATCCAACAGTAATTTAGAGTCAAAAGATTAAATGTTAAAATTTCATCATTATAGACCATTTTGGGATCGCTCGACAGGTCCGGAGTCATCGTTTTTCATCCGAAAATTGATTTTTTGGACTGTACAAAAAATGATTCAAAATGTCAATTGGATCATGCCTCATGTTGAATAACCACTTTTTAAACCCTCACAGTGACCAAAATTGCCATTTTTACAGAGTTTTGCTTACTCAAAAGCTTCCATTTTGACCCGTTTCAGGCACAGAAATGACTTTAAACACACTTATTCTAGTTGACAAAGTCATAATTCACATCCAACAGTCATTTAGAGTCAAAAGATTAAATGTTAAAATGTCATCATTATAGACCATTTTGGGATCGTTCGACAGGTCCGGAGTCATTGTTTTTCATCCGAAAATTGATTTTTTGGACTGTACCAAAAATGATTCAAAATGTCAATTGGATCATGCCTCATGTTGAATAACCACTTTTTAAACCCTCACAGTGACCAAAATTGCCATTTTTACAGAGTTTTTCTTACTCAAAAGCTTCAATTTTGACCCGTTTCAGGCACAGAAATGACTTTAAACACACTTATTCTAGTTGACAAAGTCATAATTCACATCCAACAGTCATTTAGAGTCAAAAGATTAAATGTTGAAATTTCATCCATATTGACCATTTTGGGATCGTTCGACAGGTCCGGAGACATTGTTTTTCATCCGAAAATAGATTTTTTGGACTGTACCAAAAATGATTCAAAATGTCAATTGGATCATGCCTCATGTTGAATAACCACTTTTTAAACCCTCACAGTGACCAAAATTGCCATTTTTACAGAGTTTTGCTTACTCAAAAGCTTCCATTTTGACCCGTTTCAGTTACAGAAATGACTTTAAACACACTTATTCTAGTTGACAAAGTCATAATTCACATCCAACAGTAATTTAGAGTCAAAAGATTAAATGTTGAAATTTCATCATTATAGACCATTTTGGTATCGTTCGACAGGTCCGGAGTCATCGTTTTTCATCCGAAAATTGATTTTTTGGACTGTACCAACAATGATTCAAAATGTCAATTGGATCATGCCTCATGTTGAATAACCACTTTTTAAACCCCCACAGTGACCAAAATTGCCATTTTTACAGAGTTTTGCTTACTCAAAAGCTTCCATTTTGACCCGTTTCAGGCACAGAAATGACTTTAAACACACTTATTCTAGTTGACAAAGTCATAATTCACATCCAACAGTAATTTAGAGTCAAAAGATTAAATGTTGAAATTTCATCATTATAGACCATTTTGGTATCGTTCGACAGGTCCGGAGTCATCGTTTTTCATCCGAAAATTGATTTTTTGGACTGTACCAAAAATGATTCAAAATGTCAATTGGATCATGCCTCATGTTGAATAACCACTTTTTAAACCCTCACAGTGACCAAAATTGCCATTTTTACAGAGTTTTGCTTACTCAAAAGCTTCCATTTTGACCCGTTTCAGTTACAGAAATGACTTTAAACACACTTATTCTAGTTGACAAAGTCATAATTCACATCCAACAGTAATTTAGAGTCAAAAGATTAAATGTTGAAATTTCATCATTATAGACCATTTTGGTATCATTCGACAGGTCCGGAGTCATCGTTTTTCATCCGAAAATTGATTTTTTGGACTGTACCAACAATGATTCAAAATGTCAATTGGATCATGCCTCATGTTGAATAACCACTTTTTAAACCCCCACAGTGACCAAAATTGCCATTTTTACAGAGTTTTGCTTACTCAAAAGCTTCCATTTTGACCCGTTTCAGGCACAGAAATGACTTTAAACACACTTATTCTAGTTGACAAAGTCATAATTCACATCCAACAGTAATTTAGAGTCAAAAGATTAAATGTTGAAATTTCATCATTATAGACCATTTCATGATCGTTCGACAGGTCCGGCGTCATCGTTTTTCATCCGAAAATTTATTTTTTGGACTGTACCAAAAATGATTCAAAATGTCAATTGGATCATGCCTCATGTTGAATAACCACTTTTTAAACCCTCACAGTGACAAAAAATTGCCATTTTTACAGAGTTTTGCTTACTCAAAAGCTTCCATTTTGACCCGTTTCAGGCACAGAAATGACTTTAAACACACTTATTCTAGTTGACAAAGTCATAATTCACATCCAACAGTCATTTAGAGTCAAAAGATTAAATGTTGAAATTTCATCCATATTGACCATTTTGGGATCGCTCGACAGGTCCGGAGACATTGTTTTTCATCCGAAAATAGATTTTTTGGACTGTACCAAAAATGATTCAAAATGTCAATTGGATCATGCCTCATGTTGAATAACCACTTTTTAAACCCTCACAGTGACCAAAATTGCCATTTTTACAGAGTTTTGCTTACTCAAAAGCTTCCATTTTGACCCGTTTCAGTTACAGAAATGACTTTAAACACACTTATTCTAGTTGACAAAGTCATAATTCACATCCAACAGTAATTTAGAGTCAAAAGATTAAATGTTGAAATTTCATCATTATAGACCATTTCATGATCGTTCGACAGGTCCGGAGTCATCGTTTTTAATCCGAAAATTTATTTTTTGGACTGTACCAAAAATGATTCAAAATGTCAATTGGATCATGCCTCATGTTGAATAACCACTTTTTAAACCCTCACAGTGACCAAAATTGCCATTTTTACAGAGTTTTGCTTACTCAAAAGCTTCCATTTTGACCCGTTTCAGGCACAGAAATGACTTTAAACACACTTATTCTACTTGACAAAGTCAGAATTCACATCCAACAGTAATTTAGAGTCAAAAGATTAAATGTTGAAATTTCATCATTATAGACCATTTTGGTATCGTTCGACAGGTCCGGAGTCATCGTTTTTCATCCGAAAATTGATTTTTTGGACTGTACCAAAAATGATTCAAAATGTCAATTGGATCATGCCTCATGTTGAATAACCACTTTTTAAACCCTCACAGTGACCAAAATTGCCATTTTTACAGAGTTTTGCTTACTCAAAAGCTTCAATTTTGACCCGTTTCAGGCACAGAAATGACTTTAAACATACTTATTTTAGTTGACAAAGTCATAATTCACATCCAACAGTCATTTAGAGTCAAAAGATTAAATGTTAAAATTTCATCCATATTGACCATTTTGGGATCGTTCGACGGGTCCGGAGTCATCGTTTGTCATCTGAAAATTGATATTTTGGACTGTACCAAAAATGATTCAAAATGTCAATTGGATCGTGCCTCATGTTGAATAACCACTTTTTAAACCCTCACAGGGACCAAAATTGCCATTTTTACAGAGTTTTGCTTACTCAAAAGCTTCCATTTCGACCCGTTTCAGGCACAGAAATGACTTTAAACACACTTATTTTAGTTGACAAAGTCCTAATTCACATCCAACAGTAATTTAGAGTCAAAAGATTAAATGTTAAAATTTCATCATTATAGACCATTTTGGGATCGTTCGACAGGTCCGGAGTCATCGTTTTTCATCCGAAAATTGATTTTTTGGACTGTACCATAAATGATTCAAAATGTCAATTGGATCATGCCTCATGTTGAATAACCACTTTTTAAACCCTCACAGTGACAAAAAATTGCCATTTTTACAGAGTTTTGCTTACTCAAAAGCTTCCATTTTGACCCGTTTCAGGCACAGAAATGACTTTAAACACACTTATTCTAGTTGACAAAGTCATAATTCACATCCAACAGTCATTTAGAGTCAAAAGATTAAATGTTGAAATTTCATCCATATTGACCATTTTGGGATCGTTCGACAGGTCCGGAGACATTGTTTTTCATCCGAAAATAGATTTTTTGGACTGTACCAAAAATGATTCAAAATGTCAATTGGATCATGCCTCATGTTGAATAACCACTTTTTAAACCCTCACAGTGACCAAAATTGCCATTTTTACAGAGTTTTGCTTACTCAAAAGCTTCCATTTTGACCCGTTTCAGTTACAGAAATGACTTTAAACACACTTATTCTAGTTGACAAAGTCATAATTCACATCCAACAGTAATTTAGAGTCAAAAGATTAAATGTTGAAATTTCATCATTATAGACCATTTTGGTATCGTTCGACAGGTCCGGAGTCATCGTTTTTCATCCGAAAATTGATTTTTTGGACTGTACCAACAATGATTCAAAATGTCAATTGGATCATGCCTCATGTTGAATAACCACTTTTTAAACCCCCACAGTGACCAAAATTGCCATTTTTACAGAGTTTTGCTTACTCAAAAGCTTCCATTTTGACCCGTTTCAGGCACAGAAATGACTTTAAACACACTTATTCTAGTTGACAAAGTCATAATTCACATCCAACAGTAATTTAGAGTCAAAAGATTAAATGTTGAAATTTCATCATTATAGACCATTTTGGTATCGTTCGACAGGTCCGGAGTCATCGTTTTTCATCCGAAAATTGATTTTTTGGACTGTACCAAAAATGATTCAAAATGTCAATTGGATCATGCCTCATGTTGAATAACCACTTTTTAAACCCTCACAGTGACCAAAATTGCCATTTTTACAGAGTTTTTCTTACTCAAAAGCTTCAATTTTGACCCGTTTCAGGCACAGAAATGACTTTAAACACACTTATTTTAGTTGACAAAGTCAAAATTCACATCCAACAGTAATTTAGAGTCAAAAGAATAAATGTTAAAATTTCATCATTATAGACCATTTTGGGATCGTTCGACAGGTCCGGAGTCATCGATTTTCATCCGAAAATTGATTTTTTGGACTGTACCAAAAATGATTCAAAATGTCAATTGGATCATGCCTCATGTTGAATAACCACTTTTTAAACCCTCACAGTGACAAAAAATTGCCATTTTTACAGAGTTTTGCTTACTCAAAAGCTTCCATTTTGACCCGTTTCAGGCACAGAAATGACTTTAAACACACTTATTCTAGTTGACAAAGTCATAATTCACATCCAACAGTCATTTAGAGTCAAAAGATTAAATGTTGAAATTTCATCCATATTGACCATTTTGGGATCGTTCGACAGGTCCGGAGACATTGTTTTTCATCCGAAAATAGATTTTTTGGACTGTACCAAAAATGATTCAAAATGTCAATTGGATCATGCCTCATGTTGAATAACCACTTTTTAAACCCTCACAGTGACCAAAATTGCCATTTTTACAGAGTTTTGCTTACTCAAAAGCTTCCATTTTGACCCGTTTCAGTTACAGAAATGACTTTAAACACACTTATTCTAGTTGACAAAGTCATAATTCACATCCAACAGTAATTTAGAGTCAAAAGATTAAATGTTGAAATTTCATCATTATAGACCATTTTGGTATCGTTCGACAGGTCCGGAGTCATCGTTTTTCATCCGAAAATTGATTTTTTGGACTGTACCAACAATGATTCAAAATGTCAATTGGATCATGCCTCATGTTGAATAACCACTTTTTAAACCCCCACAGTGACCAAAATTGCCATTTTTACAGAGTTTTGCTTACTCAAAAGCTTCCATTTTGACCCGTTTCAGGCACAGAAATGACTTTAAACACACTTATTCTAGTTGACAAAGTCATAATTCACATCCAACAGTAATTTAGAGTCAAAAGATTAAATGTTGAAATTTCATCATTATAGACCATTTTGGTATCGTTCGACAGGTCCGGAGTCATCGTTTTTCATCCGAAAATTGATTTTTTGGACTGTACCAAAAATGATTCAAAATGTCAATTGGATCATGCCTCATGTTGAATAACCACTTTTTAAACCCTCACAGTGACCAAAATTGCCATTTTTACAGAGTTTTGCTTACTCAAAAGCTTCCATTTTGACCCGTTTCAGTTACAGAAATGACTTTAAACACACTTATTCTAGTTGACAAAGTCATAATTCACATCCAACAGTAATTTAGAGTCAAAAGATTAAATGTTGAAATTTCATCATTATAGACCATTTTGGTATCGTTCGACAGGTCCGGAGTCATCGTTTTTCATCCGAAAATTGATTTTTTGGACTGTACCAACAATGATTCAAAATGTCAATTGGATCATGCCTCATGTTGAATAACCACTTTTTAAACCCCCACAGTGACCAAAATTGCCATTTTTACAGAGTTTTGCTTACTCAAAAGCTTCCATTTTGACCCGTTTCAGGCACAGAAATGACTTTAAACACACTTATTCTAGTTGACAAAGTCATAATTCACATCCAACAGTAATTTAGAGTCAAAAGATTAAATGTTGAAATTTCATCATTATAGACCATTTCATGATCGTTCGACAGGTCCGGCGTCATCGTTTTTCATCCGAAAATTTATTTTTTGGACTGTACCAAAAATGATTCAAAATGTCAATTGGATCATGCCTCATGTTGAATAACCACTTTTTAAACCCTCACAGTGACAAAAAATTGCCATTTTTACAGAGTTTTGCTTACTCAAAAGCTTCCATTTTGACCCGTTTCAGGCACAGAAATGACTTTAAACACACTTATTCTAGTTGACAAAGTCATAATTCACATCCAACAGTAATTTAGAGTCAAAAGATTAAATGTTGAAATTTCATCATTATAGACCATTTTGGTATCGTTCGACAGGTCCGGAGTCATCGTTTTTCATCCGAAAATTGATTTTTTGGACTGTACCAAAAATGATTCAAAATGTCAATTGGATCATGCCTCATGTTGAATAACCACTTTTTAAACCCTCACAGTGACCAAAATTGCCATTTTTACAGAGTTTTGCTTACTCAAAAGCTTCCATTTTGACCCGTTTCAGGCACAGAAATGACTTTAAACACACTTATTCTAGTTGACAAAGTCATAATTCACATCCAACAGTAATTTAGAGTCAAAAGATTAAATGTTGAAATTTCATCATTATAGACCATTTTATGATCGTTCGACAGGTCCGGAGTCATCGTTTTTCATCCGAAAATTGATTTTTTGGACTGTACCAAAAATGATTCAAAATGTCAATTGGATCATGCCTCATGTTGAATAACCACTTTTTAAACCCTCACAGTGACCAAAATTGCCATTTTTACAGAGTTTTGCTTACTCAAAAGCTTCCATTTTGACCCGTTTCAGGCACAGAAATGACTTTAAACACACTTATTCTAGTTGACAAAGTCATAATTCACATCCAACAGTAATTTAGAGTCAAAAGATTAAATGTTGAAATTTCATCATTATAGACCATTTTGGTATCGTTCGACAGGTCCGGAGTCATCGTTTTTCATCCGAAAATTGATTTTTTGGACTGTACCAAAAATGATTCAAAATGTCAATTGGATCATGCCTCATGTTGAATAACCACTTTTTAACCCCTCACAGTGACCAAAATTGCCATTTTTTTTAGAGTTTTGCTTACTCAAAAGCTTCAATTTTGACCCGTTTCAGGCACAGAAATGACTTTAAACACACTTATTTTAGTTGACAAAGTCCTAATTCACATCCAACAGTAATTTAGAGTCAAAAGATTAAATGTTAAAATTTCATCATTATAGACCATTTTGGTATCGTTCGACAGGTCCGGAGTCATCGTTTTTCATCCGAAAATTGATTTTTTGGACTGTACCAAAAATGATTCAAAATGTCAATTGGATCATGCCTCATGTTGAATAACCACTTTTTAAACCCTCACAGTGACCAAAATTGCCATTTTTACAGAGTTTTGCTTACTCAAAAGCTTCAATTTTGACCCGTTTCAGGCACAGAAATGACTTTAAACACACTTATTTTAGTTGACAAAGTCCTAATTCACATCCAACAGTAATTTAGAGTCAAAAGATTAAATGTTAAAATTTCATCATTATAGACCATTTTGGGATCGTTCGACAGGTCCGGAGTCATCGTTTTTCATCCGAAAATTGATTTTTTGGACTGTACCAAAAATGATTCAAAATGTCAATTGGATCATGCCTCATGTTGAATAACCACTTTTTAAACCCTCACAGTGACAAAAAATTGCCATTTTTACAGAGTTTTGCTTACTCAAAAGCTTCCATTTTGACCCGTTTCAGGCACAGAAATGACTTTAAACACACTTATTCTAGTTGACAAAGTCATAATTCACATCCAACAGTCATTTAGAGTCAAAAGATTAAATGTTGAAATTTCATCATTATAGACCATTTTGGGATCGTTCGACAGGTCCGGAGTCATCGTTTTTCATCTGAAAATTAATTTTTGGGACTGTACCAAAAATGATTCAAAATGTCAATTGGATCATGCCTCATGTTGAATAACCACTTTTTAAACCCTCACAGTGACCAAAATTGCCATTTTTACAGAGTTTTGCTTACTCAAAAGCTTCCATTTTGACCCGTTTCAGGCACAGAAATGACTTTAAACACACTTATTCTAGTTGACAAAGTCATAATTCACATCCAACAGTAATTTAGAGTCAAAAGATTAAATGTTGAAATTTCATCATTATAGACCATTTTGGTATCGTTCGACAGGTCCGGAGTCATCGTTTTTCATCCGAAAATTGATTTTTTGGACTGTACCAAAAATGATTCAAAATGTCAATTGGATCATGCCTCATGTTGAATAACCACTTTTTAACCCCTCACAGTGACCAAAATTGCCATTTTTACAGAGTTTTGCTTACTCAAAAGCTTCAATTTTGACCCGTTTCAGGCACAGAAATGACTTTAAACACACTTATTTTAGTTGACAAAGTCCTAATTCACATCCAACAGTAATTTAGAGTCAAAAGATTAAATGTTAAAATTTCATCATTATAGACCATTTTGGGATCGTTCGACAGGTCCGGAGTCATCGTTTTTCATCCGAAAATTGATTTTTTGGACTGTACCAAAAATTATTCAAAATGTCAATTGGATCATACCTCATGTTGAATAAACACTTTTTAAACCCTCACAGTGACCAAAATTGCCATTTTTACAGAGTTTTGCTTACTCAAAAGCTTCAATTTTGACCCGTTTCAGGCACAGAAATGACTTTAAACACACTTATTTTAGTTGACAAAGTCCTAATTCACATCCAACAGTAATTTAGAGTCAAAAGATTAAATGTTAAAATTTCATCATTATAGACCATTTTGGGATCGCTCGACAGGTCCGGAGTCATCGTTTTTCATCCGAAAATTGATTTTTTGGACTGTACAAAAAATGATTCAAAATGTCAATTGGATCATGCCTCAGGTTGAATAACCACTTTTTAAACCCTCACAGTGACCAAAATTGCCATTTTTACAGAGTTTTGCTTACTCAAAAGCTTCCATTTTGACCCGTTTCAGGCACAGAAATGACTTTAAACACACTTATTCTAGTTGACAAAGTCATAATTAACATCCAACAGTCATTTAGAGTCAAAAGATTAAATGTTAAAATGTCATCATTATAGACCATTTTGGGATCGTTCGACAGGTCCGGAGTCATTGTTTTTCATCCGAAAATTGATTTTTTGGACTGTACCAAAAATGATTCAAAATGTCAATTGGATCATGCCTCATGTTGAATAACCACTTTTTAAACCCTCACAGTGACCAAAATTGCCATTTTTACAGAGTTTTTCTTACTCAAAAGCTTCAATTTTGACCCGTTTCAGGCACAGAAATGACTTTAAACACACTTATTTTAGTTGACAAAGTCAAAATTCACATCCAACAGTAATTTAGAGTCAAAAGAATAAATGTTAAAATTTCATCATTATAGACCATTTTGGGATCGTTCGACAGGTCCGGAGTCATCGTTTTTCATCCGAAAATTGATTTTTTGGACTGTACCATAAATGATTCAAAATGTCAATTGGATCATGCCTCATGTTGAATAACCACTTTTTAAACCCTCACAGTGACAAAAAATTGCCATTTTTACAGAGTTTTGCTTACTCAAAAGCTTCCATTTTGACCCGTTTCAGGCACAGAAATGACTTTAAACACACTTATTCTAGTTGACAAAGTCATAATTCACATCCAACAGTCATTTAGAGTCAAAAGATTAAATGTTGAAATTTCATCCATATTGACCATTTTGGGATCGTTCGACAGGTCCGGAGACATTGTTTTTCATCCGAAAATAGATTTTTTGGACTGTACCAAAAATGATTCAAAATGTCAATTGGATCATGCCTCATGTTGAATAACCACTTTTTAAACCCTCACAGTGACCAAAATTGCCATTTTTACAGAGTTTTGCTTACTCAAAAGCTTCCATTTTGACCCGTTTCAGTTACAGAAATGACTTTAAACACACTTATTCTAGTTGACAAAGTCATAATTCACATCCAACAGTAATTTAGAGTCAAAAGATTAAATGTTGAAATTTCATCATTATAGACCATTTTGGTATCGTTCGACAGGTCCGGAGTCATCGTTTTTCATCCGAAAATTGATTTTTTGGACTGTACCAACAATGATTCAAAATGTCAATTGGATCATGCCTCATGTTGAATAACCACTTTTTAAACCCCCACAGTGACCAAAATTGCCATTTTTACAGAGTTTTGCTTACTCAAAAGCTTCCATTTTGACCCGTTTCAGGCACAGAAATGACTTTAAACACACTTATTCTAGTTGACAAAGTCATAATTCACATCCAACAGTAATTTAGAGTCAAAAGATTAAATGTTGAAATTTCATCATTATAGACCATTTTGGTATCGTTCGACAGGTCCGGAGTCATCGTTTTTCATCCGAAAATTGATTTTTTGGACTGTACCAAAAATGATTCAAAATGTCAATTGGATCATGCCTCATGTTGAATAACCACTTTTTAAACCCTCACAGTGACCAAAATTGCCATTTTTACAGAGTTTTTCTTACTCAAAAGCTTCAATTTTGACCCGTTTCAGGCACAGAAATGACTTTAAACACACTTATTTTAGTTGACAAAGTCAAAATTCACATCCAACAGTAATTTAGAGTCAAAAGAATAAATGTTAAAATTTCATCATTATAGACCATTTTGGGATCGTTCGACAGGTCCGGAGTCATCGTTTTTCATCCGAAAATTGATTTTTTGGACTGTACCAAAAATGATTCAAAATGTCAATTGGATCATGCCTCATGTTGAATAACCACTTTTTAAACCCTCACAGTGACAAAAAATTGCCATTTTTACAGAGTTTTGCTTACTCAAAAGCTTCCATTTTGACCCGTTTCAGGCACAGAAATGACTTTAAACACACTTATTCTAGTTGACAAAGTCATAATTCACATCCAACAGTCATTTAGAGTCAAAAGATTAAATGTTGAAATTTCATCCATATTGACCATTTTGGGATCGTTCGACAGGTCCGGAGACATTGTTTTTCATCCGAAAATAGATTTTTTGGACTGTACCAAAAATGATTCAAAATGTCAATTGGATCATGCCTCATGTTGAATAACCACTTTTTAAACCCTCACAGTGACCAAAATTGCCATTTTTACAGAGTTTTGCTTACTCAAAAGCTTCCATTTTGACCCGTTTCAGTTACAGAAATGACTTTAAACACACTTATTCTAGTTGACAAAGTCATAATTCACATCCAACAGTAATTTAGAGTCAAAAGATTAAATGTTGAAATTTCATCATTATAGACCATTTTGGTATCGTTCGACAGGTCCGGAGTCATCGTTTTTCATCCGAAAATTGATTTTTTGGACTGTACCAACAATGATTCAAAATGTCAATTGGATCATGCCTCATGTTGAATAACCACTTTTTAAACCCCCACAGTGACCAAAATTGCCATTTTTACAGAGTTTTGCTTACTCAAAAGCTTCCATTTTGACCCGTTTCAGGCACAGAAATGACTTTAAACACACTTATTCTAGTTGACAAAGTCATAATTCACATCCAACAGTCATTTAGAGTCAAAAGATTAAATGTTGAAATTTCATCATTATAGACCATTTTGGTATCGTTCGACAGGTCCGGAGTCATCGTTTTTCATCCGAAAATTGATTTTTTGGACTGTACCAAAAATGATTCAAAATGTCAATTGGATCATGCCTCATGTTGAATAACCACTTTTTAAACCCTCACAGTGACCAAAATTGCCATTTTTACAGAGTTTTGCTTACTCAAAAGCTTCCATTTTGACCCGTTTCAGTTACAGAAATGACTTTAAACACACTTATTCTAGTTGACAAAGTCATAATTCACATCCAACAGTAATTTAGAGTCAAAAGATTAAATGTTGAAATTTCATCATTATAGACCATTTTGGTATCGTTCGACAGGTCCGGAGTCATCGTTTTTCATCCGAAAATTGATTTTTTGGACTGTACCAACAATGATTCAAAATGTCAATTGGATCATGCCTCATGTTGAATAACCACTTTTTAAACCCCCACAGTGACCAAAATTGCCATTTTTACAGAGTTTTGCTTACTCAAAAGCTTCCATTTTGACCCGTTTCAGGCACAGAAATGACTTTAAACACACTTATTCTAGTTGACAAAGTCATAATTCACATCCAACAGTAATTTAGAGTCAAAAGATTAAATGTTGAAATTTCATCATTATAGACCATTTTGGTATCGTTCGACAGGTCCGGAGTCATCGTTTTTTATCCGAAAATTGATTTTTTGGACTGTACCAAAAATGATTCAAAATGTCAATTGGATCATGCCTCATGTTGAATAACCACTTTTTAAACCCTCACAGTGACCAAAATTGCCATTTTTACAGAGTTTTGCTTACTCAAAAGCTTCCATTTTGACCCGTTTCAGGCACAGAAATGACTTTAAACACACTTATTCTAGTTGACAAAGTCATAATTCACATCCAACAGTAATTTAGAGTCAAAAGATTAAATGTTGAAATTTCATCATTATAGACCATTTTATGATCGTTCGACAGGTCCGGAGTCATCGTTTTTCATCCGAAAATTGATTTTTTGGACTGTACCAAAAATGATTCAAAATGTCAATTGGATCATGCCTCATGTTGAATAACCACTTTTTAAACCCTCACAGTGACCAAAATTGCCATTTTTACAGAGTTTTGCTTACTCAAAAGCTTCCATTTTGACCCGTTTCAGGCACAGAAATGACTTTAAACACACTTATTCTAGTTGACAAAGTCATAATTCACATCCAACAGTAATTTAGAGTCAAAAGATTAAATGTTGAAATTTCATCATTATAGACCATTTTGGTATCGTTCGACAGGTCCGGAGTCATCGTTTTTCATCCGAAAATTGATTTTTTGGACTGTACCAAAAATGATTCAAAATGTCAATTGGATCATGCCTCATGTTGAATAACCACTTTTTAACCCCTCACAGTGACCAAAATTGCCATTTTTTTTAGAGTTTTGCTTACTCAAAAGCTTCAATTTTGACCCGTTTCAGGCACAGAAATGACTTTAAACACACTTATTTTAGTTGACAAAGTCCTAATTCACATCCAACAGTAATTTAGAGTCAAAAGATTAAATGTTAAAATTTCATCATTATAGACCATTTTGGTATCGTTCGACAGGTCCGGAGTCATCGTTTTTCATCCGAAAATTGATTTTTTGGACTGTACCAAAAATGATTCAAAATGTCAATTGGATCATGCCTCATGTTGAATAACCACTTTTTAAACCCTCACAGTGACCAAAATTGCCATTTTTACAGAGTTTTGCTTACTCAAAAGCTTCAATTTTGACCCGTTTCAGGCACAGAAATGACTTTAAACACACTTATTTTAGTTGACAAAGTCCTAATTCACATCCAACAGTAATTTAGAGTCAAAAGATTAAATGTTAAAATTTCATCATTATAGACCATTTTGGGATCGTTCGACAGGTCCGGAGTCATCGTTTTTCATCCGAAAATTGATTTTTTGGACTGTACCAAAAATGATTCAAAATGTCAATTGGATCATGCCTCATGTTGAATAACCACTTTTTAAACCCTCACAGTGACAAAAAATTGCCATTTTTACAGAGTTTTGCTTACTCAAAAGCTTCCATTTTGACCCGTTTCAGGCACAGAAATGACTTTAAACACACTTATTCTAGTTGACAAAGTCATAATTCACATCCAACAGTCATTTAGAGTCAAAAGATTAAATGTTGAAATTTCATCATTATAGACCATTTTGGGATCGTTCGACAGGTCCGGAGTCATCGTTTTTCATCTGAAAATTAATTTTTGGGACTGTACCAAAAATGATTCAAAATGTCAATTGGATCATGCCTCATGTTGAATAACCACTTTTTAAACCCTCACAGTGACCAAAATTGCCATTTTTACAGAGTTTTGCTTACTCAAAAGCTTCCATTTTGACCCGTTTCAGGCACAGAAATGACTTTAAACACACTTATTCTAGTTGACAAAGTCATAATTCACATCCAACAGTAATTTAGAGTCAAAAGATTAAATGTTGAAATTTCATCATTATAGACCATTTTGGTATCGTTCGACAGGTCCGGAGTCATCGTTTTTCATCCGAAAATTGATTTTTTGGACTGTACCAAAAATGATTCAAAATGTCAATTGGATCATGCCTCATGTTGAATAACCACTTTTTAACCCCTCACAGTGACCAAAATTGCCATTTTTACAGAGTTTTGCTTACTCAAAAGCTTCAATTTTGACCCGTTTCAGGCACAGAAATGACTTTAAACACACTTATTTTAGTTGACAAAGTCCTAATTCACATCCAACAGTAATTTAGAGTCAAAAGATTAAATGTTAAAATTTCATCATTATAGACCATTTTGGGATCGTTCGACAGGTCCGGAGTCATCGTTTTTCATCCGAAAATTGATTTTTTGGACTGTACCAAAAATTATTCAAAATGTCAATTGGATCATACCTCATGTTGAATAAACACTTTTTAAACCCTCACAGTGACCAAAATTGCCATTTTTACAGAGTTTTGCTTACTCAAAAGCTTCAATTTTGACCCGTTTCAGGCACAGAAATGACTTTAAACACACTTATTTTAGTTGACAAAGTCCTAATTCACATCCAACAGTAATTTAGAGTCAAAAGATTAAATGTTAAAATTTCATCATTATAGACCATTTTGGGATCGCTCGACAGGTCCGGAGTCATCGTTTTTCATCCGAAAATTGATTTTTTGGACTGTACAAAAAATGATTCAAAATGTCAATTGGATCATGCCTCAGGTTGAATAACCACTTTTTAAACCCTCACAGTGACCAAAATTGCCATTTTTACAGAGTTTTGCTTACTCAAAAGCTTCCATTTTGACCCGTTTCAGGCACAGAAATGACTTTAAACACACTTATTCTAGTTGACAAAGTCATAATTAACATCCAACAGTCATTTAGAGTCAAAAGATTAAATGTTAAAATGTCATCATTATAGACCATTTTGGGATCGTTCGACAGGTCCGGAGTCATTGTTTTTCATCCGAAAATTGATTTTTTGGACTGTACCAAAAATGATTCAAAATGTCAATTGGATCATGCCTCATGTTGAATAACCACTTTTTAAACCCTCACAGTGACCAAAATTGCCATTTTTACAGAGTTTTTCTTACTCAAAAGCTTCAATTTTGACCCGTTTCAGGCACAGAAATGACTTTAAACACACTTATTTTAGTTGACAAAGTCAAAATTCACATCCAACAGTAATTTAGAGTCAAAAGAATAAATGTTAAAATTTCATCATTATAGACCATTTTGGGATCGTTCGACAGGTCCGGAGTCATCGTTTTTCATCCGAAAATTGATTTTTTGGACTGTACCAAAAATGATTCAAAATGTCAATTGGATCATGCCTCATGTTGAATAACCACTTTTTAAACCCTCACAGTGACAAAAAATTGCCATTTTTACAGAGTTTTGCTTACTCAAAAGCTTCCATTTTGACCCGTTTCAGGCACAGAAATGACTTTAAACACACTTATTCTAGTTGACAAAGTCATAATTCACATCCAACAGTCATTTAGAGTCAAAAGATTAAATGTTGAAATTTCATCCATATTGACCATTTTGGGATCGTTCGACAGGTCCGGAGACATTGTTTTTCATCCGAAAATAGATTTTTTGGACTGTACCAAAAATGATTCAAAATGTCAATTGGATCATGCCTCATGTTGAATAACCACTTTTTAAACCCTCACAGTGACCAAAATTGCCATTTTTACAGAGTTTTGCTTACTCAAAAGCTTCCATTTTGACCCGTTTCAGTTACAGAAATGACTTTAAACACACTTATTCTAGTTGACAAAGTCATAATTCACATCCAACAGTAATTTAGAGTCAAAAGATTAAATGTTGAAATTTCATCATTATAGACCATTTTGGTATCGTTCGACAGGTCCGGAGTCATCGTTTTTCATCCGAAAATTGATTTTTTGGACTGTACCAACAATGATTCAAAATGTCAATTGGATCATGCCTCATGTTGAATAACCACTTTTTAAACCCCCACAGTGACCAAAATTGCCATTTTTACAGAGTTTTGCTTACTCAAAAGCTTCCATTTTGACCCGTTTCAGTTACAGAAATGACTTTAAACACACTTATTCTAGTTGACAAAGTCATAATTCACATCCAACAGTAATTTAGAGTCAAAAGATTAAATGTTGAAATTTCATCATTATAGACCATTTTGGTATCGTTCGACAGGTCCGGAGTCATCGTTTTTCATCCGAAAATTGATTTTTTGGACTGTACCAACAATGATTCAAAATGTCAATTGGATCATGCCTCATGTTGAATAACCACTTTTTAAACCCCCACAGTGACCAAAATTGCCATTTTTACAGAGTTTTGCTTACTCAAAAGCTTCCATTTTGACCCGTTTCAGGCACAGAAATGACTTTAAACACACTTATTCTAGTTGACAAAGTCATAATTCACATCCAACAGTAATTTAGAGTCAAAAGATTAAATGTTGAAATTTCATCATTATAGACCATTTTATGATCGTTCGACAGGTCCGGAGTCATCGTTTTTCATCCGAAAATTGATTTTTTGGACTGTACCAAAAATGATTCAAAATGTCAATTGGATCATGCCTCATGTTGAATAACCACTTTTTAAACCCTCACAGTGACCAAAATTGCCATTTTTACAGAGTTTTGCTTACTCAAAAGCTTCCATTTTGACCCGTTTCAGGCACAGAAATGACTTTAAACACACTTATTCTAGTTGACAAAGTCATAATTCACATCCAACAGTAATTTAGAGTCAAAAGATTAAATGTTGAAATTTCATCATTATAGACCATTTTGGTATCGTTCGACAGGTCCGGAGTCATCGTTTTTCATCCGAAAATTGATTTTTTGGACTGTACCAAAAATGATTCAAAATGTCAATTGGATCATGCCTCATGTTGAATAACCACTTTTTAACCCCTCACAGTGACCAAAATTGCCATTTTTTTTAGAGTTTTGCTTACTCAAAAGCTTCAATTTTGACCCGTTTCAGGCACAGAAATGACTTTAAACACACTTATTTTAGTTGACAAAGTCCTAATTCACATCCAACAGTAATTTAGAGTCAAAAGATTAAATGTTAAAATTTCATCATTATAGACCATTTTGGTATCGTTCGACAGGTCCGGAGTCATCGTTTTTCATCCGAAAATTGATTTTTTGGACTGTACCAAAAATGATTCAAAATGTCAATTGGATCATGCCTCATGTTGAATAACCACTTTTTAAACCCTCACAGTGACAAAAAATTGCCATTTTTACAGAGTTTTGCTTACTCAAAAGCTTCCATTTTGACCCGTTTCAGGCACAGAAATGACTTTAAACACACTTATTCTAGTTGACAAAGTCATAATTCACATCCAACAGTCATTTAGAGTCAAAAGATTAAATGTTGAAATTTCATCATTATAGACCATTTTGGGATCGTTCGACAGGTCCGGAGTCATCGTTTTTCATCTGAAAATTAATTTTTGGGACTGTACCAAAAATGATTCAAAATGTCAATTGGATCATGCCTCATGTTGAATAACCACTTTTTAAACCCTCACAGTGACCAAAATTGCCATTTTTACAGAGTTTTGCTTACTCAAAAGCTTCCATTTTGACCCGTTTCAGGCACAGAAATGACTTTAAACACACTTATTCTAGTTGACAAAGTCATAATTCACATCCAACAGTAATTTAGAGTCAAAAGATTAAATGTTGAAATTTCATCATTATAGACCATTTTGGGATCGTTCGACAGGTCCGGAGTCATCGTTTTTCATCCGAAAATTGATTTTTTGGACTGTACCAAAAATTATTCAAAATGTCAATTGGATCATACCTCATGTTGAATAAACACTTTTTAAACCCTCACAGTGACCAAAATTGCCATTTTTACAGAGTTTTGCTTACTCAAAAGCTTCAATTTTGACCCGTTTCAGGCACAGAAATGACTTTAAACACACTTATTTTAGTTGACAAAGTCCTAATTCACATCCAACAGTAATTTAGAGTCAAAAGATTAAATGTTAAAATTTCATCATTATAGACCATTTTGGGATCGCTCGACAGGTCCGGAGTCATCGTTTTTCATCCGAAAATTGATTTTTTGGACTGTACAAAAAATGATTCAAAATGTCAATTGGATCATGCCTCAGGTTGAATAACCACTTTTTAAACCCTCACAGTGACCAAAATTGCCATTTTTACAGAGTTTTACTTACTCAAAAGCTTCCATTTTGACCCGTTTCAGGCACAGAAATGACTTTAAACACACTTATTCTAGTTGACAAAGTCATAATTCACATCCAACAGTCATTTAGAGTCAAAAGATTAAATGTTAAAATGTCATCATTATAGACCATTTTGGGATCGTTCGACAGGTCCGGAGTCATTGTTTTTCATCCGAAAATTGATTTTTTGGACTGTACCAAAAATGATTCAAAATGTCAATTGGATCATGCCTCATGTTGAATAACCACTTTTTAAACCCTCACAGTGACCAAAATTGCCATTTTTACAGAGTTTTTCTTACTCAAAAGCTTCAATTTTGACCCGTTTCAGGCACAGAAATGACTTTAAACACACTTATTTTAGTTGACAAAGTCAAAATTCACATCCAACAGTAATTTAGAGTCAAAAGATTAAATGTTGAAATTTCATCATTATAGACCATTTTGGTATCGTTCGACAGGTCCGGAGTCATCGTTTTTCATCCGAAAATTGATTTTTTGGACTGTACCAACAATGATTCAAAATGTCAATTGGATCATGCCTCATGTTGAATAACCACTTTTTAAACCCCCACAGTGACCAAAATTGCCATTTTTACAGAGTTTTGCTTACTCAAAAGCTTCCATTTTGACCCGTTTCAGGCACAGAAATGACTTTAAACACACTTATTCTAGTTGACAAAGTCATAATTCACATCCAACAGTAATTTAGAGTCAAAAGATTAAATGTTGAAATTTCATCATTATAGACCATTTTGGTATCGTTCGACAGGTCCGGAGTCATCGTTTTTCATCCGAAAATTGATTTTTTGGACTGTACCAAAAATGATTCAAAATGTCAATTGGATCATGCCTCATGTTGAATAACCACTTTTTAAACCCTCACAGTGACCAAAATTGCCATTTTTACAGAGTTTTGCTTACTCAAAAGCTTCCATTTTGACCCGTTTCAGTTACAGAAATGACTTTAAACACACTTATTCTAGTTGACAAAGTCATAATTCACATCCAACAGTAATTTAGAGTCAAAAGATTAAATGTTGAAATTTCATCATTATAGACCATTTTGGTATCGTTCGACAGGTCCGGAGTCATCGTTTTTCATCCGAAAATTGATTTTTTGGACTGTACCAACAATGATTCAAAATGTCAATTGGATCATGCCTCATGTTGAATAACCACTTTTTAAACCCCCACAGTGACCAAAATTGCCATTTTTACAGAGTTTTGCTTACTCAAAAGCTTCCATTTTGACCCGTTTCAGGCACAGAAATGACTTTAAACACACTTATTCTAGTTGACAAAGTCATAATTCACATCCAACAGTAATTTAGAGTCAAAAGATTAAATGTTGAAATTTCATCATTATAGACCATTTCATGATCGTTCGACAGGTCCGGCGTCATCGTTTTTCATCCGAAAATTTATTTTTTGGACTGTACCAAAAATGATTCAAAATGTCAATTGGATCATGCCTCATGTTGAATAACCACTTTTTAAACCCTCACAGTGACAAAAAATTGCCATTTTTACAGAGTTTTGCTTACTCAAAAGCTTCCATTTTGACCCGTTTCAGGCACAGAAATGACTTTAAACACACTTATTCTAGTTGACAAAGTCATAATTCACATCCAACAGTCATTTAGAGTCAAAAGATTAAATGTTGAAATTTCATCATTATAGACCATTTTGGTATCGTTCGACAGGTCCGGAGTCATCGTTTTTCATCCGAAAATTGATTTTTTGGACTGTACCAACAATGATTCAAAATGTCAATTGGATCATGCCTCATGTTGAATAACCACTTTTTAAACACCCACAGTGACCAAAATTGCCATTTTTACAGAGTTTTGCTTACTCAAAAGCTTCCATTTTGACCCGTTTCAGGCACAGAAATGACTTTAAACACACTTATTCTAGTTGACAAAGTCATAATTCACATCCAACAGTAATTTAGAGTCAAAAGATTAAATGTTGAAATTTCATCATTATAGACCATTTTATGATCGTTCGACAGGTCCGGAGTCATCGTTTTTCATCCGAAAATTGATTTTTTGGACTGTACCAAAAATGATTCAAAATGTCAATTGGATCATGCCTCATGTTGAATAACCACTTTTTAAACCCTCACAGTGACCAAAATTGCCATTTTTACAGAGTTTTGCTTACTCAAAAGCTTCCATTTTGACCCGTTTCAGGCACAGAAATGACTTTAAACACACTTATTCTAGTTGACAAAGTCATAATTCACATCCAACAGTAATTTAGAGTCAAAAGATTAAATGTTGAAATTTCATCATTATAGACCATTTTGGTATCGTTCGACAGGTCCGGAGTCATCGTTTTTCATCCGAAAATTGATTTTTTGGACTGTACCAAAAATGATTCAAAATGTCAATTGGATCATGCCTCATGTTGAATAACCACTTTTTAACCCCTCACAGTGACCAAAATTGCCATTTTTTTTAGAGTTTTGCTTACTCAAAAGCTTCAATTTTGACCCGTTTCAGGCACAGAAATGACTTTAAACACACTTATTTTAGTTGACAAAGTCCTAATTCACATCCAACAGTAATTTAGAGTCAAAAGATTAAATGTTAAAATTTCATCATTATAGACCATTTTGGGATCGTTCGACAGGTCCGGAGTCATCGTTTTTCATCCGAAAATTGATTTTTTGGACTGTACCAAAAATTATTCAAAATGTCAATTGGATCATGCCTCATGTTGAATAACCACTTTTTAAACCCTCACAATGACCAAAATTGCCATTTTTACAGAGTTTTGCTTACTCAAAAGCTTCCATTTTGACCCGTTTCAGGCACAGAAATGACTTTAAACACACTTATTCTAGTTGACAAAGTCATAATTCACATCCAACAGTAATTTAGAGTCAAAAGATTAAATGTTGAAATTTCATCATTATAGACCATTTTATGATCGTTCGACAGGTCCGGAGTCATCGTTTTTCATCCGAAAATTGATTTTTTGGACTGTACCAAAAATGATTCAAAATGTCAATTGGATCATGCCTCATGTTGAAGAACCACTTTTTAAACGCTCACAGTGACCAAAATTGCCATTTTTACAGAGTTTTGCTTACTCAAAAGATTCCATTTTGACCCGTTTCAGGCACAGAAATGACTTTAAACACACTTATTCTAGTTGACAAAGTCATAATTCACATCCAACAGTAATTTAGAGTCAAAAGATTAAATGTTGAAATTTCATCATTATAGACCATTTTGGTATCGTTCGACAGGTCCGGAGTCATCGTTTTTCATCCCAAAATGGATTTTTTGGACTGTACCAAAAATGATTCAAAATGTCAATTGGATCATGCCTCATGTTGAATAACCACTTTTTAAACCCTCACAGTGACCAAAATTGCGATTTTTACAGAGTTTTGCTTACTCAAAAGCTTCCATTATGACCCGTTTCAGGCACAGAAATGACTTTAAATACACTTATTCTAGTTGACAAAGTCATAATTAACATCCAACAGTCATTTAGAGTCAAAAGATTAAATGTTGAAATTTCATCATTATAGACCATTTTGGGATCGTTCGACAGGTCCGGAGTCATCGTTTTTCATCCGAAAATTGATTTTTTGGACTGTACCAAAAATTATTCAAAATGTCAATTGGATCATGCCTCATGTTGAATAACCACTTTTTAAACCCTCACAATGACCAAAATTGCCATTTTTACAGAGTTTGCGTACTCAAAAGCTTCCATTTTGACCCGTTTCAGTTACAGAAATGACTTTAAACACACTTATTCTAGTTGACAAAGTCATAATTCACATCCAACAGTAATTTAGAGTCAAAAGATTAAATGTTGAAATTTCATCATTATAGACCATTTTGGTATCGTTCGACAGGTCCGGAGTCATCGTTTTTCATCCGAAAATTGATTTTTTGGACTGTACCAACAATGATTCAAAATGTCAATTGGATCATGCCTCATGTTGAATAACCACTTTTTAAACCCCCACAGTGACCAAAATTGCCATTTTTACAGAGTTTTGCTTACTCAAAAGCTTCCATTTTGACCCGTTTCAGGCACAGAAATGACTTTAAACACACTTATTCTAGTTGACAAAGTCATAATTCACATCCAACAGTAATTTAGAGTCAAAAGATTAAATGTTGAAATTTCATCATTATAGACCATTTTATGATCGTTCGACAGGTCCGGAGTCATCGTTTTTCATCCGAAAATTGATTTTTTGGACTGTACCAAAAATGATTCAAAATGTCAATTGGATCATGCCTCATGTTGAAGAACCACTTTTTAAACCCTCACAGTGACAAAAAATTGCCATTTTTACAGAGTTTTGCTTACTCAAAAGCTTCCATTTTGACCCGTTTCAGGCACAGAAATGACTTTAAACACACTTATTCTAGTTGACAAAGTCATAATTCACATCCAACAGTAATTTAGAGTCAAAAGATTAAATGTTAAAATTTCATCATTATAGACCATTTTGGGATCGTTCGACAGGTCCGGAGTCATCGTTTTTCATCCGAAAATTGATTTTTTGGACTGTACCAAAAATGATTCAAAATGTCAATTGGATCATGCCTCATGTTGAATAACCACTTTTTAAACCCTCACAGTGACAAAAAATTGCCATTTTTACAGAGTTTTGCTTACTCAAAAGCTTCCATTTTGACCCGTTTCAGGCACAGAAATGACTTTAAACACACTTATTCTAGTTGACAAAGTCATAATTCACATCCAACAGTCATTTAGAGTCAAAAGATTAAATGTTGAAATTTCATCATTATAGACCATTTTGGGATCGTTCGACAGGTCCGGAGTCATCGTTTTTCATCCGAAAATTGATTTTTTGGACTGTACCAACAATGATTCAAAATGTCAATTGGATCATGCCTCATGTTGAATAACCACTTTTTAAACCCCCACAGTGACCAAAATTGCCATTTTTACAGAGTTTTGCTTACTCAAAAGCTTCCATTTTGACCCGTTTCAGGCACAGAAATGACTTTAAACACACTTATTCTAGTTGACAAAGTCATAATTCACATCCAACAGTAATTTAGAGTCAAAAGATTAAATGTTGAAATTTCATCATTATAGACAATTTTATGATCGTTCGACAGGTCCGGAGTCATCGTTTTTCATCCGAAAATTGATTTTTTGGACTGTACCAAAAATGATTCAAAATGTCAATTGGATCATGCCTCATGTTGAATAACCACTTTTTAAACCCTCACAGTGACCAAAATTGCCATTTTTACAGAGTTTTGCTTACTCAAAAGCTTCCATTTTGACCCGTTTCAGGCACAGAAATGACTTTAAACACACTTATTCTAGTTGACAAAGTCATAATTCACATCCAACAGTAATTTAGAGTCAAAAGATTAAATGTTGAAATTTCATCATTATAGACCATTTTGGTATCGTTCGACAGGTCCGGAGTCATCGTTTTTCATCCGAAAATTGATTTTTTGGACTGTACCAAAAATGATTCAAAATGTCAATTGGATCATGCCTCATGTTGAATAACCACTTTTTAACCCCTCACAGTGACCAAAATTGCCATTTTTTTTAGAGTTTTGCTTACTCAAAAGCTTCAATTTTGACCCGTTTCAGGCACAGAAATGACTTTAAACACACTTATTTTAGTTGACAAAGTCCTAATTCACATCCAACAGTAATTTAGAGTCAAAAGATTAAATGTTAAAATTTCACCATTATAGACCATTTTGGGATCGTTCGACAGGTCCGGAGTCATCGTTTTTCATCCGAAAATTGATTTTTTGGACTGTACCAAAAATTATTCAAAATGTCAATTGGATCATGCCTCATGTTGAATAACCACTTTTTAAACCCTCACAATGACCAAAATTGCCATTTTTACAGAGTTTTGCTTACTCAAAAGCTTCCATTTTGACCCGTTTCAGGCACAGAAATGACTTTAAACACACTTATTCTAGTTGACAAAGTCATAATTCACATCCAACAGTAATTTAGAGTCAAAAGATTAAATGTTGAAATTTCATCATTATAGACCATTTTATGATCGTTCGACAGGTCCGGAGTCATCGTTTTTCATCCGAAAATTGATTTTTTGGACTGTACCAAAAATGATTCAAAATGTCAATTGGATCATGCCTCATGTTGAAGAACCACTTTTTAAACGCTCACAGTGACCAAAATTGCCATTTTTACAGAGTTTTGCTTACTCAAAAGATTCCATTTTGACCCGTTTCAGGCACAGAAATGACTTTAAACACACTTATTCTAGTTGACAAAGTCATAATTCACATCCAACAGTAATTTAGAGTAAAAAGATTAAATGTTGAAATTTCATCATTATAGACCATTTTGGTATCGTTCGACAGGTCCGGAGTCATCGTTTTTCATCCCAAAATGGATTTTTTGGACTGTACCAAAAATGATTCAAAATGTCAATTGGATCATGCCTCATGTTGAATAACCACTTTTTAAACCCTCACAGTGACCAAAATTGCGATTTTTACAGAGTTTTGCTTACTCAAAAGCTTCCATTATGACCCGTTTCAGGCACAGAAATGACTTTAAATACACTTATTCTAGTTGACAAAGTCATAATTAACATCCAACAGTCATTTAGAGTCAAAAGATTAAATGTTGAAATTTCATCATTATAGACCATTTTGGGATCGTTCGACAGGTCCGGAGTCATCGTTTTTCATCCGAAAATGGATTTTTTGGACTGTACCAAAAATTATTCAAAATGTCAATTGGATCATGCCTCATGTTGAATAACCACTTTTTAAACCCTCACAATGACCAAAATTGCCATTTTTACAGAGTTTGCGTACTCAAAAGCTTCCATTTTGACCCGTTTCAGTTACAGAAATGACTTTAAACACACTTATTCTAGTTGACAAAGTCATAATTCACATCCAACAGTAATTTAGAGTCAAAAGATTAAATGTTGAAATTTCATCATTATAGACCATTTTGGTATCGTTCGACAGGTCCGGAGTCATCGTTTTTCATCCGAAAATTGATTTTTTGGACTGTACCAACAATGATTCAAAATGTCAATTGGATCATGCCTCATGTTGAATAACCACTTTTTAAACCCCCACAGTGACCAAAATTGCCATTTTTACAGAGTTTTGCTTACTCAAAAGCTTCCATTTTGACCCGTTTCAGGCACAGAAATGACTTTAAACACACTTATTCTAGTTGACAAAGTCATAATTCACATCCAACAGTAATTTAGAGTCAAAAGATTAAATGTTGAAATTTCATCATTATAGACCATTTTATGATCGTTCGACAGGTCCGGAGTCATCGTTTTTCATCCGAAAATTGATTTTTTGGACTGTACCAAAAATGATTCAAAATGTCAATTGGATCATGCCTCATGTTGAAGAACCACTTTTTAAACCCTCACAGTGACAAAAAATTGCCATTTTTACAGAGTTTTGCTTACTCAAAAGCTTCCATTTTGACCCGTTTCAGGCACAGAAATGACTTTAAACACACTTATTCTAGTTGACAAAGTCATAATTCACATCCAACAGTAATTTAGAGTCAAAAGATTAAATGTTAAAATTTCATCATTATAGACCATTTTGGGATCGTTCGACAGGTCCGGAGTCATCGTTTTTCATCCGAAAATTGATTTTTTGGACTGTACCAAAAATGATTCAAAATGTCAATTGGATCATGCCTCATGTTGAATAACCACTTTTTAAACCCTCACAGTGACCAAAATTGCCATTTTTACAAAGTTTTGCTTACTCAAAAGCTTCAATTTTGACCCGTTTCAGGCACAGAAATGACTTTAAACACACTTACTTTAGTTGACAAAGTCCTAATTTACATCCAACAGTAATTTAGAGCCAAAAGATTAAATGTTAAAATTTCATCATTATAGACCATTTTGGGATCGTTCGACAGGTCCGGAGTCATCGTTTTTCATCCGAAAATTGATTTTTTGGACTGTACCAACAATGATTCAAAATGTCAATTGGATCATGCCTCATGTTGAATAACCACTTTTTAAACCCCCACAGTGACCAAAATTGCCATTTTTACAGAGTTTTGCTTACTCAAAAGCTTCCATTTTGACCCGTTTCAGGCACAGAAATGACTTTAAACACACTTATTCTAGTTGACAAAGTCATAATTCACATCCAACAGTCATTTAGAGTCAAAAGATTAAATGTTGAAATTTCATCATTATAGACCATTTTGGTATCGTTCGACAGGTCCGGAGTCATTGTTTTTCATCCGAAAATTGATTTTTTGGACTGTACCAAAAATGATTCAAAATGTCAATTGGATCATGCCTCATGTTGAATAACCACTTTTTAAACCCTCACAGTGACCAAAATTGCCATTTTTACAGAGTTTTTCTTACTCAAAAGCTTCAATTTTGACCCGTTTCAGGCACAGAAATGACTTTAAACACACTTATTTTAGTTGACAAAGTCATAATTCACATCCAACAGTAATTTAGAGTCAAAAGATTAAATGTTAAAATTTCATCATTATAGACCATTTTGGGATCGTTCGACAGGTCCGGAGTCATCATTTTTCATCCGAAAATTGATTTTTTGGACTGTACCAAAAATGATTCAAAATGTCAATTGGATCATGCCTCATGTTGAATAACCACTTTTTAAACCCTCACAGTGACAAAAAATTGCCATTTTTACAGAGTTTTGCTTACTCAAAAGCTTCCATTTTGACCCGTTTCAGGCACAGAAATGACTTTAAACACACTTATTCTAGTTGACAAAGTCATAATTCACATCCAACAGTCATTTAGAGTCAAAAGATTAAATGTTGAAATTTCATCCATATTGACCATTTTGGGATCGTTCGACAGGTCCGGAGTCATCGTTTTTCATCCGAAAATTGATTTTTTGGACTGTACCAACAATGATTCAAAATGTCAATTGGATCATGCCTCATGTTGAATAACCACTTTTTAAACCCTCACAGTGACCAAAATTGCCATTTTTACAGAGTTTTGCATACTCAAAAGCTTCAATTTTGACCCGTTTCAGGCACAGAAATGACTTTAAACACACTTATTTTAGTTGACAAAGTCCTAATTCACATCCAACAGTAATTTAGAGTCAAAAGATTAAATGTTAAACTTTCATCATTATAGACCATTTTGGGATCGTTCGACAGGTCCGGAGTCATCGTTTTTCATCCGAAAATTGATTTTTTGGACTGTACCAAAAATGATTCAAAATGTCAATTGGATCATGCCTCATGTTGAATAACCACTTTTTAAACCCTCACAGTGACCAAAATTGCCATTTTTACAGAGGTTTGCTTACTCAAAAGCTTCCATTTTGACGCGTTTCAGGCACAGAAATGACTTTAAACACACTTATTCTAGTTGACAAAGTCATAATTCACATCCAACAGTCATTTAGAGTCAAAAGATTAAATGTTAAAATGTCATCATTATAGACCATTTTGGGATCGTTCGACAGGTCCGGAGTCATTGTTTTTCATCCGAAAATTGATTTTTTGGACTGTACCAAAAATGATTCAAAATGTCAATTGGATCATGCCTCATGTTGAATAACCACTTTTTAAACCCTCACAGTGACCAAAATTGCCATTTTTACAGAGTTTTTCTTACTCAAAAGCTTCAATTTTGACCCGTTTCAGGCACAGAAATGACTTTAAACACACTTATTTTAGTTGACAAAGTCATAATTCACATCCAACAGTAATTTAGAGTCAAAAGATTAAATGTTAAAATGTCATCATTATAGACCATTTTGGGATCGTTCGACAGGTCCGGAGTCATCGTTTTTCATCCGAAAATTGATTTTTTGGACTGTACCAAAAATGATTCAAAATGTCAATTGGATCATGCCTCATGTTGAATAACCACTTTTTAAACCCTCACAGTGACAAAAAATTGCCATTTTTACAGAGTTTTGCTTACTCAAAAGCTTCCATTTTGACCCGTTTCAGGCACAGAAATGACTTTAAACACACTTATTCTAGTTGACAAAGTCATAATTCACATCCAACAGTCATTTAGAGTCAAAAGATTAAATGTTGAAATTTCATCCATATTGACCATTTTGGGATCGTTCGACAGGTCCGGAGTCATCGTTTTTCATCCGAAAATAGATTTTTTGGACTGTACCAAAAATGATTCAAAATGTCAATTGGATCATGCCTCATGTTGAATAACCACTTTTTAAACCCTCACAGTGACCAAAATTGCCATTTTTACTGAGTTTTGCTTACTCAAAAGCTTCCATTTTGACCCGTTTCAGTTACAGAAATGACTTTAAACACACTTATTCTAGTTGACAAAGTCATAATTCACATCCAACAGTCATTTAGAGTCAAAAGATTAAATGTTGAAATTTCATCATTATAGACCATTTTGGTATCGTTCGACAGGTCCGGAGTCATCGTTTTTCATCCGAAAATTGATTTTTTGGACTGTACCAACAATGATTCAAAATGTCAATTGGATCATGCCTCATGTTGAATAACCACTTTTTAAACCCCCACAGTGACCAAAATTGCCATTTTTACAGAGTTTTGCTTACTCAAAAGCTTCCATTTTGACCCGTTTCAGGCACAGAAATGACTTTAAACACACTTATTCTAGTTAACAAAGTCATAATTCACATCCAACAGTAATTTAGAGTCAAAAGATTAAATGTTGAAATTTCATCATTATAGACCATTTCATGATCGTTCGACAGGTCCGGAGTCATCGTTTTTCATCCGAAAATTTATTTTTTGGACTGTACCAAAAATGATTCAAAATGTCAATTGGATCATGCCTCATGTTGAATAACCACTTTTTAAACCCTCACAGTGACCAAAATTGCCATTTTTACAGAGTTTTGCTTACTCAAAAGCTTCCATTTTGACCCGTTTCAGGCACAGAAATGACTTTAAACACACTTATTCTACTTGACAAAGTCAGAATTCACATCCAACAGTAATTTAGAGTCAAAAGATTAAATGTTGAAATTTCATCATTATAGACCATTTTGGTATCGTTCGACAGGTCCGGAGTCATCGTTTTTCATCCGAAAATTGATTTTTTGGACTGTACCAAAAATGATTCAAAATGTCAATTGGATCATGCCTCATGTTGAATAACCACTTTTTAAACCCTCACAGTGACCAAAATTGCCATTTTTACAGAGTTTTGCTTACTCAAAAGCTTCAATTTTGACCCGTTTCAGGCACAGAAATGACTTTAAACACACTTATTTTAGTTGACAAAGTCCTAATTCACATCCAACAGTAATTTAGAGTCAAAAGATTAAATGTTAAAATTTCATCATTATAGACCATTTTGGGATCGTTCGACAGGTCCGGAGTCATCGTTTTTCATCCGAAAATTGATTTTTTGGACTGTACCAAAAATGATTCAAAATGTCAATTGGATCATGCCTCATGTTGAATAACCACTTTTTAAACCCTCACAGTGACAAAAAATTGCCATTTTTACAGAGTTTTGCTTACTCAAAAGCTTCCATTTTGACCCGTTTCAGGCACAGAAATGACTTTAAACACACTTATTCTAGTTGACAAAGTCATAATTCACATCCAACAGTCATTTAGAGTCAAAAGATTAAATGTTGAAATTTCATCATTATAGACCATTTTGGGATCGTTCGACAGGTCCGGAGTCATCGTTTTTCATCCGAAAATTAATTTTTTGGACTGTACCAAAAATGATTCAAAATGTCAATTGGATCATGCCTCATGTTGAATAACCACTTTTTAAACCCTCACAGTGACCAAAATTGCCATTTTTACAGAGTTTTGCTTACTCAAAAGCTTCCATTTTGACCCGTTTCAGGCACAGAAATGACTTTAAACACACTTATTCTAGTTGACAAAGTCACAATTCACATCCAACAGTAATTTAGAGTCAAAAGATTAAATGTTGAAATTTCATCATTATAGACCATTTTGGTATCGTTCGACAGGTCCGGAGTCATCGTTTTTCATCCGAAAATTGATTTTTTGGACTGTACCAAAAATGATTCAAAATGTCAATTGGATCATGCCTCATGTTGAATAACCACTTTTTAAACCCTCACAGTGACCAAAATTGCCATTTTTACAGAGTTTTGCTTACTCAAAAGCTTCAATTTTGACCCGTTTCAGGCACAGAAATGACTTTAAACACACTTATTTTAGTTGACAAAGTCCTAATTCACATCCAACAGTAATTTAGAGTCAAAAGATTAAATGTTAAAATTTCATCATTATAGACCATTTTGGGATCGTTCGACAGGTCCGGAGTCATCGTTTTTCATCCGAAAATTGATTTTTTGGACTGTACCAAAAATGATTCAAAATGTCAATTGGATCATGCCTCATGTTGAATAACCACTTTTTAAACCCTCACAGTGACAAAAAATTGCCATTTTTACAGAGTTTTGCTTACTCAAAAGCTTCCATTTTGACCCGTTTCAGGCACAGAAATGACTTTAAACACACTTATTCTAGTTGACAAAGTCATAATTCACATCCAACAGTCATTTAGAGTCAAAAGATTAAATGTTGAAATTTCATCATTATAGACCATTTTGGGATCGTTCGACAGGTCCGGAGTCATCGTTTTTCATCTGAAAATTAATTTTTGGGACTGTACCAAAAATGATTCAAAATGTCAATTGGATCATGCCTCATGTTGAATAACCACTTTTTAAACCCTCACAGTGACCAAAATTGCCATTTTTACAGAGTTTTGCTTACTCAAAAGCTTCAATTTTGACCCGTTTCAGGCACAGAAATGACTTTAAACACACTTATTTTAGTTGACAAAGTCCTAATTCACATCCAACAGTAATTTAGAGTCAAAAGATTAAATGTTAAAATTTCATCATTATAGACCATTTTGGGATCGTTCGACAGGTCCGGAGTCATCGTTTTTCATCCGAAAATTGATTTTTTGGACTGTACCAAAAATTATTCAAAATGTCAATTGGATCATACCTCATGTTGAATAAACACTTTTTAAACCCTCACAGTGACCAAAATTGCCATTTTTACAGAGTTTTGCTTACTCAAAAGCTTCAATTTTGACCCGTTTCAGGCACAGAAATGACTTTAAACACACTTATTTTAGTTGACAAAGTCCTAATTCACATCCAACAGTAATTTAGAGTCAAAAGATTAAATGTTAAAATTTCATCATTATAGACCATTTTGGGATCGCTCGACAGGTCCGGAGTCATCGTTTTTCATCCGAAAATTGATTTTTTGGACTGTACAAAAAATGATTCAAAATGTCAATTGGATCATGCCTCATGTTGAATAACCACTTTTTAAACCCTCACAGTGACAAAAAAATGCCATTTTTACAGAGTTTTGCTTACTCAAAAGCTTCCATTTTGACCCGTTTCAGGCACAGAAATGACTTTAAACACACTTATTCTAGTTGACAAAGTCATAATTCACATCCAACAGTCATTTAGAGTCAAAAGATTAAATGTTGAAATTTCATCATTATAGACCATTTTGGTATCGTTCGACAGGTCCGGAGTCATCGTTTTTCATCCGAAAATTGATTTTTTGGACTGTACCAACAATGATTCAAAATGTCAATTGGATCATGCCTCATGTTGAATAACCACTTTTTAAACCCCCACAGTGACCAAAATTGCCATTTTTACAGAGTTTTGCTTACTCAAAAGCTTCCATTTTGACCCGTTTCAGGCACAGAAATGACTTTAAACACACTTATTCTAGTTGACAAAGTCATAATTCACATCTAACAGTAATTTAGAGTCAAAAGATTAAATGTTGAAATTTCATCATTATAGACCATTTTATGATCGTTCGACAGGTCCGGAGTCATCGTTTTTCATCCGAAAATTGATTTTTTGGACTGTACCAAAAATGATTCAAAATGTCAATTGGATCATGCCTCATGTTGAATAACCACTTTTTAAACCCTCACAGTGACCAAAATTGCCATTTTTACAGAGTTTTGCTTACTCAAAAGCTTCCATTTTGACCCGTTTCAGGCACAGAAATGACTTTAAACACACTTATTCTAGTTGACAAAGTCCTAATTCACATCCAACAGTAATTTAGAGTCAAAAGATTAAATGTTGAAATTTCATCCATATTGACCATTTTGGGATCGTTCGACAGGTCCGGAGTCATCGTTTTTCATCCGAAAATTGATTTTTTGGACTGTACCAAAAATGATTCAAAATGTCAATTGGATCATGCCTCATGTTGAATAACCACTTTTTAAACCCTCACAGTGACCAAAATTGCCATTTTTACAGAGTTTTGCTTACTCAAAAGCTTTAATTTTGACCCGTTTCAGGCACAGAAATGACTTTAAACACACTTATTTTAGTTGACAAAGTCCTAATATTCACATCCAACAGTCATTTAGTGTCAAAAGATTAAATGTTGAAATTTCATCATTATAGACCATTTTGGGATCGTTCGACAGGTCCGGAGTCATCGTTTTTCATCCGAAAATTGATTTTTTGGACTGTACCAAAAATGATTCAAAATGTCAATTGGATCATGCCTCATGTTGAATAACCACTTTTTAAACCCTCACAGTGACCAAAATTGCCATTTTAACAGAGTTTTGCTTACTCAAAAGCTTCCATTTTGACCCGTTTCAGGCACAGAAATGACTTTAAACACACTTATTCTAGTTGACAAAGTCATAATTCACATCCAACAGTAATTTAGAGTCAAAAGATTAAATGTTGAAATTTCATAATTATAGACCATTTTGGTATCGTTCGACAGGTCCGGAGTCATCGTTTTTCATCCGAAAATTGATTTTTTGGACTGTACCAAAAATGATTCAAAATGTCAATTGGATCATGCCTCATGTTGAATAACCACTTTTTAAACCCTCACAGTGACCAAAATTGCCATTTTTACAGAGTTTTGCTTACTCAAAAGCTTCCATTTTGACCCGTTTCAGGCACACAAATGACTTTAAACACACTTATTCTAGTTGACAAAGTCATAATTCACATCCAACAGTAATTTAGAGTCAAAAGATTAAATGTTGAAATTTCATCGTTATAGACCATTTTATGATCGTTCGACAGGTCCGGAGTCATCGTTTTTCATCCGAAAATTGATTTTTTGGACTGTACCAAAAATGATTCAAAATGTCAATTGGATCATGCCTCATGTTGAATAACCACTTTTTAAACCCTCACAGTGACCAAAATTGCCATTTTTACAGAGTTTTGCTTACTCAAAAGCTTCCATTTTGATCCGTTTCAGGCACAGAAATGACTTTAAACACACTTATTCTAGTTGACAAAGTCATAATTCACATCCAACAGTAATTTAGAGTCAAAAGATTAAATGTTGAAATTTCATCATTATAGACCATTTTGGTATCGTTCGACAGGTCCGGAGTCATCGTTTTTCATCCGAAAATTGATTTTTTGGACTGTACCAAAAATGATTCAAAATGTCAATTGGATCATGCCTCATGTTGAATAACCACTTTTTAAACCCTCACAGTGACCAAAATTGCCATTTTTACAGAGTTTTGCTTACTCAAAAGCTTCCATTTTGACCCGTTTCAGGCACAGAAATGACTTTAAACACACTTATTCTAGTTGACAAAGTCATAATTCACATCCAACAGTCATTTAGTGTCAAAAGATTAAATGTTGAAATTTCATCATTATAGACCATTTTGGGATCGTTCGACAGGTCCGGAGTCATCGTTTTTCATCCGAAAATTGATTTTTTGGACTGTACCAAAAATGATTCAAAATGTCAATTGGATCATGCCTCATGTTGAATAACCACTTTTTAAACCCTCACAGTGACCAAAATTGCCATTTTAACAGAGTTTTGCTTACTCAAAAGCTTCCATTTTGACCCGTTTCAGGCACAGAAATGACTTTAAACACACTTATTCTAGTTGACAAAGTCATAATTCACATCCAACAGTAATTTAAAGTCAAAAGATTAAATGTTGAAATTTCATCATTATAGACCATTTTGGTATCGTTCGACAGGTCCGGAGTCATCGTTTTTCATCCGAAAATTGATTTTTTGGACTGTACCAAAAATGATTCAAAATGTCAATTGGATCATGCCTCATGTTGAATAACCACTTTTTAAACCCTCACAGTGACCAAAATTGCCATTTTTACAGAGTTTTGCTTACTCAAAAGCTTCCATTTTGACCCGTTTCAGGCACAGAAATGACTTTAAACACACTTATTCTAGTTGACAAAGTCATAATTCACATCCAACAGTAATTTAGAGTCAAAAGATTAAATGTTGAAATTTCATCGTTATAGACCATTTTATGATCGTTCGACAGGTCCGGAGTCATCGTTTTTCATCCGAAAATTGATTTTTTGGACTGTACCAAAAATGATTCAAAATGTCAATTGGATCATGCCTCATGTTGAATAACCACTTTTTAAACCCTCACAGTGACCAAAATTGCCATTTTTACAGAGTTTTGCTTACTCAAAAGCTTCCATTTTGACCCGTTTCAGGCACAGAAATGACTTTAAACACCCTTATTCTAGTTGACAAAGTCATAATTCACATCCAACAGTCCTTTAGTGTCAAAAGATTAAATGTTGAAATTTCATCATTATTGACCATTTTGGGATCGTTCGACAGGTCCGGAGTCATCGTTTTTCATCCGAAAATTGATTTTTTGGACTGTACCAAAAATGATTCAAAATGTCAATTGGATCATGCCTCATGTTGAATAACCACTTTTTAAACCCTCACAGTGACCAAAATTGCCATTTTTACAGAGTTTTGCTTACTCAAAAGCTTCCATTTTGACCCGTTTCAGGCACAGAAATGACTTTAAACACACCTATTCTAGTTGACAAAGTCATAATTCACATCCAACAGTAATTTAGAGTCAAAAGATTAAATGTTGAAATTTCATCATTATAGACCATTTTGGTATCGTTCGACAGGTCCGGAGTCATCGTTTTTCATCCGAAAATTGATTTTTTGGACTGTACCAACAATGATTCAAAATGTCAATTGGATCATGCCTCATGTTGAATAACCACTTTTTAAACCCCCACAGTGACCAAAATTGCCATATTTACAGAGTTTTGCTTACTCAAAAGCTTCCATTTTGACCCGTTTCAGGCACAGAAATGACTTTAAACACACTTATTCTAGTTGACAAAGTCATAATTCACATCCAACAGTAATTTAGAGTCAAAAGATTAAATGTTGAAATTTCATCATTATAGACCATTTTGGGAGCGTTCGACATGTCCGGAGTCATCGTTTTTCATCCGAAAATTGATTTTTTGGACTGTACCAAAAATGATTCAAAATGTCAATTGGATCAGCCTCATGTTGAATAACCACTTTTTAAACCCTCACAGTGACCAAAATTGCCATTTTAACAGAGTTTTGCTTACTCAAAAGCTTCCATTTTGACCCGTTTCAGGCACAGAAATGACTTTAAACACACTTATTCTAGTTGACAAAGTCATAATTCACATCCAACAGTAATTTAGAGTCAAAAGATTAAATGTTGAAATTTCATCATTATAGACCATTTTGGTATCGTTCGACAGGTCCGGAGTCATCGTTTTTCATCCGAAAATTGATTTTTTGGACTGTACCAAAAATGATTCAAAATGTCAATTGGATCATGCCTCATGTTGAATAACCACTTTTTAAACCCTCACAGTGACCAAAATTGCCATTTTTACAGAGTTTTGCTTACTCAAAAGCTTCCATTTTGACCCGTTTCAGGCACAGAAATGACTTTAAACACACTTATTCTAGTTGACAAAGTCATAATTCACATCCAACAGTAATTTAGAGTCAAAAGATTAAATGTTGAAATTTCATCGTTATAGACCATTTTATGATCGTTCGACAGGTCCGGAGTCATCGTTTTTCATCCGAAAATTGATTTTTTGGACTGTACCAAAAATGATTCAAAATGTCAATTGGATCATGCCTCATGTTGAATAACCACTTTTTAAACCCTCACAGTGACCAAAATTGCCATTTTTACAGAGTTTTGCTTACTCAAAAGCTTCAATTTTGACCCGTTTCAGGCACAGAAATGACTCTAAACACACTTATTTTAGTTGACAAAGTCCTAATTCACATCCAACAGTAATTTAGAGTCAAAAGATTAAATGTTAAAATTTCATCATTATAGACCATTTTGGGATCGTTCGACAGGTCCGGAGTCATCGTTTTTCATCCGAAAATTGATTTTTTGGACTGTACCAAAAATGATTCAAAATGTCAATTGGATCATTCCTCATGTTGAATAACCACTTTTTAAACCCTCACAGTGACAAAAAATTGCAATTTTTACAGAGTTTTGCTTACTCAAAAGCTTCCATTTTGACCCGTTTCAGGCACAGAAATGACTTTAAACACACTTATTCTAGTTGACAAAGTCATAATTCACATCCAACAGTCATTTAGAGTCAAAAGATTAAATGTTGAAATTTCATCATTATAGACCATTTTGGGATCGTTCGACAGGTCCGGAGTCATCGTTTTTCATCCGAAAATTGATTTTTTGGACTGTACCAAAAATGATTCAAAATGTCAATTGGATCATGCCTCATGTTGAATAACCACTTTTTAAACCCTCACAGTGACCAAAATTGCCATTTTTACAGAGTTTTGCTTACTCAAAAGCTTCCATTTTGACCCGTTTCAGGCACAGAAATGACTTTAAACACACTTATTCTAGTTGACAAAGTCATAATTCACATCCAACAGTCCTTTAGTGTCAAAAGATTAAATGTTGAAATTTCATCATTATAGACCATTTTGGGATCGTTCGACAGGTCCGGAGTCATCGTTTTTCATCCGAAAATTGATTTTTTGGACTGTACCAAAAATGATTCAAAATGTCAATTGGATCATGCCTCATGTTGAATAACCACTTTTTAAACCCTCACAGTGACCAAAATTGCCATTTTTACAGAGTTTTGCTTACTCAAAAGCTTCCATTTTGACCCGTTTCAGGCACAGAAATGACTTTAAACACACCTATTCTAGTTGACAAAGTCATAATTCACATCCAACAGTAATTTAGAGTCAAAAGATTAAATGTTGAAATTTCATCATTATAGACCATTTTGGTATTGTTCGACAGGTCCGGAGTCATCGTTTTTCATCCGAAAATTGATTTTTTGGACTGTACCAACAATGATTCAAAATGTCAATTGGATCATGCCTCATGTTGAATAACCACTTTTTAAACCCTCACAGTGACCAAAATTGCCATTTTAACAGAGTTTTGCTTACTCAAAAGCTTCCATTTTGACCCGTTTCAGGCACAGAAATGACTTTAAACACACTTATTCTAGTTGACAAAGTCATAATTCACATCCAACAGTAATTTAGAGTCAAAAGATTAAATGTTGAAATTTCATCATTATAGACCATTTTGGTATCGTTCGACAGGTCCGGAGTCATCGTTTTTCATCCGAAAATTGATTTTTTGGACTGTACCAAAAATGATTCAAAATGTCAATTGGATCATGCCTCATGTTGAATAACCACTTTTTAAACCCTCACAGTGACCAAAATTGCCATTTTTACAGAGTTTTGCTTACTCAAAAGCTTCCATTTTGACCCGTTTCAGGCACAGAAATGACTTTAAACACACTTATTCTAGTTGACAAAGTCATAATTCACATCCAACAGTAATTTAGAGTCAAAAGATTAAATGTTGAAATTTCATCGTTATAGACCATTTTATGATCGTTCGACAGGTCCGGAGTCATCGTTTTTCATCCGAAAATTGATTTTTTGGACTGTACCAAAAATGATTCAAAATGTCAATTGGATCATGCCTCATGTTGAATAACCACTTTTTAAACCCTCACAGTGACCAAAATTGCCATTTTTACAGAGTTTTGCTTACTCAAAAGCTTCCATTTTGACCCGTTTCAGGCACAGAAATGACTTTAAACACACTTATTCTAGTTGACAAAGTCATAATTCACATCCAACAGTAATTTAGAGTCAAAAGATTAAATGTTGAAATTTCATCATTATAGACCATTTTGGTATCGTTCGACAGGTCCGGAGTCATTGTTTTTCATCCGAAAATTGATTTTTTGGACTGTACCAAAAATGATTCAAAATGTCAATTGGATCATGCCTCATGTTGAATAACCACTTTTTAAACCCTCACAGTGACCAAAATTGCCATTTTTACAGAGTTTTGCTTACTCAAAAGCTTCCATTTTGACCCGTTTCAGGCACAGAAATGACTTTAAACACACTTATTCTAGTTGACAAAGTCATAATTCACATCCAACAGTCATTTAGTGTCAAAAGATTAAATGTTGAAATTTCATCATTATAGACCATTTTGGGATCGTTCGACAGGTCCGGAGTCATCGTTTTTCATCCGAAAATTGATTTTTTGGACTGTACCAAAAATGATTCAAAATGTCAATTGGATCATGCCTCATGTTGAATAACCACTTTTTAAACCCTCACAGTGACCAAAATTGCCATTTTAACAGAGTTTTGCTTACTCAAAAGCTTCAATTTTGACCCGTTTCAGGCACAGAAATGACTTTAAACACACTTATTTTAGTTGACAAAGTCCTAATTCACATCCAACAGTAATTTAGAGTCAAAAGATTAAATGTTAAAATTTCATCATTATAGACCATTTTGGGATCGTTCGACAGGTCCGGAGTCATCGTTTTTCATCCGAAAATTGATTTTTTGGACTGTACCAAAAATGATTCAAAATGTCAATTGGATCATGCCTCATGTTGAATAACCACTTTTTAAACCCTCACAGTGACCAAAATTGCCATTTTTACAGAGTTTTGCTTACTCAAAAGCTTCCATTTTGACCCGTTTCAGGCACAGAAATGACTTTAAACACACTTATTCTAGTTGACAAAGTCATAATTCACATCCAACAGTCCTTTAGTGTCAAAAGATTAAATGTTGAAATTTCATCATTATAGACCATTTTGGGATCGTTCGACAGGTCCGGAGTCATCGTTTTTCATCCGAAAATTAATTTTTTGGACTGTACCAAAAATGATTCAAAATGTCAATTGGATCATGCCTCATGTTGAATAACCACTTTTTAAACCCTCACAGTGACCAAAATTGCCATTTTTACAGAGTTTTGCTTACTCAAAAGCTTCCATTTTGACCCGTTTCAGGCACAGAAATGACTTTAAACACACCTATTCTAGTTGACAAAGTCATAATTCACATCCAACAGTAATTTAGAGTCAAAAGATTAAATGTTGAAATTTCATCATTATAGACCATTTTGGTATCGTTCGACAGGTCCGGAGTCATCGTTTTTCATCCGAAAATTTATTTTTTGGACTGTACCAACAATGATTCAAAATGTCAATTGGATCATGCCTCATGTTGAATAACCACTTTTTAAACCCCCACAGTGACCAAAATTGCCATATTTACAGAGTTTTGCTTACTCAAAAGCTTCCATTTTGACCCGTTTCAGGCACAGAAATGACTTTAAACACACTTATTCTAGTTGACAAAGTCATAATTCACATCCAACAGTAATTTAGAGTCAAAAGATTAAATGTTGAAATTTCATCATTATAGACCATTTTGGGAACGTTCGACATGTCCGGAGTCATCGTTTTTCATCCGAAAATTGATTTTTTGGACTGTACCAAAAATGATTCAAAATGTCAATTGGATCATGCCTCATGTTGAATAACCACTTTTTAAACCCTCACAGTGACCAAAATTGCCATTTTAACAGAGTTTTGCTTACTCAAAAGCTTCCATTTTGACCCGTTTCAGGCACAGAAATGACTTTAAACACACTTATTCTAGTTGACAAAGTCATAATTCACATCCAACAGTAATTTAGAGTCAAAAGATTAAATGTTGAAATTTCATCATTATAGACCATTTTGGTATCGTTCGACAGGTCCGGAGTCATCGTTTTTCATCCGAAAATTGATTTTTTGGACTGTACCAAAAATGATTCAAAATGTCAATTGGATCATGCCTCATGTTGAATAACCACTTTTTAAACCCTCACAGTGACCAAAATTGCCATTTTTACAGAGTTTTGCTTACTCAAAAGCTTCCATTTTGACCCGTTTCAGGCCCAGAAATGACTTTAAACACACTTATTCTAGTTGACAAAGTCATAATTCACATCCAACAGTAATTTAGAGTCAAAAGATTAAATGTTGAAATTTCATCGTTATAGACCATTTTATGATCGTTCGACAGGTCCGGAGTCATCGTTTTTCATCCGAAAATTGATTTTTTGGACTGTACCAAAAATGATTCAAAATGTCAATTGGATCATGCCTCATGTTGAATAACCACTTTTTAAACCCTCACAGTGACCAAAATTGCCATTTTTACAGAGTTTTGCTTACTCAAAAGCTTCCATTTTGACCCGTTTCAGGCACAGAAATGACTTTAAACACACTTATTCTAGTTGACAAAGTCATAATTCACATCCAACAGTAATTTAGAGTCAAAAGATTAAATGTTGAAATTTCATCATTATAGACCATTTTGGTATCGTTCGACAGGTCCGGAGTCATCGTTTTTCATCCGAAAATTGATTTTTTGGACTGTACCAAAAATGATTCAAAATGTCAATTGGATCATGCCTCATGTTGAATAACCACTTTTTAAACCCTCACAGTGACCAAAATTGCCATTTTTACAGAGTTTTGCTTACTCAAAAGCTTCCATTTTGACCCGTTTCAGGCACAGAAATGACTTTAAACACACTTATTCTAGTTGACAAAGTCATAATTCACATCCAACAGTCATTTAGTGTCAAAAGATTAAATGTTGAAATTTCATCATTATAGACCATTTTGGGATCGTTCGACAGGTCCGGAGTCATCGTTTTTCATCCGAAAATTGATTTTTTGGACTGTACCAAAAATGATTCAAAATGTCAATTGGATCATGCCTCATGTTGAATAACCACTTTTTAAACCCTCACAGTGACCAAAATTGCCATTTTAACAGAGTTTTGCTTACTCAAAAGCTTCCATTTTGACCCGTTTCAGGCACAGAAATGACTTTAAACACACTTATTCTAGTTGACAAAGTCATAATTCACATCCAACAGTCCTTTAGTGTCAAAAGATTAAATGTTGAAATTTCATCATTATAGACCATTTTGGGATCGTTCGACAGGTCCGGAGTCATCGTTTTTCATCCGAAAATTAATTTTTTGGACTGTACCAAAAATGATTCAAAATGTCAATTGGATCATGCCTCATGTTGAATAACCACTTTTTAAACCCTCACAGTGACCAAAATTGCCATTTTTACAGAGTTTTGCTTACTCAAAAGCTTCCATTTTGACCCGTTTCAGGCACAGAAATGACTTTAAACACACCTATTCTAGTTGACAAAGTCATAATTCACATCCAACAGTAATTTAGAGTCAAAAGATTAAATGTTGAAATTTCATCATTATAGACCATTTTGGTATCGTTCGACAGGTCCGGAGTCATCGTTTTTCATCCGAAAATTTATTTTTTGGACTGTACCAACAATGATTCAAAATGTCAATTGGATCATGCCTCATGTTGAATAACCACTTTTTAAACCCCCACAGTGACCAAAATTGCCATATTTACAGAGTTTTGCTTACTCAAAAGCTTCCATTTTGACCCGTTTCAGGCACAGAAATGACTTTAAACACACTTATTCTAGTTGACAAAGTCATAATTCACATCCAACAGTAATTTAGAGTCAAAAGATTAAATGTTGAAATTTCATCATTATAGACCATTTTGGGAACGTTCGACATGTCCGGAGTCATCGTTTTTCATCCGAAAATTGATTTTTTGGACTGTACCAAAAATGATTCAAAATGTCAATTGGATCATGCCTCATGTTGAATAACCACTTTTTAAACCCTCACAGTGACCAAAATTGCCATTTTAACAGAGTTTTGCTTACTCAAAAGCTTCCATTTTGACCCGTTTCAGGCACAGAAATGACTTTAAACACACTTATTCTAGTTGACAAAGTCATAATTCACATCCAACAGTAATTTAGAGTCAAAAGATTAAATGTTGAAATTTCATCATTATAGACCATTTTGGTATCGTTCGACAGGTCCGGAGTCATCGTTTTTCATCCGAAAATTGATTTTTTGGACTGTACCAAAAATGATTCAAAATGTCAATTGGATCATGCCTCATGTTGAATAACCACTTTTTAAACCCTCACAGTGACCAAAATTGCCATTTTTACAGAGTTTTGCTTACTCAAAAGCTTCCATTTTGACCCGTTTCAGGCACAGAAATGACTTTAAACACACTTATTCTAGTTGACAAAGTCATAATTCACATCCAACAGTAATTTAGAGTCAAAAGATTAAATGTTGAAATTTCATCGTTATAGACCATTTTATGATCGTTCGACAGGTCCGGAGTCATCGTTTTTCATCCGAAAATTGATTTTTTGGACTGTACCAAAAATGATTCAAAATGTCAATTGGATCATGCCTCATGTTGAATAACCACTTTTTAAACCCTCACAGTGACCAAAATTGCCATTTTTACAGAGTTTTGCTTACTCAAAAGCTTCCATTTTGACCCGTTTCAGGCACAGAAATGACTTTAAACACACTTATTCTAGTTGACAAAGTCATAATTCACATCCAACAGTAATTTAGAGTCAAAAGATTAAATGTTGAAATTTCATCATTATAGACCATTTTGGTATCGTTCGACAGGTCCGGAGTCATCGTTTTTCATCCGAAAATTGATTTTTTGGACTGTACCAAAAATGATTCAAAATGTCAATTGGATCATGCCTCATGTTGAATAACCACTTTTTAAACCCTCACAGTGACCAAAATTGCCATTTTTACAGAGTTTTGCTTACTCAAAAGCTTCCATTTTGACCCGTTTCAGGCACAGAAATGACTTTAAACACACTTATTCTAGTTGACAAAGTCATAATTCACATCCAACAGTCATTTAGTGTCAAAAGATTAAATGTTGAAATTTCATCATTATAGACCATTTTGGGATCGTTCGACAGGTCCGGAGTCATCGTTTTTCATCCGAAAATTGATTTTTTGGACTGTACCAAAAATGATTCAAAATGTCAATTGGATCATGCCTCATGTTGAATAACCACTTTTTAAACCCTCACAGTGACCAAAATTGCCATTTTAACAGAGTTTTGCTTACTCAAAAGCTTCCATTTTGACCCGTTTCAGGCACAGAAATGACTTTAAACACACTTATTCTAGTTGACAAAGTCATAATTCACATCCAACAGTAATTTAGAGTCAAAAGATTAAATGTTGAAATTTCATAATTATAGACCATTTTGGTATCGTTCGACAGGTCCGGAGTCATCGTTTTTCATCCGAAAATTGATTTTTTGGACTGTACCAAAAATGATTCAAAATGTCAATTGGATCATGCCTCATGTTGAATAACCACTTTTTAAACCCTCACAGTGACCAAAATTGCCATTTTTACAGAGTTTTGCTTACTCAAAAGCTTCCATTTTGACCCGTTTCAGGCACAGAAATGACTTTAAACACACTTATTCTAGTTGACAAAGTCATAATTCACATCCAACAGTAATTTAGAGTCAAAAGATTAAATGTTGAAATTTCATCGTTATAGACCATTTTATGATCGTTCGACAGGTCCGGAGTCATCGTTTTTCATCCGAAAATTGATTTTTTGGACTGTACCAAAAATGATTCAAAATGTCAATTGGATCATGCCTCATGTTGAATAACCACTTTTTAAACCCTCACAGTGACCAAAATTGCCATTTTTACAGAGTTTTGCTTACTCAAAAGCTTCCATTTTGATCCGTTTCAGGCACAGAAATGACTTTAAACACACTTATTCTAGTTGACAAAGTCATAATTCACATCCAACAGTAATTTAGAGTCAAAAGATTAAATGTTGAAATTTCATCATTATAGACCATTTTGGTATCGTTCGACAGGTCCGGAGTCATCGTTTTTCATCCGAAAATTGATTTTTTGGACTGTACCAAAAATGATTCAAAATGTCAATTGGATCATGCCTCATGTTGAATAACCACTTTTTAAACCCTCACAGTGACCAAAATTGCCATTTTTACAGAGTTTTGCTTACTCAAAAGCTTCCATTTTGACCCGTTTCAGGCACAGAAATGACTTTAAACACACTTATTCTAGTTGACAAAGTCATAATTCACATCCAACAGTCATTTAGTGTCAAAAGATTAAATGTTGAAATTTCATCATTATAGACCATTTTGGGATCGTTCGACAGGTCCGGAGTCATCGTTTTTCATCCGAAAATTGATTTTTTGGACTGTACCAAAAATGATTCAAAATGTCAATTGGATCATGCCTCATGTTGAATAACCACTTTTTAAACCCTCACAGTGACCAAAATTGCCATTTTAACAGAGTTTTGCTTACTCAAAAGCTTCCATTTTGACCCGTTTCAGGCACAGAAATGACTTTAAACACACTTATTCTAGTTGACAAAGTCATAATTCACATCCAACAGTAATTTAGAGTCAAAAGATTAAATGTTGAAATTTCATCATTATAGACCATTTTGGTATCGTTCGACAGGTCCGGAGTCATCGTTTTTCATCCGAAAATTGATTTTTTGGACTGTACCAAAAATGATTCAAAATGTCAATTGGATCATGCCTCATGTTGAATAACCACTTTTTAAACCCTCACAGTGACCAAAATTGCCATTTTTACAGAGTTTTGCTTACTCAAAAGCTTCCATTTTGACCCGTTTCAGGCACAGAAATGACTTTAAACACACTTATTTTAGTTGACAAAGTCATAATTCACATCCAACAGTAATTTAGAGTCAAAAGATTAAATGTTGAAATTTCATCGTTATAGACCATTTTATGATCGTTCGACAGGTCCGGAGTCATCGTTTTTCATCCGAAAATTGATTTTTTGGACTGTACCAAAAATGATTCAAAATGTCAATTGGATCATGCCTCATGTTGAATAACCACTTTTTAAACCCTCACAGTGACCAAAATTGCCATTTTTACAGAGTTTTGCTTACTCAAAAGCTTCCATTTTGACCCGTTTCAGGCACAGAAATGACTTTAAACACCCTTATTCTAGTTGACAAAGTCATAATTCACATCCAACAGTCCTTTAGTGTCAAAAGATTAAATGTTGAAATTTCATCATTATTGACCATTTTGGGATCGTTCGACAGGTCCGGAGTCATCGTTTTTCATCCGAAAATTGATTTTTTGGACTGTACCAAAAATGATTCAAAATGTCAATTGGATCATGCCTCATGTTGAATAACCACTTTTTAAACCCTCACAGTGACCAAAATTGCCATTTTTACAGAGTTTTGCTTACTCAAAAGCTTCCATTTTGACCCGTTTCAGGCACAGAAATGACTTTAAACACACCTATTCTAGTTGACAAAGTCATAATTCACATCCAACAGTAATTTAGAGTCAAAAGATTAAATGTTGAAATTTCATCATTATAGACCATTTTGGTATCGTTCGACAGGTCCGGAGTCATCGTTTTTCATCCGAAAATTGATTTTTTGGACTGTACCAACAATGATTCAAAATGTCAATTGGATCATGCCTCATGTTGAATAACCACTTTTTAAACCCCCACAGTGACCAAAATTGCCATATTTACAGAGTTTTGCTTACTCAAAAGCTTCCATTTTGACCCGTTTCAGGCACAGAAATGACTTTAAACACACTTATTCTAGTTGACAAAGTCATAATTCACATCCAACAGTAATTTAGAGTCAAAAGATTAAATGTTGAAATTTCATCATTATAGACCATTTTGGGAGCGTTCGACATGTCCGGAGTCATCGTTTTTCATCCGAAAATTGATTTTTTGGACTGTACCAAAAATGATTCAAAATGTCAATTGGATCAGCCTCATGTTGAATAACCACTTTTTAAACCCTCACAGTGACCAAAATTGCCATTTTAACAGAGTTTTGCTTACTCAAAAGCTTCCATTTTGACCCGTTTCAGGCACAGAAATGACTTTAAACACACTTATTCTAGTTGACAAAGTCATAATTCACATCCAACAGTAATTTAGAGTCAAAAGATTAAATGTTGAAATTTCATCATTATAGACCATTTTGGTATCGTTCGACAGGTCCGGAGTCATCGTTTTTCATCCGAAAATTGATTTTTTGGACTGTACCAAAAATGATTCAAAATGTCAATTGGATCATGCCTCATGTTGAATAACCACTTTTAAACCCTCACAGTGACCAAAATTGCCATTTTTACAGAGTTTTGCTTACTCAAAAGCTTCCATTTTGACCCGTTTCAGGCACAGAAATGACTTTAAACACACTTATTCTAGTTGACAAAGTCATAATTCACATCCAACAGTAATTTAGAGTCAAAAGATTAAATGTTGAAATTTCATCGTTATAGACCATTTTATGATCGTTCGACAGGTCCGGAGTCATCGTTTTTCATCCGAAAATTGATTTTTTTGGACTGTACAAAAATGATTCAAAATGTCAATTGGATCATGCCTCATGTTGAATAACCACTTTTTAAACCCTCACAGTGACCAAAATTGCCATTTTTACAGAGTTTTGCTTACTCAAAAAGCTTCAATTTTGACCCGTTTCAGGCACAGAAATGACTCTAAACACACTTATTTTAGTTGACAAAGTCCTAATTCACATCCAACAGTAATTTAGAGTCAAAAGATTAAATGTTAAAATTTCATCATTATAGACCATTTTGGGATCGTTCGACAGGTCCGGAGTCATCGTTTTTCATCCGAAAATTGATTTTTTGGACTGTACCAAAAATGATTCAAAATGTCAATTGGATCATGCCTCATGTTGAATAACCACTTTTTAAACCCTCACAGTGACCAAAATTGCCATTTTTACAGAGTTTTGCTTACTCAAAAGCTTCAATTTTGACCCGTTTCAGGCACAGAAATGACTTTAAACACACTTATTTTAGTTGACAAAGTCATAATTCACATCCAACAGTAATTTAGAGTCAAAAGATTAAATGTTAAAATTTCATCATTATAGACCATTTTGGGATCGTTCGACAGGTCCGGAGTCATCGTTTTCATCCGAAAATTGATTTTTTGGACTGTACCAAAAATGATTCAAAATGTCAATTGGATCATTCCTCATGTTGAATAACCACTTTTTAAACCCTCACAGTGACAAAAAATTGCAATTTTTACAGAGTTTTGCTTACTCAAAAGCTTCCAATTTTGACCCGTTTCAGGCACAGAAATGACTTTAAACACACTTATTCTAGTTGACAAAGTCATAATTCACATCCAACAGTCATTTAGAGTCAAAAGATTAAATGTTGAAATTTCATCATTATAGACCATTTTGGGATCGTTCGACAGGTCCGGAGTCATCGTTTTTCATCCGAAAATTGATTTTTGGACTGTACCAAAAATGATTCAAAATGTCAATTGGATCATGCCTCATGTTGAATAACCACTTTTTAAACCCTCACAGTGACCAAAATTGCCATTTTTACAGAGTTTTGCTTACTCAAAAGCTTCCATTTTGACCCGTTTCAGGCACAGAAATGACTTTAAACACACTTATTCTAGTTGACAAAGTCATAATTCACATCCAACAGTCCTTTAGTGTCAAAAGATTAAATGTTGAAATTTCATCATTATAGACCATTTTGGGATCGTTCGACAGGTCCGGAGTCATCGTTTTTCATCCGAAAATTGATTTTTTGGACTGTACCAAAAATGATTCAAAATGTCAATTGGATCATGCCTCATGTTGAATAACCACTTTTTAAACCCTCACAGTGACCAAAATTGCCATTTTTACAGAGTTTTGCTTACTCAAAAGCTTCCATTTTGACCCGTTTCAGGCACAGAAATGACTTTAAACACACCTATTCTAGTTGACAAAGTCATAATTCACATCCAACAGTAATTTAGAGTCAAAAGATTAAATGTTGAAATTTCATCATTATAGACCATTTTGGTATTGTTCGACAGGTCCGGAGTCATCGTTTTTCATCCGAAAATTGATTTTTTGGACTGTACCAACAATGATTCAAAATGTCAATTGGATCATGCCTCATGTTGAATAACCACTTTTTAAACCCTCACAGTGACCAAAATTGCCATTTTAACAGAGTTTTGCTTACTCAAAAGCTTCCATTTTGACCCGTTTCAGGCACAGAAATGACTTTAAACACACTTATTCTAGTTGACAAAGTCATAATTCACATCCAACAGTAATTTAGAGTCAAAAGATTAAATGTTGAAATTTCATCATTATAGACCATTTTGGTATCGTTCGACAGGTCCGGAGTCATCGTTTTTCATCCGAAAATTGATTTTTTGGACTGTACCAAAAATGATTCAAAATGTCAATTGGATCATGCCTCATGTTGAATAACCACTTTTTAAACCCTCACAGTGACCAAAATTGCCATTTTTACAGAGTTTTGCTTACTCAAAAGCTTCCATTTTGACCCGTTTCAGGCACAGAAATGACTTTAAACACACTTATTCTAGTTGACAAAGTCATAATTCACATCCAACAGTAATTTAGAGTCAAAAGATTAAATGTTGAAATTTCATCGTTATAGACCATTTTATGATCGTTCGACAGGTCCGGAGTCATCGTTTTTCATCCGAAAATTGATTTTTTGGAACTGTACCAAAAATGATTCAAAATGTCAATTGGATCATGCCTCATGTTGAATAACCACTTTTTAAACCCTCACAGTGACCAAAATTGCCATTTTTACAGAGTTTTGCTTACTCAAAAGCTTCCATTTTGACCCGTTTCAGGCACAGAAATGACTTTAAACACACTTATTCTAGTTGACAAAGTCATAATTCACATCCAACAGTAATTTAGAGTCAAAAGATTAAATGTTGAAATTTCATCATTATAGACCATTTTGGTATCGTTCGACAGGTCCGGAGTCATCGTTTTTCATCCGAAAATTGATTTTTTGGACTGTACCAAAAATGATTCAAAATGTCAATTGGATCATGCCTCATGTTGAATAACCACTTTTTAAACCCTCACAGTGACCAAAATTGCCATTTTTACAGAGTTTTGCTTACTCAAAAGCTTCCATTTTGACCCGTTTCAGGCACAGAAATGACTTTAAACACACTTATTCTAGTTGACAAAGTCATAATTCACATCCAACAGTCATTTAGTGTCAAAAGATTAAATGTTGAAATTTCATCATTATAGACCATTTTGGGATCGTTCGACAGGTCCGGAGTCATCGTTTTTCATCCGAAAATTGATTTTTTGGACTGTACCAAAAATGATTCAAAATGTCAATTGGATCATGCCTCATGTTGAATAACCACTTTTTAAACCCTCACAGTGACCAAAATTGCCATTTTTAACAGAGTTTTGCTTACTCAAAAGCTTCAATTTTGACCCGTTTCAGGCACAGAAATGACTTTAAACACACTTATTTTAGTTGACAAAGTCCTAATTCACATCCAACAGTAATTTAGAGTCAAAAGATTAAATGTTAAAATTTCATCATTATAGACCATTTTGGGATCGTTCGACAGGTCCGGAGTCATCGTTTTTCATCCGAAAATTGATTTTTTGGACTGTACCAAAAATGATTCAAAATGTCAATTGGATCATTCCTCATGTTGAATAACCACTTTTTAAACCCTCACAGTGACAAAAAATTGCAATTTTTACAGAGTTTTGCTTACTCAAAAGCTTCCATTTTGACCCGTTTCAGGCACAGAAATGACTTTAAACACACTTATTCTAGTTGACAAAGTCATAATTCACATCCAACAGTCATTTAGAGTCAAAAGATTAAATGTTGAAATTTCATCATTATAGACCATTTTGGGATCGTTCGACAGGTCCGGAGTCATCGTTTTTCATCCGAAAATTGATTTTTTGGACTGTACCAAAAATGATTCAAAATGTCAATTGGATCATGCCTCATGTTGAATAACCACTTTTTAAACCCTCACAGTGACCAAAATTGCCATTTTTACAGAGTTTTGCTTACTCAAAAGCTTCCATTTTGACCCGTTTCAGGCACAGAAATGACTTTAAACACACTTATTCTAGTTGACAAAGTCATAATTCACATCCAACAGTCCTTTAGTGTCAAAAGATTAAATGTTGAAATTTCATCATTATAGACCATTTTGGGATCGTTCGACAGGTCCGGAGTCATCGTTTTTCATCCGAAAATTGATTTTTTGGACTGTACCGAAAATGATTCAAAATGTCAATTGGATCATGCCTCATGTTGAATAACCACTTTTTAAACCCTCACAGTGACCAAAATTGCCATTTTTACAGAGTTTTGCTTACTCAAAAGTTTCCATTTTGACCCGTTTCAGGCACAGAAATGACTTTAAACACACCTATTCTAGTTGACAAAGTCATAATTCACATCCAACAGTAATTTAGAGTCAAAAGATTAAATGTTGAAATTTCATCATTATAGACCATTTTGGTATTGTTCGACAGGTCCGGAGTCATCGTTTTTCATCCGAAAATTGATTTTTTGGACTGTACCAACAATGATTCAAAATGTCAATTGGATCATGCCTCATGTTGAATAACCACTTTTTAAACCCTCACAGTGACCAAAATTGCCATTTTAACAGAGTTTTGCTTACTCAAAAGCTTCCATTTTGACCCGTTTCAGGCACAGAAATGACTTTAAACACACTTATTCTAGTTGACAAAGTCATAATTCACATCCAACAGTAATTTAGAGTCAAAAGATTAAATGTTGAAATTTCATCATTATAGACCATTTTGGTATCGTTCGACAGGTCCGGAGTCATCGTTTTTCATCCGAAAATTGATTTTTTGGACTGTACCAAAAATGATTCAAAATGTCAATTGGATCATGCCTCATGTTGAATAACCACTTTTTAAACCCTCACAGTGACCAAAATTGCCATTTTTACAGAGTTTTGCTTACTCAAAAGCTTCCATTTTGACCCGTTTCAGGCACAGAAATGACTTTAAACACACTTATTCTAGTTGACAAAGTCATAATTCACATCCAACAGTAATTTAGAGTCAAAAGATTAAATGTTGAAATTTCATCGTTATAGACCATTTTATGATCGTTCGACAGGTCCGGAGTCATCGTTTTTCATCCGAAAATTGATTTTTTGGACTGTACCAAAAATGATTCAAAATGTCAATTGGATCATGCCTCATGTTGAATAACCACTTTTTAAACCCTCACAGTGACCAAAATTGCCATTTTTACAGAGTTTTGCTTACTCAAAAGCTTCCATTTTGACCCGTTTCAGGCACAGAAATGACTTTAAACACACTTATTCTAGTTGACAAAGTCATAATTCACATCCAACAGTAATTTAGAGTCAAAAGATTAAATGTTGAAATTTCATCATTATAGACCATTTTGGTATCGTTCGACAGGTCCGGAGTCATCGTTTTTCATCCGAAAATTGATTTTTTGGACTGTACCAAAAATGATTCAAAATGTCAATTGGATCATGCCTCATGTTGAATAACCACTTTTTAAACCCTCACAGTGACCAAAATTGCCATTTTTACAGAGTTTTGCTTACTCAAAAGCTTCCATTTTGACCCGTTTCAGGCACAGAAATGACTTTAAACACACTTATTCTAGTTGACAAAGTCATAATTCACATCCAACAGTCATTTAGTGTCAAAAGATTAAATGTTGAAATTTCATCATTATAGACCATTTTGGGATCGTTCGACAGGTCCGGAGTCATCGTTTTTCATCCGAAAATTGATTTTTTGGACTGTACCAAAAATGATTCAAAATGTCAATTGGATCATGCCTCATGTTGAATAACCACTTTTTAAACCCTCACAGTGACCAAAATTGCCATTTTAACAGAGTTTTGCTTACTCAAAAGCTTCCATTTTGACCCGTTTCAGGCACAGAAATGACTTTAAACACACTTATTCTAGTTGACAAAGTCATAATTCACATCCAACAGTAATTTAGAGTCAAAAGATTAAATGTTGAAATTTCATCATTATAGACCATTTTGGTATCGTTCGACAGGTCCGGAGTCATCGTTTTTCATCCGAAAATTGATTTTTTGGACTGTACCAAAAATGATTCAAAATGTCAATTGGATCATGCCTCATGTTGAATAACCACTTTTTAAACCCTCACAGTGACCAAAATTGCCATTTTTACAGAGTTTTGCTTACTCAAAAGCTTCCATTTTGACCCGTTTCAGGCACAGAAATGACTTTAAACACACTTATTCTAGTTGACAAAGTCATAATTCACATCCAACAGTAATTTAGAGTCAAAAGATTAAATGTTGAAATTTCATCGTTATAGACCATTTTATGATCGTTCGACAGGTCCGGAGTCATCGTTTTTCATCCGAAAATTGATTTTTTGGACTGTACCAAAAATGATTCAAAATGTCAATTGGATCATGCCTCATGTTGAATAACCACTTTTTAAACCCTCACAGTGACCAAAATTGCCATTTTTACAGAGTTTTGCTTACTCAAAAGCTTCCATTTTGATCCGTTTCAGGCACAGAAATGACTTTAAACACACTTATTCTAGTTGACAAAGTCATAATTCACATCCAACAGTAATTTAGAGTCAAAAGATTAAATGTTGAAATTTCATCATTATAGACCATTTTGGTATCGTTCGACAGGTCCGGAGTCATCGTTTTTCATCCGAAAATTGATTTTTTGGACTGTACCAAGAATGATTCAAAATGTCAATTGGATCATGCCTCATGTTGAATAACCACTTTTTAAACCCTCACAGTGACCAAAATTGCCATTTTTACAGAGTTTTGCTTACTCAAAAGCTTCCATTTTGACCCGTTTCAGGCACAGAAATGACTTTAAACACACTTATTCTAGTTGACAAAGTCATAATTCACATCCAACAGTAATTTAGAGTCAAAAGATTAAATGTTGAAATTTCATCGTTATAGACCATTTTATGATCGTTCGACAGGTCCGGAGTCATCGTTTTTCATCCGAAAATTGATTTTTTGGACTGTACCAAAAATGATTCAAAATGTCAATTGGATCATGCCTCATGTTGAATAACCACTTTTTAAACCCTCACAGTGACCAAAATTGCCATTTTTACAGAGTTTTGCTTACTCAAAAGCTTCCATTTTGACCCGTTTCAGGCACAGAAATGACTTTAAACACACTTATTCTAGTTGACAAAGTCATAATTCACATCCAACAGTAATTTAGAGTCAAAAGATTAAATGTTGAAATTTCATCATTATAGACCATTTTGGTATCGTTCGACAGGTCCGGAGTCATCGTTTTTCATCCGAAAATTGATTTTTTGGACTGTACCAAAAATGATTCAAAATGTCAATTGGATCATGCCTCATGTTGAATAACCACTTTTTAAACCCTCACAGTGACCAAAATTGCCATTTTTACAGAGTTTTGCTTACTCAAAAGCTTCCATTTTGACCCGTTTCAGGCACAGAAATGACTTTAAACACACTTATTCTAGTTGACAAAGTCATAATTCACATCCAACAGTCATTTAGTGTCAAAAGATTAAATGTTGAAATTTCATCATTATAGACCATTTTGGGATCGTTCGACAGGTCCGGAGTCATCGTTTTTCATCCGAAAATTGATTTTTTGGACTGTACCAAAAATGATTCAAAATGTCAATTGGATCATGCCTCATGTTGAATAACCACTTTTTAAACCCTCACAGTGACCAAAATTGCCATTTTAACAGAGTTTTGCTTACTCAAAAGCTTCCATTTTGACCCGTTTCAGGCACAGAAATGACTTTAAACACACTTATTCTAGTTGACAAAGTCATAATTCACATCCAACAGTAATTTAGAGTCAAAAGATTAAATGTTGAAATTTCATAATTATAGACCATTTTGGTATCGTTCGACAGGTCCGGAGTCATCGTTTTTCATCCGAAAATTGATTTTTTGGACTGTACCAAAAATGATTCAAAATGTCAATTGGATCATGCCTCATGTTGAATAACCACTTTTTAAACCCTCACAGTGACCAAAATTGCCATTTTTACAGAGTTTTGCTTACTCAAAAGCTTCCATTTTGACCCGTTTCAGGCACAGAAATGACTTTAAACACACTTATTCTAGTTGACAAAGTCATAATTCACATCCAACAGTAATTTAGAGTCAAAAGATTAAATGTTGAAATTTCATCGTTATAGACCATTTTATGATCGTTCGACAGGTCCGGAGTCATCGTTTTTCATCCGAAAATTGATTTTTTGGACTGTACCAAAAATGATTCAAAATGTCAATTGGATCATGCCTCATGTTGAATAACCACTTTTTAAACCCTCACAGTGACCAAAATTGCCATTTTTACAGAGTTTTGCTTACTCAAAAGCTTCCATTTTGATCCGTTTCAGGCACAGAAATGACTTTAAACACACTTATTCTAGTTGACAAAGTCATAATTCACATCCAACAGTAATTTAGAGTCAAAAGATTAAATGTTGAAATTTCATCATTATAGACCATTTTGGTATCGTTCGACAGGTCCGGAGTCATCGTTTTTCATCCGAAAATTGATTTTTTGGACTGTACCAAAAATGATTCAAAATGTCAATTGGATCATGCCTCATGTTGAATAACCACTTTTTAAACCCTCACAGTGACCAAAATTGCCATTTTTACAGAGTTTTGCTTACTCAAAAGCTTCCATTTTGACCCGTTTCAGGCACAGAAATGACTTTAAACACACTTATTCTAGTTGACAAAGTCATAATTCACATCCAACAGTCATTTAGTGTCAAAAGATTAAATGTTGAAATTTCATCATTATAGACCATTTTGGGATCGTTCGACAGGTCCGGAGTCATCGTTTTTCATCCGAAAATTGATTTTTTGGACTGTACCAAAAATGATTCAAAATGTCAATTGGATCATGCCTCATGTTGAATAACCACTTTTTAAACCCTCACAGTGACCAAAATTGCCATTTTAACAGAGTTTTGCTTACTCAAAAGCTTCCATTTTGACCCGTTTCAGGCACAGAAATGACTTTAAACACACTTATTCTAGTTGACAAAGTCATAATTCACATCCAACAGTAATTTAAAGTCAAAAGATTAAATGTTGAAATTTCATCATTATAGACCATTTTGGTATCGTTCGACAGGTCCGGAGTCATCGTTTTTCATCCGAAAATTGATTTTTTGGACTGTACCAAAAATGATTCAAAATGTCAATTGGATCATGCCTCATGTTGAATAACCACTTTTTAAACCCTCACAGTGACCAAAATTGCCATTTTTACAGAGTTTTGCTTACTCAAAAGCTTCCATTTTGACCCGTTTCAGGCACAGAAATGACTTTAAACACACTTATTCTAGTTGACAAAGTCATAATTCACATCCAACAGTAATTTAGAGTCAAAAGATTAAATGTTGAAATTTCATCGTTATAGACCATTTTATGATCGTTCGACAGGTCCGGAGTCATCGTTTTTCATCCGAAAATTGATTTTTTGGACTGTACCAAAAATGATTCAAAATGTCAATTGGATCATGCCTCATGTTGAATAACCACTTTTTAAACCCTCACAGTGACCAAAATTGCCATTTTTACAGAGTTTTGCTTACTCAAAAGCTTCCATTTTGACCCGTTTCAGGCACAGAAATGACTTTAAACACCCTTATTCTAGTTGACAAAGTCATAATTCACATCCAACAGTCCTTTAGTGTCAAAAGATTAAATGTTGAAATTTCATCATTATTGACCATTTTGGGATCGTTCGACAGGTCCGGAGTCATCGTTTTTCATCCGAAAATTGATTTTTTGGACTGTACCAAAAATGATTCAAAATGTCAATTGGATCATGCCTCATGTTGAATAACCACTTTTTAAACCCTCACAGTGACCAAAATTGCCATTTTTACAGAGTTTTGCTTACTCAAAAGCTTCCATTTTGACCCGTTTCAGGCACAGAAATGACTTTAAACACACCTATTCTAGTTGACAAAGTCATAATTCACATCCAACAGTAATTTAGAGTCAAAAGATTAAATGTTGAAATTTCATCATTATAGACCATTTTGGTATCGTTCGACAGGTCCGGAGTCATCGTTTTTCATCCGAAAATTGATTTTTTGGACTGTACCAACAATGATTCAAAATGTCAATTGGATCATGCCTCATGTTGAATAACCACTTTTTAAACCCCCACAGTGACCAAAATTGCCATATTTACAGAGTTTTGCTTACTCAAAAGCTTCCATTTTGACCCGTTTCAGGCACAGAAATGACTTTAAACACACTTATTCTAGTTGACAAAGTCATAATTCACATCCAACAGTAATTTAGAGTCAAAAGATTAAATGTTGAAATTTCATCATTATAGACCATTTTGGGAGCGTTCGACATGTCCGGAGTCATCGTTTTTCATCCGAAAATTGATTTTTTGGACTGTACCAAAAATGATTCAAAATGTCAATTGGATCAGCCTCATGTTGAATAACCACTTTTTAAACCCTCACAGTGACCAAAATTGCCATTTTAACAGAGTTTTGCTTACTCAAAAGCTTCCATTTTGACCCGTTTCAGGCACAGAAATGACTTTAAACACACTTATTCTAGTTGACAAAGTCATAATTCACATCCAACAGTAATTTAGAGTCAAAAGATTAAATGTTGAAATTTCATCATTATAGACCATTTTGGTATCGTTCGACAGGTCCGGAGTCATCGTTTTTCATCCGAAAATTGATTTTTTGGACTGTACCAAAAATGATTCAAAATGTCAATTGGATCATGCCTCATGTTGAATAACCACTTTTTAAACCCTCACAGTGACCAAAATTGCCATTTTTACAGAGTTTTGCTTACTCAAAAGCTTCCATTTTGACCCGTTTCAGGCACAGAAATGACTTTAAACACACTTATTCTAGTTGACAAAGTCATAATTCACATCCAACAGTAATTTAGAGTCAAAAGATTAAATGTTGAAATTTCATCGTTATAGACCATTTTATGATCGTTCGACAGGTCCGGAGTCATCGTTTTTCATCCGAAAATTGATTTTTTGGACTGTACCAAAAATGATTCAAAATGTCAATTGGATCATGCCTCATGTTGAATAACCACTTTTTAAACCCTCACAGTGACCAAAATTGCCATTTTTACAGAGTTTTGCTTACTCAAAAGCTTCAATTTTGACCCGTTTCAGGCACAGAAATGACTCTAAACACACTTATTTTAGTTGACAAAGTCCTAATTCACATCCAACAGTAATTTAGAGTCAAAAGATTAAATGTTAAAATTTCATCATTATAGACCATTTTGGGATCGTTCGACAGGTCCGGAGTCATCGTTTTTCATCCGAAAATTGATTTTTTGGACTGTACCAAAAATGATTCAAAATGTCAATTGGATCATGCCTCATGTTGAATAACCACTTTTTAAACCCTCACAGTGACCAAAATTGCCATTTTTACAGAGTTTTGCTTACTCAAAAGCTTCAATTTTGACCCGTTTCAGGCACAGAAATGACTTTAAACACACTTATTTTAGTTGACAAAGTCCTAATTCACATCCAACAGTAATTTAGAGTCAAAAGATTAAATGTTAAAATTTCATCATTATAGACCATTTTGGGATCGTTCGACAGGTCCGGAGTCATCGTTTTTCATCCGAAAATTGATTTTTTGGACTGTACCAAAAATGATTCAAAATGTCAATTGGATCATTCCTCATGTTGAATAACCACTTTTTAAACCCTCACAGTGACAAAAAATTGCAATTTTTACAGAGTTTTGCTTACTCAAAAGCTTCCATTTTGACCCGTTTCAGGCACAGAAATGACTTTAAACACACTTATTCTAGTTGACAAAGTCATAATTCACATCCAACAGTCATTTAGAGTCAAAAGATTAAATGTTGAAATTTCATCATTATAGACCATTTTGGGATCGTTCGACAGGTCCGGAGTCATCGTTTTTCATCCGAAAATTGATTTTTTGGACTGTACCAAAAATGATTCAAAATGTCAATTGGATCATGCCTCATGTTGAATAACCACTTTTTAAACCCTCACAGTGACCAAAATTGCCATTTTTACAGAGTTTTGCTTACTCAAAAGCTTCCATTTTGACCCGTTTCAGGCACAGAAATGACTTTAAACACACTTATTCTAGTTGACAAAGTCATAATTCACATCCAACAGTCCTTTAGTGTCAAAAGATTAAATGTTGAAATTTCATCATTATAGACCATTTTGGGATCGTTCGACAGGTCCGGAGTCATCGTTTTTCATCCGAAAATTGATTTTTTGGACTGTACCAAAAATGATTCAAAATGTCAATTGGATCATGCCTCATGTTGAATAACCACTTTTTAAACCCTCACAGTGACCAAAATTGCCATTTTTACAGAGTTTTGCTTACTCAAAAGCTTCCATTTTGACCCGTTTCAGGCACAGAAATGACTTTAAACACACCTATTCTAGTTGACAAAGTCATAATTCACATCCAACAGTAATTTAGAGTCAAAAGATTAAATGTTGAAATTTCATCATTATAGACCATTTTGGTATTGTTCGACAGGTCCGGAGTCATCGTTTTTCATCCGAAAATTGATTTTTTGGACTGTACCAACAATGATTCAAAATGTCAATTGGATCATGCCTCATGTTGAATAACCACTTTTTAAACCCTCACAGTGACCAAAATTGCCATTTTAACAGAGTTTTGCTTACTCAAAAGCTTCCATTTTGACCCGTTTCAGGCACAGAAATGACTTTAAACACACTTATTCTAGTTGACAAAGTCATAATTCACATCCAACAGTAATTTAGAGTCAAAAGATTAAATGTTGAAATTTCATCATTATAGACCATTTTGGTATCGTTCGACAGGTCCGGAGTCATCGTTTTTCATCCGAAAATTGATTTTTTGGACTGTACCAAAAATGATTCAAAATGTCAATTGGATCATGCCTCATGTTGAATAACCACTTTTTAAACCCTCACAGTGACCAAAATTGCCATTTTTACAGAGTTTTGCTTACTCAAAAGCTTCCATTTTGACCCGTTTCAGGCACAGAAATGACTTTAAACACACTTATTCTAGTTGACAAAGTCATAATTCACATCCAACAGTAATTTAGAGTCAAAAGATTAAATGTTGAAATTTCATCGTTATAGACCATTTTATGATCGTTCGACAGGTCCGGAGTCATCGTTTTTCATCCGAAAATTGATTTTTTGGACTGTACCAAAAATGATTCAAAATGTCAATTGGATCATGCCTCATGTTGAATAACCACTTTTTAAACCCTCACAGTGACCAAAATTGCCATTTTTACAGAGTTTTGCTTACTCAAAAGCTTCCATTTTGACCCGTTTCAGGCACAGAAATGACTTTAAACACACTTATTCTAGTTGACAAAGTCATAATTCACATCCAACAGTAATTTAGAGTCAAAAGATTAAATGTTGAAATTTCATCATTATAGACCATTTTGGTATCGTTCGACAGGTCCGGAGTCATTGTTTTTCATCCGAAAATTGATTTTTTGGACTGTACCAAAAATGATTCAAAATGTCAATTGGATCATGCCTCATGTTGAATAACCACTTTTTAAACCCTCACAGTGACCAAAATTGCCATTTTTACAGAGTTTTGCTTACTCAAAAGCTTCCATTTTGACCCGTTTCAGGCACAGAAATGACTTTAAACACACTTATTCTAGTTGACAAAGTCATAATTCACATCCAACAGTCATTTAGTGTCAAAAGATTAAATGTTGAAATTTCATCATTATAGACCATTTTGGGATCGTTCGACAGGTCCGGAGTCATCGTTTTTCATCCGAAAATTGATTTTTTGGACTGTACCAAAAATGATTCAAAATGTCAATTGGATCATGCCTCATGTTGAATAACCACTTTTTAAACCCTCACAGTGACCAAAATTGCCATTTTAACAGAGTTTTGCTTACTCAAAAGCTTCAATTTTGACCCGTTTCAGGCACAGAAATGACTTTAAACACACTTATTTTAGTTGACAAAGTCCTAATTCACATCCAACAGTAATTTAGAGTCAAAAGATTAAATGTTAAAATTTCATCATTATAGACCATTTTGGGATCGTTCGACAGGTCCGGAGTCATCGTTTTTCATCCGAAAATTGATTTTTTGGACTGTACCAAAAATGATTCAAAATGTCAATTGGATCATGCCTCATGTTGAATAACCACTTTTTAAACCCTCACAGTGACCAAAATTGCCATTTTTACAGAGTTTTGCTTACTCAAAAGCTTCCATTTTGACCCGTTTCAGGCACAGAAATGACTTTAAACACACTTATTCTAGTTGACAAAGTCATAATTCACATCCAACAGTCCTTTAGTGTCAAAAGATTAAATGTTGAAATTTCATCATTATAGACCATTTTGGGATCGTTCGACAGGTCCGGAGTCATCGTTTTTCATCCGAAAATTAATTTTTTGGACTGTACCAAAAATGATTCAAAATGTCAATTGGATCATGCCTCATGTTGAATAACCACTTTTTAAACCCTCACAGTGACCAAAATTGCCATTTTTACAGAGTTTTGCTTACTCAAAAGCTTCCATTTTGACCCGTTTCAGGCACAGAAATGACTTTAAACACACCTATTCTAGTTGACAAAGTCATAATTCACATCCAACAGTAATTTAGAGTCAAAAGATTAAATGTTGAAATTTCATCATTATAGACCATTTTGGTATCGTTCGACAGGTCCGGAGTCATCGTTTTTCATCCGAAAATTTATTTTTTGGACTGTACCAACAATGATTCAAAATGTCAATTGGATCATGCCTCATGTTGAATAACCACTTTTTAAACCCCCACAGTGACCAAAATTGCCATATTTACAGAGTTTTGCTTACTCAAAAGCTTCCATTTTGACCCGTTTCAGGCACAGAAATGACTTTAAACACACTTATTCTAGTTGACAAAGTCATAATTCACATCCAACAGTAATTTAGAGTCAAAAGATTAAATGTTGAAATTTCATCATTATAGACCATTTTGGGAACGTTCGACATGTCCGGAGTCATCGTTTTTCATCCGAAAATTGATTTTTTGGACTGTACCAAAAATGATTCAAAATGTCAATTGGATCATGCCTCATGTTGAATAACCACTTTTTAAACCCTCACAGTGACCAAAATTGCCATTTTAACAGAGTTTTGCTTACTCAAAAGCTTCCATTTTGACCCGTTTCAGGCACAGAAATGACTTTAAACACACTTATTCTAGTTGACAAAGTCATAATTCACATCCAACAGTAATTTAGAGTCAAAAGATTAAATGTTGAAATTTCATCATTATAGACCATTTTGGTATCGTTCGACAGGTCCGGAGTCATCGTTTTTCATCCGAAAATTGATTTTTTGGACTGTACCAAAAATGATTCAAAATGTCAATTGGATCATGCCTCATGTTGAATAACCACTTTTTAAACCCTCACAGTGACCAAAATTGCCATTTTTACAGAGTTTTGCTTACTCAAAAGCTTCCATTTTGACCCGTTTCAGGCCCAGAAATGACTTTAAACACACTTATTCTAGTTGACAAAGTCATAATTCACATCCAACAGTAATTTAGAGTCAAAAGATTAAATGTTGAAATTTCATCGTTATAGACCATTTTATGATCGTTCGACAGGTCCGGAGTCATCGTTTTTCATCCGAAAATTGATTTTTTGGACTGTACCAAAAATGATTCAAAATGTCAATTGGATCATGCCTCATGTTGAATAACCACTTTTTAAACCCTCACAGTGACCAAAATTGCCATTTTTACAGAGTTTTGCTTACTCAAAAGCTTCCATTTTGACCCGTTTCAGGCACAGAAATGACTTTAAACACACTTATTCTAGTTGACAAAGTCATAATTCACATCCAACAGTAATTTAGAGTCAAAAGATTAAATGTTGAAATTTCATCATTATAGACCATTTTGGTATCGTTCGACAGGTCCGGAGTCATCGTTTTTCATCCGAAAATTGATTTTTTGGACTGTACCAAAAATGATTCAAAATGTCAATTGGATCATGCCTCATGTTGAATAACCACTTTTTAAACCCTCACAGTGACCAAAATTGCCATTTTTACAGAGTTTTGCTTACTCAAAAGCTTCCATTTTGACCCGTTTCAGGCACAGAAATGACTTTAAACACACTTATTCTAGTTGACAAAGTCATAATTCACATCCAACAGTCATTTAGTGTCAAAAGATTAAATGTTGAAATTTCATCATTATAGACCATTTTGGGATCGTTCGACAGGTCCGGAGTCATCGTTTTTCATCCGAAAATTGATTTTTTGGACTGTACCAAAAATGATTCAAAATGTCAATTGGATCATGCCTCATGTTGAATAACCACTTTTTAAACCCTCACAGTGACCAAAATTGCCATTTTAACAGAGTTTTGCTTACTCAAAAGCTTCCATTTTGACCCGTTTCAGGCACAGAAATGACTTTAAACACACTTATTCTAGTTGACAAAGTCATAATTCACATCCAACAGTCCTTTAGTGTCAAAAGATTAAATGTTGAAATTTCATCATTATAGACCATTTTGGGATCGTTCGACAGGTCCGGAGTCATCGTTTTTCATCCGAAAATTAATTTTTTGGACTGTACCAAAAATGATTCAAAATGTCAATTGGATCATGCCTCATGTTGAATAACCACTTTTTAAACCCTCACAGTGACCAAAATTGCCATTTTTACAGAGTTTTGCTTACTCAAAAGCTTCCATTTTGACCCGTTTCAGGCACAGAAATGACTTTAAACACACCTATTCTAGTTGACAAAGTCATAATTCACATCCAACAGTAATTTAGAGTCAAAAGATTAAATGTTGAAATTTCATCATTATAGACCATTTTGGTATCGTTCGACAGGTCCGGAGTCATCGTTTTTCATCCGAAAATTTATTTTTTGGACTGTACCAACAATGATTCAAAATGTCAATTGGATCATGCCTCATGTTGAATAACCACTTTTTAAACCCCCACAGTGACCAAAATTGCCATATTTACAGAGTTTTGCTTACTCAAAAGCTTCCATTTTGACCCGTTTCAGGCACAGAAATGACTTTAAACACACTTATTCTAGTTGACAAAGTCATAATTCACATCCAACAGTAATTTAGAGTCAAAAGATTAAATGTTGAAATTTCATCATTATAGACCATTTTGGGAACGTTCGACATGTCCGGAGTCATCGTTTTTCATCCGAAAATTGATTTTTTGGACTGTACCAAAAATGATTCAAAATGTCAATTGGATCATGCCTCATGTTGAATAACCACTTTTTAAACCCTCACAGTGACCAAAATTGCCATTTTAACAGAGTTTTGCTTACTCAAAAGCTTCCATTTTGACCCGTTTCAGGCACAGAAATGACTTTAAACACACTTATTCTAGTTGACAAAGTCATAATTCACATCCAACAGTAATTTAGAGTCAAAAGATTAAATGTTGAAATTTCATCATTATAGACCATTTTGGTATCGTTCGACAGGTCCGGAGTCATCGTTTTTCATCCGAAAATTGATTTTTTGGACTGTACCAAAAATGATTCAAAATGTCAATTGGATCATGCCTCATGTTGAATAACCACTTTTTAAACCCTCACAGTGACCAAAATTGCCATTTTTACAGAGTTTTGCTTACTCAAAAGCTTCCATTTTGACCCGTTTCAGGCACAGAAATGACTTTAAACACACTTATTCTAGTTGACAAAGTCATAATTCACATCCAACAGTAATTTAGAGTCAAAAGATTAAATGTTGAAATTTCATCGTTATAGACCATTTTATGATCGTTCGACAGGTCCGGAGTCATCGTTTTTCATCCGAAAATTGATTTTTTGGACTGTACCAAAAATGATTCAAAATGTCAATTGGATCATGCCTCATGTTGAATAACCACTTTTTAAACCCTCACAGTGACCAAAATTGCCATTTTTACAGAGTTTTGCTTACTCAAAAGCTTCCATTTTGACCCGTTTCAGGCACAGAAATGACTTTAAACACACTTATTCTAGTTGACAAAGTCATAATTCACATCCAACAGTAATTTAGAGTCAAAAGATTAAATGTTGAAATTTCATCATTATAGACCATTTTGGTATCGTTCGACAGGTCCGGAGTCATCGTTTTTCATCCGAAAATTGATTTTTTGGACTGTACCAAAAATGATTCAAAATGTCAATTGGATCATGCCTCATGTTGAATAACCACTTTTTAAACCCTCACAGTGACCAAAATTGCCATTTTTACAGAGTTTTGCTTACTCAAAAGCTTCCATTTTGACCCGTTTCAGGCACAGAAATGACTTTAAACACACTTATTCTAGTTGACAAAGTCATAATTCACATCCAACAGTCATTTAGTGTCAAAAGATTAAATGTTGAAATTTCATCATTATAGACCATTTTGGGATCGTTCGACAGGTCCGGAGTCATCGTTTTTCATCCGAAAATTGATTTTTTGGACTGTACCAAAAATGATTCAAAATGTCAATTGGATCATGCCTCATGTTGAATAACCACTTTTTAAACCCTCACAGTGACCAAAATTGCCATTTTAACAGAGTTTTGCTTACTCAAAAGCTTCCATTTTGACCCGTTTCAGGCACAGAAATGACTTTAAACACACTTATTCTAGTTGACAAAGTCATAATTCACATCCAACAGTAATTTAGAGTCAAAAGATTAAATGTTGAAATTTCATAATTATAGACCATTTTGGTATCGTTCGACAGGTCCGGAGTCATCGTTTTTCATCCGAAAATTGATTTTTTGGACTGTACCAAAAATGATTCAAAATGTCAATTGGATCATGCCTCATGTTGAATAACCACTTTTTAAACCCTCACAGTGACCAAAATTGCCATTTTTACAGAGTTTTGCTTACTCAAAAGCTTCCATTTTGACCCGTTTCAGGCACAGAAATGACTTTAAACACACTTATTCTAGTTGACAAAGTCATAATTCACATCCAACAGTAATTTAGAGTCAAAAGATTAAATGTTGAAATTTCATCGTTATAGACCATTTTATGATCGTTCGACAGGTCCGGAGTCATCGTTTTTCATCCGAAAATTGATTTTTTGGACTGTACCAAAAATGATTCAAAATGTCAATTGGATCATGCCTCATGTTGAATAACCACTTTTTAAACCCTCACAGTGACCAAAATTGCCATTTTTACAGAGTTTTGCTTACTCAAAAGCTTCCATTTTGATCCGTTTCAGGCACAGAAATGACTTTAAACACACTTATTCTAGTTGACAAAGTCATAATTCACATCCAACAGTAATTTAGAGTCAAAAGATTAAATGTTGAAATTTCATCATTATAGACCATTTTGGTATCGTTCGACAGGTCCGGAGTCATCGTTTTTCATCCGAAAATTGATTTTTTGGACTGTACCAAAAATGATTCAAAATGTCAATTGGATCATGCCTCATGTTGAATAACCACTTTTTAAACCCTCACAGTGACCAAAATTGCCATTTTTACAGAGTTTTGCTTACTCAAAAGCTTCCATTTTGACCCGTTTCAGGCACAGAAATGACTTTAAACACACTTATTCTAGTTGACAAAGTCATAATTCACATCCAACAGTCATTTAGTGTCAAAAGATTAAATGTTGAAATTTCATCATTATAGACCATTTTGGGATCGTTCGACAGGTCCGGAGTCATCGTTTTTCATCCGAAAATTGATTTTTTGGACTGTACCAAAAATGATTCAAAATGTCAATTGGATCATGCCTCATGTTGAATAACCACTTTTTAAACCCTCACAGTGACCAAAATTGCCATTTTAACAGAGTTTTGCTTACTCAAAAGCTTCCATTTTGACCCGTTTCAGGCACAGAAATGACTTTAAACACACTTATTCTAGTTGACAAAGTCATAATTCACATCCAACAGTAATTTAGAGTCAAAAGATTAAATGTTGAAATTTCATCATTATAGACCATTTTGGTATCGTTCGACAGGTCCGGAGTCATCGTTTTTCATCCGAAAATTGATTTTTTGGACTGTACCAAAAATGATTCAAAATGTCAATTGGATCATGCCTCATGTTGAATAACCACTTTTTAAACCCTCACAGTGACCAAAATTGCCATTTTTACAGAGTTTTGCTTACTCAAAAGCTTCCATTTTGACCCGTTTCAGGCACAGAAATGACTTTAAACACACTTATTTTAGTTGACAAAGTCATAATTCACATCCAACAGTAATTTAGAGTCAAAAGATTAAATGTTGAAATTTCATCGTTATAGACCATTTTATGATCGTTCGACAGGTCCGGAGTCATCGTTTTTCATCCGAAAATTGATTTTTTGGACTGTACCAAAAATGATTCAAAATGTCAATTGGATCATGCCTCATGTTGAATAACCACTTTTTAAACCCTCACAGTGACCAAAATTGCCATTTTTACAGAGTTTTGCTTACTCAAAAGCTTCCATTTTGACCCGTTTCAGGCACAGAAATGACTTTAAACACCCTTATTCTAGTTGACAAAGTCATAATTCACATCCAACAGTCCTTTAGTGTCAAAAGATTAAATGTTGAAATTTCATCATTATTGACCATTTTGGGATCGTTCGACAGGTCCGGAGTCATCGTTTTTCATCCGAAAATTGATTTTTTGGACTGTACCAAAAATGATTCAAAATGTCAATTGGATCATGCCTCATGTTGAATAACCACTTTTTAAACCCTCACAGTGACCAAAATTGCCATTTTTACAGAGTTTTGCTTACTCAAAAGCTTCCATTTTGACCCGTTTCAGGCACAGAAATGACTTTAAACACACCTATTCTAGTTGACAAAGTCATAATTCACATCCAACAGTAATTTAGAGTCAAAAGATTAAATGTTGAAATTTCATCATTATAGACCATTTTGGTATCGTTCGACAGGTCCGGAGTCATCGTTTTTCATCCGAAAATTGATTTTTTGGACTGTACCAACAATGATTCAAAATGTCAATTGGATCATGCCTCATGTTGAATAACCACTTTTTAAACCCCCACAGTGACCAAAATTGCCATATTTACAGAGTTTTGCTTACTCAAAAGCTTCCATTTTGACCCGTTTCAGGCACAGAAATGACTTTAAACACACTTATTCTAGTTGACAAAGTCATAATTCACATCCAACAGTAATTTAGAGTCAAAAGATTAAATGTTGAAATTTCATCATTATAGACCATTTTGGGAGCGTTCGACATGTCCGGAGTCATCGTTTTTCATCCGAAAATTGATTTTTTGGACTGTACCAAAAATGATTCAAAATGTCAATTGGATCAGCCTCATGTTGAATAACCACTTTTTAAACCCTCACAGTGACCAAAATTGCCATTTTAACAGAGTTTTGCTTACTCAAAAGCTTCCATTTTGACCCGTTTCAGGCACAGAAATGACTTTAAACACACTTATTCTAGTTGACAAAGTCATAATTCACATCCAACAGTAATTTAGAGTCAAAAGATTAAATGTTGAAATTTCATCATTATAGACCATTTTGGTATCGTTCGACAGGTCCGGAGTCATCGTTTTTCATCCGAAAATTGATTTTTTGGACTGTACCAAAAATGATTCAAAATGTCAATTGGATCATGCCTCATGTTGAATAACCACTTTTAAACCCTCACAGTGACCAAAATTGCCATTTTTACAGAGTTTTGCTTACTCAAAAGCTTCCATTTTGACCCGTTTCAGGCACAGAAATGACTTTAAACACACTTATTCTAGTTGACAAAGTCATAATTCACATCCAACAGTAATTTAGAGTCAAAAGATTAAATGTTGAAATTTCATCGTTATAGACCATTTTATGATCGTTCGACAGGTCCGGAGTCATCGTTTTTCATCCGAAAATTGATTTTTTTGGACTGTACAAAAATGATTCAAAATGTCAATTGGATCATGCCTCATGTTGAATAACCACTTTTTAAACCCTCACAGTGACCAAAATTGCCATTTTTACAGAGTTTTGCTTACTCAAAAAGCTTCAATTTTGACCCGTTTCAGGCACAGAAATGACTCTAAACACACTTATTTTAGTTGACAAAGTCCTAATTCACATCCAACAGTAATTTAGAGTCAAAAGATTAAATGTTAAAATTTCATCATTATAGACCATTTTGGGATCGTTCGACAGGTCCGGAGTCATCGTTTTTCATCCGAAAATTGATTTTTTGGACTGTACCAAAAATGATTCAAAATGTCAATTGGATCATGCCTCATGTTGAATAACCACTTTTTAAACCCTCACAGTGACCAAAATTGCCATTTTTACAGAGTTTTGCTTACTCAAAAGCTTCAATTTTGACCCGTTTCAGGCACAGAAATGACTTTAAACACACTTATTTTAGTTGACAAAGTCATAATTCACATCCAACAGTAATTTAGAGTCAAAAGATTAAATGTTAAAATTTCATCATTATAGACCATTTTGGGATCGTTCGACAGGTCCGGAGTCATCGTTTTCATCCGAAAATTGATTTTTTGGACTGTACCAAAAATGATTCAAAATGTCAATTGGATCATTCCTCATGTTGAATAACCACTTTTTAAACCCTCACAGTGACAAAAAATTGCAATTTTTACAGAGTTTTGCTTACTCAAAAGCTTCCAATTTTGACCCGTTTCAGGCACAGAAATGACTTTAAACACACTTATTCTAGTTGACAAAGTCATAATTCACATCCAACAGTCATTTAGAGTCAAAAGATTAAATGTTGAAATTTCATCATTATAGACCATTTTGGGATCGTTCGACAGGTCCGGAGTCATCGTTTTTCATCCGAAAATTGATTTTTGGACTGTACCAAAAATGATTCAAAATGTCAATTGGATCATGCCTCATGTTGAATAACCACTTTTTAAACCCTCACAGTGACCAAAATTGCCATTTTTACAGAGTTTTGCTTACTCAAAAGCTTCCATTTTGACCCGTTTCAGGCACAGAAATGACTTTAAACACACTTATTCTAGTTGACAAAGTCATAATTCACATCCAACAGTCCTTTAGTGTCAAAAGATTAAATGTTGAAATTTCATCATTATAGACCATTTTGGGATCGTTCGACAGGTCCGGAGTCATCGTTTTTCATCCGAAAATTGATTTTTTGGACTGTACCAAAAATGATTCAAAATGTCAATTGGATCATGCCTCATGTTGAATAACCACTTTTTAAACCCTCACAGTGACCAAAATTGCCATTTTTACAGAGTTTTGCTTACTCAAAAGCTTCCATTTTGACCCGTTTCAGGCACAGAAATGACTTTAAACACACCTATTCTAGTTGACAAAGTCATAATTCACATCCAACAGTAATTTAGAGTCAAAAGATTAAATGTTGAAATTTCATCATTATAGACCATTTTGGTATTGTTCGACAGGTCCGGAGTCATCGTTTTTCATCCGAAAATTGATTTTTTGGACTGTACCAACAATGATTCAAAATGTCAATTGGATCATGCCTCATGTTGAATAACCACTTTTTAAACCCTCACAGTGACCAAAATTGCCATTTTAACAGAGTTTTGCTTACTCAAAAGCTTCCATTTTGACCCGTTTCAGGCACAGAAATGACTTTAAACACACTTATTCTAGTTGACAAAGTCATAATTCACATCCAACAGTAATTTAGAGTCAAAAGATTAAATGTTGAAATTTCATCATTATAGACCATTTTGGTATCGTTCGACAGGTCCGGAGTCATCGTTTTTCATCCGAAAATTGATTTTTTGGACTGTACCAAAAATGATTCAAAATGTCAATTGGATCATGCCTCATGTTGAATAACCACTTTTTAAACCCTCACAGTGACCAAAATTGCCATTTTTACAGAGTTTTGCTTACTCAAAAGCTTCCATTTTGACCCGTTTCAGGCACAGAAATGACTTTAAACACACTTATTCTAGTTGACAAAGTCATAATTCACATCCAACAGTAATTTAGAGTCAAAAGATTAAATGTTGAAATTTCATCGTTATAGACCATTTTATGATCGTTCGACAGGTCCGGAGTCATCGTTTTTCATCCGAAAATTGATTTTTTGGAACTGTACCAAAAATGATTCAAAATGTCAATTGGATCATGCCTCATGTTGAATAACCACTTTTTAAACCCTCACAGTGACCAAAATTGCCATTTTTACAGAGTTTTGCTTACTCAAAAGCTTCCATTTTGACCCGTTTCAGGCACAGAAATGACTTTAAACACACTTATTCTAGTTGACAAAGTCATAATTCACATCCAACAGTAATTTAGAGTCAAAAGATTAAATGTTGAAATTTCATCATTATAGACCATTTTGGTATCGTTCGACAGGTCCGGAGTCATCGTTTTTCATCCGAAAATTGATTTTTTGGACTGTACCAAAAATGATTCAAAATGTCAATTGGATCATGCCTCATGTTGAATAACCACTTTTTAAACCCTCACAGTGACCAAAATTGCCATTTTTACAGAGTTTTGCTTACTCAAAAGCTTCCATTTTGACCCGTTTCAGGCACAGAAATGACTTTAAACACACTTATTCTAGTTGACAAAGTCATAATTCACATCCAACAGTCATTTAGTGTCAAAAGATTAAATGTTGAAATTTCATCATTATAGACCATTTTGGGATCGTTCGACAGGTCCGGAGTCATCGTTTTTCATCCGAAAATTGATTTTTTGGACTGTACCAAAAATGATTCAAAATGTCAATTGGATCATGCCTCATGTTGAATAACCACTTTTTAAACCCTCACAGTGACCAAAATTGCCATTTTTAACAGAGTTTTGCTTACTCAAAAGCTTCAATTTTGACCCGTTTCAGGCACAGAAATGACTTTAAACACACTTATTTTAGTTGACAAAGTCCTAATTCACATCCAACAGTAATTTAGAGTCAAAAGATTAAATGTTAAAATTTCATCATTATAGACCATTTTGGGATCGTTCGACAGGTCCGGAGTCATCGTTTTTCATCCGAAAATTGATTTTTTGGACTGTACCAAAAATGATTCAAAATGTCAATTGGATCATTCCTCATGTTGAATAACCACTTTTTAAACCCTCACAGTGACAAAAAATTGCAATTTTTACAGAGTTTTGCTTACTCAAAAGCTTCCATTTTGACCCGTTTCAGGCACAGAAATGACTTTAAACACACTTATTCTAGTTGACAAAGTCATAATTCACATCCAACAGTCATTTAGAGTCAAAAGATTAAATGTTGAAATTTCATCATTATAGACCATTTTGGGATCGTTCGACAGGTCCGGAGTCATCGTTTTTCATCCGAAAATTGATTTTTTGGACTGTACCAAAAATGATTCAAAATGTCAATTGGATCATGCCTCATGTTGAATAACCACTTTTTAAACCCTCACAGTGACCAAAATTGCCATTTTTACAGAGTTTTGCTTACTCAAAAGCTTCCATTTTGACCCGTTTCAGGCACAGAAATGACTTTAAACACACTTATTCTAGTTGACAAAGTCATAATTCACATCCAACAGTCCTTTAGTGTCAAAAGATTAAATGTTGAAATTTCATCATTATAGACCATTTTGGGATCGTTCGACAGGTCCGGAGTCATCGTTTTTCATCCGAAAATTGATTTTTTGGACTGTACCGAAAATGATTCAAAATGTCAATTGGATCATGCCTCATGTTGAATAACCACTTTTTAAACCCTCACAGTGACCAAAATTGCCATTTTTACAGAGTTTTGCTTACTCAAAAGTTTCCATTTTGACCCGTTTCAGGCACAGAAATGACTTTAAACACACCTATTCTAGTTGACAAAGTCATAATTCACATCCAACAGTAATTTAGAGTCAAAAGATTAAATGTTGAAATTTCATCATTATAGACCATTTTGGTATTGTTCGACAGGTCCGGAGTCATCGTTTTTCATCCGAAAATTGATTTTTTGGACTGTACCAACAATGATTCAAAATGTCAATTGGATCATGCCTCATGTTGAATAACCACTTTTTAAACCCTCACAGTGACCAAAATTGCCATTTTAACAGAGTTTTGCTTACTCAAAAGCTTCCATTTTGACCCGTTTCAGGCACAGAAATGACTTTAAACACACTTATTCTAGTTGACAAAGTCATAATTCACATCCAACAGTAATTTAGAGTCAAAAGATTAAATGTTGAAATTTCATCATTATAGACCATTTTGGTATCGTTCGACAGGTCCGGAGTCATCGTTTTTCATCCGAAAATTGATTTTTTGGACTGTACCAAAAATGATTCAAAATGTCAATTGGATCATGCCTCATGTTGAATAACCACTTTTTAAACCCTCACAGTGACCAAAATTGCCATTTTTACAGAGTTTTGCTTACTCAAAAGCTTCCATTTTGACCCGTTTCAGGCACAGAAATGACTTTAAACACACTTATTCTAGTTGACAAAGTCATAATTCACATCCAACAGTAATTTAGAGTCAAAAGATTAAATGTTGAAATTTCATCGTTATAGACCATTTTATGATCGTTCGACAGGTCCGGAGTCATCGTTTTTCATCCGAAAATTGATTTTTTGGACTGTACCAAAAATGATTCAAAATGTCAATTGGATCATGCCTCATGTTGAATAACCACTTTTTAAACCCTCACAGTGACCAAAATTGCCATTTTTACAGAGTTTTGCTTACTCAAAAGCTTCCATTTTGACCCGTTTCAGGCACAGAAATGACTTTAAACACACTTATTCTAGTTGACAAAGTCATAATTCACATCCAACAGTAATTTAGAGTCAAAAGATTAAATGTTGAAATTTCATCATTATAGACCATTTTGGTATCGTTCGACAGGTCCGGAGTCATCGTTTTTCATCCGAAAATTGATTTTTTGGACTGTACCAAAAATGATTCAAAATGTCAATTGGATCATGCCTCATGTTGAATAACCACTTTTTAAACCCTCACAGTGACCAAAATTGCCATTTTTACAGAGTTTTGCTTACTCAAAAGCTTCCATTTTGACCCGTTTCAGGCACAGAAATGACTTTAAACACACTTATTCTAGTTGACAAAGTCATAATTCACATCCAACAGTCATTTAGTGTCAAAAGATTAAATGTTGAAATTTCATCATTATAGACCATTTTGGGATCGTTCGACAGGTCCGGAGTCATCGTTTTTCATCCGAAAATTGATTTTTTGGACTGTACCAAAAATGATTCAAAATGTCAATTGGATCATGCCTCATGTTGAATAACCACTTTTTAAACCCTCACAGTGACCAAAATTGCCATTTTAACAGAGTTTTGCTTACTCAAAAGCTTCCATTTTGACCCGTTTCAGGCACAGAAATGACTTTAAACACACTTATTCTAGTTGACAAAGTCATAATTCACATCCAACAGTAATTTAGAGTCAAAAGATTAAATGTTGAAATTTCATCATTATAGACCATTTTGGTATCGTTCGACAGGTCCGGAGTCATCGTTTTTCATCCGAAAATTGATTTTTTGGACTGTACCAAAAATGATTCAAAATGTCAATTGGATCATGCCTCATGTTGAATAACCACTTTTTAAACCCTCACAGTGACCAAAATTGCCATTTTTACAGAGTTTTGCTTACTCAAAAGCTTCCATTTTGACCCGTTTCAGGCACAGAAATGACTTTAAACACACTTATTCTAGTTGACAAAGTCATAATTCACATCCAACAGTAATTTAGAGTCAAAAGATTAAATGTTGAAATTTCATCGTTATAGACCATTTTATGATCGTTCGACAGGTCCGGAGTCATCGTTTTTCATCCGAAAATTGATTTTTTGGACTGTACCAAAAATGATTCAAAATGTCAATTGGATCATGCCTCATGTTGAATAACCACTTTTTAAACCCTCACAGTGACCAAAATTGCCATTTTTACAGAGTTTTGCTTACTCAAAAGCTTCCATTTTGATCCGTTTCAGGCACAGAAATGACTTTAAACACACTTATTCTAGTTGACAAAGTCATAATTCACATCCAACAGTAATTTAGAGTCAAAAGATTAAATGTTGAAATTTCATCATTATAGACCATTTTGGTATCGTTCGACAGGTCCGGAGTCATCGTTTTTCATCCGAAAATTGATTTTTTGGACTGTACCAAGAATGATTCAAAATGTCAATTGGATCATGCCTCATGTTGAATAACCACTTTTTAAACCCTCACAGTGACCAAAATTGCCATTTTTACAGAGTTTTGCTTACTCAAAAGCTTCCATTTTGACCCGTTTCAGGCACAGAAATGACTTTAAACACACTTATTCTAGTTGACAAAGTCATAATTCACATCCAACAGTAATTTAGAGTCAAAAGATTAAATGTTGAAATTTCATCGTTATAGACCATTTTATGATCGTTCGACAGGTCCGGAGTCATCGTTTTTCATCCGAAAATTGATTTTTTGGACTGTACCAAAAATGATTCAAAATGTCAATTGGATCATGCCTCATGTTGAATAACCACTTTTTAAACCCTCACAGTGACCAAAATTGCCATTTTTACAGAGTTTTGCTTACTCAAAAGCTTCCATTTTGACCCGTTTCAGGCACAGAAATGACTTTAAACACACTTATTCTAGTTGACAAAGTCATAATTCACATCCAACAGTAATTTAGAGTCAAAAGATTAAATGTTGAAATTTCATCATTATAGACCATTTTGGTATCGTTCGACAGGTCCGGAGTCATCGTTTTTCATCCGAAAATTGATTTTTTGGACTGTACCAAAAATGATTCAAAATGTCAATTGGATCATGCCTCATGTTGAATAACCACTTTTTAAACCCTCACAGTGACCAAAATTGCCATTTTTACAGAGTTTTGCTTACTCAAAAGCTTCCATTTTGACCCGTTTCAGGCACAGAAATGACTTTAAACACACTTATTCTAGTTGACAAAGTCATAATTCACATCCAACAGTCATTTAGTGTCAAAAGATTAAATGTTGAAATTTCATCATTATAGACCATTTTGGGATCGTTCGACAGGTCCGGAGTCATCGTTTTTCATCCGAAAATTGATTTTTTGGACTGTACCAAAAATGATTCAAAATGTCAATTGGATCATGCCTCATGTTGAATAACCACTTTTTAAACCCTCACAGTGACCAAAATTGCCATTTTAACAGAGTTTTGCTTACTCAAAAGCTTCCATTTTGACCCGTTTCAGGCACAGAAATGACTTTAAACACACTTATTCTAGTTGACAAAGTCATAATTCACATCCAACAGTAATTTAGAGTCAAAAGATTAAATGTTGAAATTTCATAATTATAGACCATTTTGGTATCGTTCGACAGGTCCGGAGTCATCGTTTTTCATCCGAAAATTGATTTTTTGGACTGTACCAAAAATGATTCAAAATGTCAATTGGATCATGCCTCATGTTGAATAACCACTTTTTAAACCCTCACAGTGACCAAAATTGCCATTTTTACAGAGTTTTGCTTACTCAAAAGCTTCCATTTTGACCCGTTTCAGGCACAGAAATGACTTTAAACACACTTATTCTAGTTGACAAAGTCATAATTCACATCCAACAGTAATTTAGAGTCAAAAGATTAAATGTTGAAATTTCATCGTTATAGACCATTTTATGATCGTTCGACAGGTCCGGAGTCATCGTTTTTCATCCGAAAATTGATTTTTTGGACTGTACCAAAAATGATTCAAAATGTCAATTGGATCATGCCTCATGTTGAATAACCACTTTTTAAACCCTCACAGTGACCAAAATTGCCATTTTTACAGAGTTTTGCTTACTCAAAAGCTTCCATTTTGATCCGTTTCAGGCACAGAAATGACTTTAAACACACTTATTCTAGTTGACAAAGTCATAATTCACATCCAACAGTAATTTAGAGTCAAAAGATTAAATGTTGAAATTTCATCATTATAGACCATTTTGGTATCGTTCGACAGGTCCGGAGTCATCGTTTTTCATCCGAAAATTGATTTTTTGGACTGTACCAAAAATGATTCAAAATGTCAATTGGATCATGCCTCATGTTGAATAACCACTTTTTAAACCCTCACAGTGACCAAAATTGCCATTTTTACAGAGTTTTGCTTACTCAAAAGCTTCCATTTTGACCCGTTTCAGGCACAGAAATGACTTTAAACACACTTATTCTAGTTGACAAAGTCATAATTCACATCCAACAGTCATTTAGTGTCAAAAGATTAAATGTTGAAATTTCATCATTATAGACCATTTTGGGATCGTTCGACAGGTCCGGAGTCATCGTTTTTCATCCGAAAATTGATTTTTTGGACTGTACCAAAAATGATTCAAAATGTCAATTGGATCATGCCTCATGTTGAATAACCACTTTTTAAACCCTCACAGTGACCAAAATTGCCATTTTAACAGAGTTTTGCTTACTCAAAAGCTTCCATTTTGACCCGTTTCAGGCACAGAAATGACTTTAAACACACTTATTCTAGTTGACAAAGTCATAATTCACATCCAACAGTAATTTAAAGTCAAAAGATTAAATGTTGAAATTTCATCATTATAGACCATTTTGGTATCGTTCGACAGGTCCGGAGTCATCGTTTTTCATCCGAAAATTGATTTTTTGGACTGTACCAAAAATGATTCAAAATGTCAATTGGATCATGCCTCATGTTGAATAACCACTTTTTAAACCCTCACAGTGACCAAAATTGCCATTTTTACAGAGTTTTGCTTACTCAAAAGCTTCCATTTTGACCCGTTTCAGGCACAGAAATGACTTTAAACACACTTATTCTAGTTGACAAAGTCATAATTCACATCCAACAGTAATTTAGAGTCAAAAGATTAAATGTTGAAATTTCATCGTTATAGACCATTTTATGATCGTTCGACAGGTCCGGAGTCATCGTTTTTCATCCGAAAATTGATTTTTTGGACTGTACCAAAAATGATTCAAAATGTCAATTGGATCATGCCTCATGTTGAATAACCACTTTTTAAACCCTCACAGTGACCAAAATTGCCATTTTTACAGAGTTTTGCTTACTCAAAAGCTTCCATTTTGACCCGTTTCAGGCACAGAAATGACTTTAAACACCCTTATTCTAGTTGACAAAGTCATAATTCACATCCAACAGTCCTTTAGTGTCAAAAGATTAAATGTTGAAATTTCATCATTATTGACCATTTTGGGATCGTTCGACAGGTCCGGAGTCATCGTTTTTCATCCGAAAATTGATTTTTTGGACTGTACCAAAAATGATTCAAAATGTCAATTGGATCATGCCTCATGTTGAATAACCACTTTTTAAACCCTCACAGTGACCAAAATTGCCATTTTTACAGAGTTTTGCTTACTCAAAAGCTTCCATTTTGACCCGTTTCAGGCACAGAAATGACTTTAAACACACCTATTCTAGTTGACAAAGTCATAATTCACATCCAACAGTAATTTAGAGTCAAAAGATTAAATGTTGAAATTTCATCATTATAGACCATTTTGGTATCGTTCGACAGGTCCGGAGTCATCGTTTTTCATCCGAAAATTGATTTTTTGGACTGTACCAACAATGATTCAAAATGTCAATTGGATCATGCCTCATGTTGAATAACCACTTTTTAAACCCCCACAGTGACCAAAATTGCCATATTTACAGAGTTTTGCTTACTCAAAAGCTTCCATTTTGACCCGTTTCAGGCACAGAAATGACTTTAAACACACTTATTCTAGTTGACAAAGTCATAATTCACATCCAACAGTAATTTAGAGTCAAAAGATTAAATGTTGAAATTTCATCATTATAGACCATTTTGGGAGCGTTCGACATGTCCGGAGTCATCGTTTTTCATCCGAAAATTGATTTTTTGGACTGTACCAAAAATGATTCAAAATGTCAATTGGATCAGCCTCATGTTGAATAACCACTTTTTAAACCCTCACAGTGACCAAAATTGCCATTTTAACAGAGTTTTGCTTACTCAAAAGCTTCCATTTTGACCCGTTTCAGGCACAGAAATGACTTTAAACACACTTATTCTAGTTGACAAAGTCATAATTCACATCCAACAGTAATTTAGAGTCAAAAGATTAAATGTTGAAATTTCATCATTATAGACCATTTTGGTATCGTTCGACAGGTCCGGAGTCATCGTTTTTCATCCGAAAATTGATTTTTTGGACTGTACCAAAAATGATTCAAAATGTCAATTGGATCATGCCTCATGTTGAATAACCACTTTTTAAACCCTCACAGTGACCAAAATTGCCATTTTTACAGAGTTTTGCTTACTCAAAAGCTTCCATTTTGACCCGTTTCAGGCACAGAAATGACTTTAAACACACTTATTCTAGTTGACAAAGTCATAATTCACATCCAACAGTAATTTAGAGTCAAAAGATTAAATGTTGAAATTTCATCGTTATAGACCATTTTATGATCGTTCGACAGGTCCGGAGTCATCGTTTTTCATCCGAAAATTGATTTTTTGGACTGTACCAAAAATGATTCAAAATGTCAATTGGATCATGCCTCATGTTGAATAACCACTTTTTAAACCCTCACAGTGACCAAAATTGCCATTTTTACAGAGTTTTGCTTACTCAAAAGCTTCAATTTTGACCCGTTTCAGGCACAGAAATGACTCTAAACACACTTATTTTAGTTGACAAAGTCCTAATTCACATCCAACAGTAATTTAGAGTCAAAAGATTAAATGTTAAAATTTCATCATTATAGACCATTTTGGGATCGTTCGACAGGTCCGGAGTCATCGTTTTTCATCCGAAAATTGATTTTTTGGACTGTACCAAAAATGATTCAAAATGTCAATTGGATCATGCCTCATGTTGAATAACCACTTTTTAAACCCTCACAGTGACCAAAATTGCCATTTTTACAGAGTTTTGCTTACTCAAAAGCTTCAATTTTGACCCGTTTCAGGCACAGAAATGACTTTAAACACACTTATTTTAGTTGACAAAGTCCTAATTCACATCCAACAGTAATTTAGAGTCAAAAGATTAAATGTTAAAATTTCATCATTATAGACCATTTTGGGATCGTTCGACAGGTCCGGAGTCATCGTTTTTCATCCGAAAATTGATTTTTTGGACTGTACCAAAAATGATTCAAAATGTCAATTGGATCATTCCTCATGTTGAATAACCACTTTTTAAACCCTCACAGTGACAAAAAATTGCAATTTTTACAGAGTTTTGCTTACTCAAAAGCTTCCATTTTGACCCGTTTCAGGCACAGAAATGACTTTAAACACACTTATTCTAGTTGACAAAGTCATAATTCACATCCAACAGTCATTTAGAGTCAAAAGATTAAATGTTGAAATTTCATCATTATAGACCATTTTGGGATCGTTCGACAGGTCCGGAGTCATCGTTTTTCATCCGAAAATTGATTTTTTGGACTGTACCAAAAATGATTCAAAATGTCAATTGGATCATGCCTCATGTTGAATAACCACTTTTTAAACCCTCACAGTGACCAAAATTGCCATTTTTACAGAGTTTTGCTTACTCAAAAGCTTCCATTTTGACCCGTTTCAGGCACAGAAATGACTTTAAACACACTTATTCTAGTTGACAAAGTCATAATTCACATCCAACAGTCCTTTAGTGTCAAAAGATTAAATGTTGAAATTTCATCATTATAGACCATTTTGGGATCGTTCGACAGGTCCGGAGTCATCGTTTTTCATCCGAAAATTGATTTTTTGGACTGTACCAAAAATGATTCAAAATGTCAATTGGATCATGCCTCATGTTGAATAACCACTTTTTAAACCCTCACAGTGACCAAAATTGCCATTTTTACAGAGTTTTGCTTACTCAAAAGCTTCCATTTTGACCCGTTTCAGGCACAGAAATGACTTTAAACACACCTATTCTAGTTGACAAAGTCATAATTCACATCCAACAGTAATTTAGAGTCAAAAGATTAAATGTTGAAATTTCATCATTATAGACCATTTTGGTATTGTTCGACAGGTCCGGAGTCATCGTTTTTCATCCGAAAATTGATTTTTTGGACTGTACCAACAATGATTCAAAATGTCAATTGGATCATGCCTCATGTTGAATAACCACTTTTTAAACCCTCACAGTGACCAAAATTGCCATTTTAACAGAGTTTTGCTTACTCAAAAGCTTCCATTTTGACCCGTTTCAGGCACAGAAATGACTTTAAACACACTTATTCTAGTTGACAAAGTCATAATTCACATCCAACAGTAATTTAGAGTCAAAAGATTAAATGTTGAAATTTCATCATTATAGACCATTTTGGTATCGTTCGACAGGTCCGGAGTCATCGTTTTTCATCCGAAAATTGATTTTTTGGACTGTACCAAAAATGATTCAAAATGTCAATTGGATCATGCCTCATGTTGAATAACCACTTTTTAAACCCTCACAGTGACCAAAATTGCCATTTTTACAGAGTTTTGCTTACTCAAAAGCTTCCATTTTGACCCGTTTCAGGCACAGAAATGACTTTAAACACACTTATTCTAGTTGACAAAGTCATAATTCACATCCAACAGTAATTTAGAGTCAAAAGATTAAATGTTGAAATTTCATCGTTATAGACCATTTTATGATCGTTCGACAGGTCCGGAGTCATCGTTTTTCATCCGAAAATTGATTTTTTGGACTGTACCAAAAATGATTCAAAATGTCAATTGGATCATGCCTCATGTTGAATAACCACTTTTTAAACCCTCACAGTGACCAAAATTGCCATTTTTACAGAGTTTTGCTTACTCAAAAGCTTCCATTTTGACCCGTTTCAGGCACAGAAATGACTTTAAACACACTTATTCTAGTTGACAAAGTCATAATTCACATCCAACAGTAATTTAGAGTCAAAAGATTAAATGTTGAAATTTCATCATTATAGACCATTTTGGTATCGTTCGACAGGTCCGGAGTCATTGTTTTTCATCCGAAAATTGATTTTTTGGACTGTACCAAAAATGATTCAAAATGTCAATTGGATCATGCCTCATGTTGAATAACCACTTTTTAAACCCTCACAGTGACCAAAATTGCCATTTTTACAGAGTTTTGCTTACTCAAAAGCTTCCATTTTGACCCGTTTCAGGCACAGAAATGACTTTAAACACACTTATTCTAGTTGACAAAGTCATAATTCACATCCAACAGTCATTTAGTGTCAAAAGATTAAATGTTGAAATTTCATCATTATAGACCATTTTGGGATCGTTCGACAGGTCCGGAGTCATCGTTTTTCATCCGAAAATTGATTTTTTGGACTGTACCAAAAATGATTCAAAATGTCAATTGGATCATGCCTCATGTTGAATAACCACTTTTTAAACCCTCACAGTGACCAAAATTGCCATTTTAACAGAGTTTTGCTTACTCAAAAGCTTCAATTTTGACCCGTTTCAGGCACAGAAATGACTTTAAACACACTTATTTTAGTTGACAAAGTCCTAATTCACATCCAACAGTAATTTAGAGTCAAAAGATTAAATGTTAAAATTTCATCATTATAGACCATTTTGGGATCGTTCGACAGGTCCGGAGTCATCGTTTTTCATCCGAAAATTGATTTTTTGGACTGTACCAAAAATGATTCAAAATGTCAATTGGATCATGCCTCATGTTGAATAACCACTTTTTAAACCCTCACAGTGACCAAAATTGCCATTTTTACAGAGTTTTGCTTACTCAAAAGCTTCCATTTTGACCCGTTTCAGGCACAGAAATGACTTTAAACACACTTATTCTAGTTGACAAAGTCATAATTCACATCCAACAGTCCTTTAGTGTCAAAAGATTAAATGTTGAAATTTCATCATTATAGACCATTTTGGGATCGTTCGACAGGTCCGGAGTCATCGTTTTTCATCCGAAAATTAATTTTTTGGACTGTACCAAAAATGATTCAAAATGTCAATTGGATCATGCCTCATGTTGAATAACCACTTTTTAAACCCTCACAGTGACCAAAATTGCCATTTTTACAGAGTTTTGCTTACTCAAAAGCTTCCATTTTGACCCGTTTCAGGCACAGAAATGACTTTAAACACACCTATTCTAGTTGACAAAGTCATAATTCACATCCAACAGTAATTTAGAGTCAAAAGATTAAATGTTGAAATTTCATCATTATAGACCATTTTGGTATCGTTCGACAGGTCCGGAGTCATCGTTTTTCATCCGAAAATTTATTTTTTGGACTGTACCAACAATGATTCAAAATGTCAATTGGATCATGCCTCATGTTGAATAACCACTTTTTAAACCCCCACAGTGACCAAAATTGCCATATTTACAGAGTTTTGCTTACTCAAAAGCTTCCATTTTGACCCGTTTCAGGCACAGAAATGACTTTAAACACACTTATTCTAGTTGACAAAGTCATAATTCACATCCAACAGTAATTTAGAGTCAAAAGATTAAATGTTGAAATTTCATCATTATAGACCATTTTGGGAACGTTCGACATGTCCGGAGTCATCGTTTTTCATCCGAAAATTGATTTTTTGGACTGTACCAAAAATGATTCAAAATGTCAATTGGATCATGCCTCATGTTGAATAACCACTTTTTAAACCCTCACAGTGACCAAAATTGCCATTTTAACAGAGTTTTGCTTACTCAAAAGCTTCCATTTTGACCCGTTTCAGGCACAGAAATGACTTTAAACACACTTATTCTAGTTGACAAAGTCATAATTCACATCCAACAGTAATTTAGAGTCAAAAGATTAAATGTTGAAATTTCATCATTATAGACCATTTTGGTATCGTTCGACAGGTCCGGAGTCATCGTTTTTCATCCGAAAATTGATTTTTTGGACTGTACCAAAAATGATTCAAAATGTCAATTGGATCATGCCTCATGTTGAATAACCACTTTTTAAACCCTCACAGTGACCAAAATTGCCATTTTTACAGAGTTTTGCTTACTCAAAAGCTTCCATTTTGACCCGTTTCAGGCCCAGAAATGACTTTAAACACACTTATTCTAGTTGACAAAGTCATAATTCACATCCAACAGTAATTTAGAGTCAAAAGATTAAATGTTGAAATTTCATCGTTATAGACCATTTTATGATCGTTCGACAGGTCCGGAGTCATCGTTTTTCATCCGAAAATTGATTTTTTGGACTGTACCAAAAATGATTCAAAATGTCAATTGGATCATGCCTCATGTTGAATAACCACTTTTTAAACCCTCACAGTGACCAAAATTGCCATTTTTACAGAGTTTTGCTTACTCAAAAGCTTCCATTTTGACCCGTTTCAGGCACAGAAATGACTTTAAACACACTTATTCTAGTTGACAAAGTCATAATTCACATCCAACAGTAATTTAGAGTCAAAAGATTAAATGTTGAAATTTCATCATTATAGACCATTTTGGTATCGTTCGACAGGTCCGGAGTCATCGTTTTTCATCCGAAAATTGATTTTTTGGACTGTACCAAAAATGATTCAAAATGTCAATTGGATCATGCCTCATGTTGAATAACCACTTTTTAAACCCTCACAGTGACCAAAATTGCCATTTTTACAGAGTTTTGCTTACTCAAAAGCTTCCATTTTGACCCGTTTCAGGCACAGAAATGACTTTAAACACACTTATTCTAGTTGACAAAGTCATAATTCACATCCAACAGTCATTTAGTGTCAAAAGATTAAATGTTGAAATTTCATCATTATAGACCATTTTGGGATCGTTCGACAGGTCCGGAGTCATCGTTTTTCATCCGAAAATTGATTTTTTGGACTGTACCAAAAATGATTCAAAATGTCAATTGGATCATGCCTCATGTTGAATAACCACTTTTTAAACCCTCACAGTGACCAAAATTGCCATTTTAACAGAGTTTTGCTTACTCAAAAGCTTCCATTTTGACCCGTTTCAGGCACAGAAATGACTTTAAACACACTTATTCTAGTTGACAAAGTCATAATTCACATCCAACAGTCCTTTAGTGTCAAAAGATTAAATGTTGAAATTTCATCATTATAGACCATTTTGGGATCGTTCGACAGGTCCGGAGTCATCGTTTTTCATCCGAAAATTAATTTTTTGGACTGTACCAAAAATGATTCAAAATGTCAATTGGATCATGCCTCATGTTGAATAACCACTTTTTAAACCCTCACAGTGACCAAAATTGCCATTTTTACAGAGTTTTGCTTACTCAAAAGCTTCCATTTTGACCCGTTTCAGGCACAGAAATGACTTTAAACACACCTATTCTAGTTGACAAAGTCATAATTCACATCCAACAGTAATTTAGAGTCAAAAGATTAAATGTTGAAATTTCATCATTATAGACCATTTTGGTATCGTTCGACAGGTCCGGAGTCATCGTTTTTCATCCGAAAATTTATTTTTTGGACTGTACCAACAATGATTCAAAATGTCAATTGGATCATGCCTCATGTTGAATAACCACTTTTTAAACCCCCACAGTGACCAAAATTGCCATATTTACAGAGTTTTGCTTACTCAAAAGCTTCCATTTTGACCCGTTTCAGGCACAGAAATGACTTTAAACACACTTATTCTAGTTGACAAAGTCATAATTCACATCCAACAGTAATTTAGAGTCAAAAGATTAAATGTTGAAATTTCATCATTATAGACCATTTTGGGAACGTTCGACATGTCCGGAGTCATCGTTTTTCATCCGAAAATTGATTTTTTGGACTGTACCAAAAATGATTCAAAATGTCAATTGGATCATGCCTCATGTTGAATAACCACTTTTTAAACCCTCACAGTGACCAAAATTGCCATTTTAACAGAGTTTTGCTTACTCAAAAGCTTCCATTTTGACCCGTTTCAGGCACAGAAATGACTTTAAACACACTTATTCTAGTTGACAAAGTCATAATTCACATCCAACAGTAATTTAGAGTCAAAAGATTAAATGTTGAAATTTCATCATTATAGACCATTTTGGTATCGTTCGACAGGTCCGGAGTCATCGTTTTTCATCCGAAAATTGATTTTTTGGACTGTACCAAAAATGATTCAAAATGTCAATTGGATCATGCCTCATGTTGAATAACCACTTTTTAAACCCTCACAGTGACCAAAATTGCCATTTTTACAGAGTTTTGCTTACTCAAAAGCTTCCATTTTGACCCGTTTCAGGCACAGAAATGACTTTAAACACACTTATTCTAGTTGACAAAGTCATAATTCACATCCAACAGTAATTTAGAGTCAAAAGATTAAATGTTGAAATTTCATCGTTATAGACCATTTTATGATCGTTCGACAGGTCCGGAGTCATCGTTTTTCATCCGAAAATTGATTTTTTGGACTGTACCAAAAATGATTCAAAATGTCAATTGGATCATGCCTCATGTTGAATAACCACTTTTTAAACCCTCACAGTGACCAAAATTGCCATTTTTACAGAGTTTTGCTTACTCAAAAGCTTCCATTTTGACCCGTTTCAGGCACAGAAATGACTTTAAACACACTTATTCTAGTTGACAAAGTCATAATTCACATCCAACAGTAATTTAGAGTCAAAAGATTAAATGTTGAAATTTCATCATTATAGACCATTTTGGTATCGTTCGACAGGTCCGGAGTCATCGTTTTTCATCCGAAAATTGATTTTTTGGACTGTACCAAAAATGATTCAAAATGTCAATTGGATCATGCCTCATGTTGAATAACCACTTTTTAAACCCTCACAGTGACCAAAATTGCCATTTTTACAGAGTTTTGCTTACTCAAAAGCTTCCATTTTGACCCGTTTCAGGCACAGAAATGACTTTAAACACACTTATTCTAGTTGACAAAGTCATAATTCACATCCAACAGTCATTTAGTGTCAAAAGATTAAATGTTGAAATTTCATCATTATAGACCATTTTGGGATCGTTCGACAGGTCCGGAGTCATCGTTTTTCATCCGAAAATTGATTTTTTGGACTGTACCAAAAATGATTCAAAATGTCAATTGGATCATGCCTCATGTTGAATAACCACTTTTTAAACCCTCACAGTGACCAAAATTGCCATTTTAACAGAGTTTTGCTTACTCAAAAGCTTCCATTTTGACCCGTTTCAGGCACAGAAATGACTTTAAACACACTTATTCTAGTTGACAAAGTCATAATTCACATCCAACAGTAATTTAGAGTCAAAAGATTAAATGTTGAAATTTCATAATTATAGACCATTTTGGTATCGTTCGACAGGTCCGGAGTCATCGTTTTTCATCCGAAAATTGATTTTTTGGACTGTACCAAAAATGATTCAAAATGTCAATTGGATCATGCCTCATGTTGAATAACCACTTTTTAAACCCTCACAGTGACCAAAATTGCCATTTTTACAGAGTTTTGCTTACTCAAAAGCTTCCATTTTGACCCGTTTCAGGCACAGAAATGACTTTAAACACACTTATTCTAGTTGACAAAGTCATAATTCACATCCAACAGTAATTTAGAGTCAAAAGATTAAATGTTGAAATTTCATCGTTATAGACCATTTTATGATCGTTCGACAGGTCCGGAGTCATCGTTTTTCATCCGAAAATTGATTTTTTGGACTGTACCAAAAATGATTCAAAATGTCAATTGGATCATGCCTCATGTTGAATAACCACTTTTTAAACCCTCACAGTGACCAAAATTGCCATTTTTACAGAGTTTTGCTTACTCAAAAGCTTCCATTTTGATCCGTTTCAGGCACAGAAATGACTTTAAACACACTTATTCTAGTTGACAAAGTCATAATTCACATCCAACAGTAATTTAGAGTCAAAAGATTAAATGTTGAAATTTCATCATTATAGACCATTTTGGTATCGTTCGACAGGTCCGGAGTCATCGTTTTTCATCCGAAAATTGATTTTTTGGACTGTACCAAAAATGATTCAAAATGTCAATTGGATCATGCCTCATGTTGAATAACCACTTTTTAAACCCTCACAGTGACCAAAATTGCCATTTTTACAGAGTTTTGCTTACTCAAAAGCTTCCATTTTGACCCGTTTCAGGCACAGAAATGACTTTAAACACACTTATTCTAGTTGACAAAGTCATAATTCACATCCAACAGTCATTTAGTGTCAAAAGATTAAATGTTGAAATTTCATCATTATAGACCATTTTGGGATCGTTCGACAGGTCCGGAGTCATCGTTTTTCATCCGAAAATTGATTTTTTGGACTGTACCAAAAATGATTCAAAATGTCAATTGGATCATGCCTCATGTTGAATAACCACTTTTTAAACCCTCACAGTGACCAAAATTGCCATTTTAACAGAGTTTTGCTTACTCAAAAGCTTCCATTTTGACCCGTTTCAGGCACAGAAATGACTTTAAACACACTTATTCTAGTTGACAAAGTCATAATTCACATCCAACAGTAATTTAGAGTCAAAAGATTAAATGTTGAAATTTCATCATTATAGACCATTTTGGTATCGTTCGACAGGTCCGGAGTCATCGTTTTTCATCCGAAAATTGATTTTTTGGACTGTACCAAAAATGATTCAAAATGTCAATTGGATCATGCCTCATGTTGAATAACCACTTTTTAAACCCTCACAGTGACCAAAATTGCCATTTTTACAGAGTTTTGCTTACTCAAAAGCTTCCATTTTGACCCGTTTCAGGCACAGAAATGACTTTAAACACACTTATTTTAGTTGACAAAGTCATAATTCACATCCAACAGTAATTTAGAGTCAAAAGATTAAATGTTGAAATTTCATCGTTATAGACCATTTTATGATCGTTCGACAGGTCCGGAGTCATCGTTTTTCATCCGAAAATTGATTTTTTGGACTGTACCAAAAATGATTCAAAATGTCAATTGGATCATGCCTCATGTTGAATAACCACTTTTTAAACCCTCACAGTGACCAAAATTGCCATTTTTACAGAGTTTTGCTTACTCAAAAGCTTCCATTTTGACCCGTTTCAGGCACAGAAATGACTTTAAACACCCTTATTCTAGTTGACAAAGTCATAATTCACATCCAACAGTCCTTTAGTGTCAAAAGATTAAATGTTGAAATTTCATCATTATTGACCATTTTGGGATCGTTCGACAGGTCCGGAGTCATCGTTTTTCATCCGAAAATTGATTTTTTGGACTGTACCAAAAATGATTCAAAATGTCAATTGGATCATGCCTCATGTTGAATAACCACTTTTTAAACCCTCACAGTGACCAAAATTGCCATTTTTACAGAGTTTTGCTTACTCAAAAGCTTCCATTTTGACCCGTTTCAGGCACAGAAATGACTTTAAACACACCTATTCTAGTTGACAAAGTCATAATTCACATCCAACAGTAATTTAGAGTCAAAAGATTAAATGTTGAAATTTCATCATTATAGACCATTTTGGTATCGTTCGACAGGTCCGGAGTCATCGTTTTTCATCCGAAAATTGATTTTTTGGACTGTACCAACAATGATTCAAAATGTCAATTGGATCATGCCTCATGTTGAATAACCACTTTTTAAACCCCCACAGTGACCAAAATTGCCATATTTACAGAGTTTTGCTTACTCAAAAGCTTCCATTTTGACCCGTTTCAGGCACAGAAATGACTTTAAACACACTTATTCTAGTTGACAAAGTCATAATTCACATCCAACAGTAATTTAGAGTCAAAAGATTAAATGTTGAAATTTCATCATTATAGACCATTTTGGGAGCGTTCGACATGTCCGGAGTCATCGTTTTTCATCCGAAAATTGATTTTTTGGACTGTACCAAAAATGATTCAAAATGTCAATTGGATCAGCCTCATGTTGAATAACCACTTTTTAAACCCTCACAGTGACCAAAATTGCCATTTTAACAGAGTTTTGCTTACTCAAAAGCTTCCATTTTGACCCGTTTCAGGCACAGAAATGACTTTAAACACACTTATTCTAGTTGACAAAGTCATAATTCACATCCAACAGTAATTTAGAGTCAAAAGATTAAATGTTGAAATTTCATCATTATAGACCATTTTGGTATCGTTCGACAGGTCCGGAGTCATCGTTTTTCATCCGAAAATTGATTTTTTGGACTGTACCAAAAATGATTCAAAATGTCAATTGGATCATGCCTCATGTTGAATAACCACTTTTTAAACCCTCACAGTGACCAAAATTGCCATTTTTACAGAGTTTTGCTTACTCAAAAGCTTCCATTTTGACCCGTTTCAGGCACAGAAATGACTTTAAACACACTTATTCTAGTTGACAAAGTCATAATTCACATCCAACAGTAATTTAGAGTCAAAAGATTAAATGTTGAAATTTCATCGTTATAGACCATTTTATGATCGTTCGACAGGTCCGGAGTCATCGTTTTTCATCCGAAAATTGATTTTTTGGACTGTACCAAAAATGATTCAAAATGTCAATTGGATCATGCCTCATGTTGAATAACCACTTTTTAAACCCTCACAGTGACCAAAATTGCCATTTTTACAGAGTTTTGCTTACTCAAAAGCTTCAATTTTGACCCGTTTCAGGCACAGAAATGACTCTAAACACACTTATTTTAGTTGACAAAGTCCTAATTCACATCCAACAGTAATTTAGAGTCAAAAGATTAAATGTTAAAATTTCATCATTATAGACCATTTTGGGATCGTTCGACAGGTCCGGAGTCATCGTTTTTCATCCGAAAATTGATTTTTTGGACTGTACCAAAAATGATTCAAAATGTCAATTGGATCATGCCTCATGTTGAATAACCACTTTTTAAACCCTCACAGTGACCAAAATTGCCATTTTTACAGAGTTTTGCTTACTCAAAAGCTTCAATTTTGACCCGTTTCAGGCACAGAAATGACTTTAAACACACTTATTTTAGTTGACAAAGTCCTAATTCACATCCAACAGTAATTTAGAGTCAAAAGATTAAATGTTAAAATTTCATCATTATAGACCATTTTGGGATCGTTCGACAGGTCCGGAGTCATCGTTTTTCATCCGAAAATTGATTTTTTGGACTGTACCAAAAATGATTCAAAATGTCAATTGGATCATTCCTCATGTTGAATAACCACTTTTTAAACCCTCACAGTGACAAAAAATTGCAATTTTTACAGAGTTTTGCTTACTCAAAAGCTTCCATTTTGACCCGTTTCAGGCACAGAAATGACTTTAAACACACTTATTCTAGTTGACAAAGTCATAATTCACATCCAACAGTCATTTAGAGTCAAAAGATTAAATGTTGAAATTTCATCATTATAGACCATTTTGGGATCGTTCGACAGGTCCGGAGTCATCGTTTTTCATCCGAAAATTGATTTTTTGGACTGTACCAAAAATGATTCAAAATGTCAATTGGATCATGCCTCATGTTGAATAACCACTTTTTAAACCCTCACAGTGACCAAAATTGCCATTTTTACAGAGTTTTGCTTACTCAAAAGCTTCCATTTTGACCCGTTTCAGGCACAGAAATGACTTTAAACACCCTTATTCTAGTTGACAAAGTCATAATTCACATCCAACAGTCCTTTAGTGTCAAAAGATTAAATGTTGAAATTTCATCATTATTGACCATTTTGGGATCGTTCGACAGGTCCGGAGTCATCGTTTTTCATCCGAAAATTGATTTTTTGGACTGTACCAAAAATGATTCAAAATGTCAATTGGATCATGCCTCATGTTGAATAACCACTTTTTAAACCCTCACAGTGACCAAAATTGCCATTTTTACAGAGTTTTGCTTACTCAAAAGCTTCCATTTTGACCCGTTTCAGGCACAGAAATGACTTTAAACACACCTATTCTAGTTGACAAAGTCATAATTCACATCCAACAGTAATTTAGAGTCAAAAGATTAAATGTTGAAATTTCATCATTATAGACCATTTTGGTATCGTTCGACAGGTCCGGAGTCATCGTTTTTCATCCGAAAATTGATTTTTTGGACTGTACCAACAATGATTCAAAATGTCAATTGGATCATGCCTCATGTTGAATAACCACTTTTTAAACCCCCACAGTGACCAAAATTGCCATATTTACAGAGTTTTGCTTACTCAAAAGCTTCCATTTTGACCCGTTTCAGGCACAGAAATGACTTTAAACACACTTATTCTAGTTGACAAAGTCATAATTCACATCCAACAGTAATTTAGAGTCAAAAGATTAAATGTTGAAATTTCATCATTATAGACCATTTTGGGAGCGTTCGACATGTCCGGAGTCATCGTTTTTCATCCGAAAATTGATTTTTTGGACTGTACCAAAAATGATTCAAAATGTCAATTGGATCAGCCTCATGTTGAATAACCACTTTTTAAACCCTCACAGTGACCAAAATTGCCATTTTAACAGAGTTTTGCTTACTCAAAAGCTTCCATTTTGACCCGTTTCAGGCACAGAAATGACTTTAAACACACTTATTCTAGTTGACAAAGTCATAATTCACATCCAACAGTAATTTAGAGTCAAAAGATTAAATGTTGAAATTTCATCATTATAGACCATTTTGGTATCGTTCGACAGGTCCGGAGTCATCGTTTTTCATCCGAAAATTGATTTTTTGGACTGTACCAAAAATGATTCAAAATGTCAATTGGATCATGCCTCATGTTGAATAACCACTTTTTAAACCCTCACAGTGACCAAAATTGCCATTTTTACAGAGTTTTGCTTACTCAAAAGCTTCCATTTTGACCCGTTTCAGGCACAGAAATGACTTTAAACACACTTATTCTAGTTGACAAAGTCATAATTCACATCCAACAGTAATTTAGAGTCAAAAGATTAAATGTTGAAATTTCATCGTTATAGACCATTTTATGATCGTTCGACAGGTCCGGAGTCATCGTTTTTCATCCGAAAATTGATTTTTTGGACTGTACCAAAAATGATTCAAAATGTCAATTGGATCATGCCTCATGTTGAATAACCACTTTTTAAACCCTCACAGTGACCAAAATTGCCATTTTTACAGAGTTTTGCTTACTCAAAAGCTTCAATTTTGACCCGTTTCAGGCACAGAAATGACTCTAAACACACTTATTTTAGTTGACAAAGTCCTAATTCACATCCAACAGTAATTTAGAGTCAAAAGATTAAATGTTAAAATTTCATCATTATAGACCATTTTGGGATCGTTCGACAGGTCCGGAGTCATCGTTTTTCATCCGAAAATTGATTTTTTGGACTGTACCAAAAATGATTCAAAATGTCAATTGGATCATGCCTCATGTTGAATAACCACTTTTTAAACCCTCACAGTGACCAAAATTGCCATTTTTACAGAGTTTTGCTTACTCAAAAGCTTCAATTTTGACCCGTTTCAGGCACAGAAATGACTTTAAACACACTTATTTTAGTTGACAAAGTCCTAATTCACATCCAACAGTAATTTAGAGTCAAAAGATTAAATGTTAAAATTTCATCATTATAGACCATTTTGGGATCGTTCGACAGGTCCGGAGTCATCGTTTTTCATCCGAAAATTGATTTTTTGGACTGTACCAAAAATGATTCAAAATGTCAATTGGATCATTCCTCATGTTGAATAACCACTTTTTAAACCCTCACAGTGACAAAAAATTGCAATTTTTACAGAGTTTTGCTTACTCAAAAGCTTCCATTTTGACCCGTTTCAGGCACAGAAATGACTTTAAACACACTTATTCTAGTTGACAAAGTCATAATTCACATCCAACAGTAATTTAGAGTCAAAAGATTAAATGTTGAAATTTCATCGTTATAGACCATTTTATGATCGTTCGACAGGTCCGGAGTCATCGTTTTTCATCCGAAAATTGATTTTTTGAACTGTACCAAAAATGATTCAAAATGTCAATTGGATCATGCCTCATGTTGAATAACCACTTTTTAAACCCTCACAGTGACCAAAATTGCCATTTTTACAGAGTTTTGCTTACTCAAAAGCTTCCATTTTGACCCGTTTCAGGCACAGAAATGACTTTAAACACACTTATTCTAGTTGACAAAGTCATAATTCACATCCAACAGTAATTTAGAGTCAAAAGATTAAATGTTGAAATTTCATCATTATAGACCATTTTGGTATCGTTCGACAGGTCCGGAGTCATCGTTTTTCATCCGAAAATTGATTTTTTGGACTGTACCAAAAATGATTCAAAATGTCAATTGGATCATGCCTCATGTTGAATAACCACTTTTTAAACCCTCACAGTGACCAAAATTGCCATTTTTACAGAGTTTTGCTTACTCAAAAGCTTCCATTTTGACCCGTTTCAGGCACAGAAATGACTTTAAACACACTTATTCTAGTTGACAAAGTCATAATTCACATCCAACAGTCATTTAGTGTCAAAAGATTAAATGTTGAAATTTCATCATTATAGACCATTTTGGGATCGTTCGACAGGTCCGGAGTCATCGTTTTTCATCCGAAAATTGATTTTTTGGACTGTACCAAAAATGATTCAAAATGTCAATTGGATCATGCCTCATGTTGAATAACCACTTTTTAAACCCTCACAGTGACCAAAATTGCCATTTTAACAGAGTTTTGCTTACTCAAAAGCTTCAATTTTGACCCGTTTCAGGCACAGAAATGACTTTAAACACACTTATTTTAGTTGACAAAGTCCTAATTCACATCCAACAGTAATTTAGAGTCAAAAGATTAAATGTTAAAATTTCATCATTATAGACCATTTTGGGATCGTTCGACAGGTCCGGAGTCATCGTTTTTCATCCGAAAATTGATTTTTTGGACTGTACCAAAAATGATTCAAAATGTCAATTGGATCATTCCTCATGTTGAATAACCACTTTTTAAACCCTCACAGTGACAAAAAATTGCAATTTTTACAGAGTTTTGCTTACTCAAAAGCTTCCATTTTGACCCGTTTCAGGCACAGAAATGACTTTAAACACACTTATTCTAGTTGACAAAGTCATAATTCACATCCAACAGTCATTTAGAGTCAAAAGATTAAATGTTGAAATTTCATCATTATAGACCATTTTGGGATCGTTCGACAGGTCCGGAGTCATCGTTTTTCATCCGAAAATTGATTTTTTGGACTGTACAAAAAATGATTCAAAATGTCAATTGGATCATGCCTCATGTTGAATAACCACTTTTTAAACCCTCACAGTGACCAAAATTGCCATTTTTACAGAGTTTTGCTTACTCAAAAGCTTCCATTTTGACCCGTTTCAGGCACAGAAATGACTTTAAACACACTTATTCTAGTTGACAAAGTCATAATTCACATCCAACAGTCCTTTAGTGTCAAAAGATTAAATGTTGAAATTTCATCATTATAGACCATTTTGGGATCGTTCGACAGGTCCGGAGTCATCGTTTTTCATCCGAAAATTGATTTTTTGGACTGTACCGAAAATGATTCAAAATGTCAATTGGATCATGCCTCATGTTGAATAACCACTTTTTAAACCCTCACAGTGACCAAAATTGCCATTTTTACAGAGTTTTGCTTACTCAAAAGCTTCCATTTTGACCCGTTTCAGGCACAGAAATGACTTTAAACACACCTATTCTAGTTGACAAAGTCATAATTCACATCCAACAGTAATTTAGAGTCAAAAGATTAAATGTTGAAATTTCATCATTATAGACCATTTTGGTATTGTTCGACAGGTCCGGAGTCATCGTTTTTCATCCGAAAATTGATTTTTTGGACTGTACCAACAATGATTCAAAATGTCAATTGGATCATGCCTCATGTTGAATAACCACTTTTTAAACCCTCACAGTGACCAAAATTGCCATTTTAACAGAGTTTTGCTTACTCAAAAGCTTCCATTTTGACCCGTTTCAGGCACAGAAATGACTTTAAACACACTTATTCTAGTTGACAAAGTCATAATTCACATCCAACAGTAATTTAGAGTCAAAAGATTAAATGTTGAAATTTCATCATTATAGACCATTTTGGTATCGTTCGACAGGTCCGGAGTCATCGTTTTTCATCCGAAAATTGATTTTTTGGACTGTACCAAAAATGATTCAAAATGTCAATTGGATCATGCCTCATGTTGAATAACCACTTTTTAAACCCTCACAGTGACCAAAATTGCCATTTTTACAGAGTTTTGCTTACTCAAAAGCTTCCATTTTGACCCGTTTCAGGCACAGAAATGACTTTAAACACACTTATTCTAGTTGACAAAGTCATAATTCACATCCAACAGTAATTTAGAGTCAAAAGATTAAATGTTGAAATTTCATCGTTATAGACCATTTTATGATCGTTCGACAGGTCCGGAGTCATCGTTTTTCATCCGAAAATTGATTTTTTGGACTGTACCAAAAATGATTCAAAATGTCAATTGGATCATGCCTCATGTTGAATAACCACTTTTTAAACCCTCACAGTGACCAAAATTGCCATTTTTACAGAGTTTTGCTTACTCAAAAGCTTCCATTTTGACCCGTTTCAGGCACAGAAATGACTTTAAACACACTTATTCTAGTTGACAAAGTCATAATTCACATCCAACAGTAATTTAGAGTCAAAAGATTAAATGTTGAAATTTCATCATTATAGACCATTTTGGTATCGTTCGACAGGTCCGGAGTCATCGTTTTTCATCCGAAAATTGATTTTTTGGACTGTACCAAAAATGATTCAAAATGTCAATTGGATCATGCCTCATGTTGAATAACCACTTTTTAAACCCTCACAGTGACCAAAATTGCCATTTTTACAGAGTTTTGCTTACTCAAAAGCTTCCATTTTGACCCGTTTCAGGCACAGAAATGACTTTAAACACACTTATTCTAGTTGACAAAGTCATAATTCACATCCAACAGTCATTTAGTGTCAAAAGATTAAATGTTGAAATTTCATCATTATAGACCATTTTGGGATCGTTCGACAGGTCCGGAGTCATCGTTTTTCATCCGAAAATTGATTTTTTGGACTGTACCAAAAATGATTCAAAATGTCAATTGGATCATGCCTCATGTTGAATAACCACTTTTTAAACCCTCACAGTGACCAAAATTGCCATTTTAACAGAGTTTTGCTTACTCAAAAGCTTCCATTTTGACCCGTTTCAGGCACAGAAATGACTTTAAACACACTTATTCTAGTTGACAAAGTCATAATTCACATCCAACAGTAATTTAGAGTCAAAAGATTAAATGTTGAAATTTCATCATTATAGACCATTTTGGTATCGTTCGACAGGTCCGGAGTCATCGTTTTTCATCCGAAAATTGATTTTTTGGACTGTACCAAAAATGATTCAAAATGTCAATTGGATCATGCCTCATGTTGAATAACCACTTTTTAAACCCTCACAGTGACCAAAATTGCCATTTTTACAGAGTTTTGCTTACTCAAAAGCTTCCATTTTGACCCGTTTCAGGCACAGAAATGACTTTAAACACACTTATTCTAGTTGACAAAGTCATAATTCACATCCAACAGTAATTTAGAGTCAAAAGATTAAATGTTGAAATTTCATCGTTATAGACCATTTTATGATCGTTCGACAGGTCCGGAGTCATCGTTTTTCATCCGAAAATTGATTTTTTGGACTGTACCAAAAATGATTCAAAATGTCAATTGGATCATGCCTCATGTTGAATAACCACTTTTTAAACCCTCACAGTGACCAAAATTGCCATTTTTACAGAGTTTTGCTTACTCAAAAGCTTCCATTTTGATCCGTTTCAGGCACAGAAATGACTTTAAACACACTTATTCTAGTTGACAAAGTCATAATTCACATCCAACAGTAATTTAGAGTCAAAAGATTAAATGTTGAAATTTCATCATTATAGACCATTTTGGTATCGTTCGACAGGTCCGGAGTCATCGTTTTTCATCCGAAAATTGATTTTTTGGACTGTACCAAGAATGATTCAAAATGTCAATTGGATCATGCCTCATGTTGAATAACCACTTTTTAAACCCTCACAGTGACCAAAATTGCCATTTTTACAGAGTTTTGCTTACTCAAAAGCTTCCATTTTGACCCGTTTCAGGCACAGAAATGACTTTAAACACACTTATTCTAGTTGACAAAGTCATAATTCACATCCAACAGTAATTTAGAGTCAAAAGATTAAATGTTGAAATTTCATCGTTATAGACCATTTTATGATCGTTCGACAGGTCCGGAGTCATCGTTTTTCATCCGAAAATTGATTTTTTGGACTGTACCAAAAATGATTAAAAATGTCAATTGGATCATGCCTCATGTTGAATAACCACTTTTTAAACCCTCACAGTGACCAAAATTGCCATTTTTACAGAGTTTTGCTTACTCAAAAGCTTCCATTTTGATCCGTTTCAGGCACAGAAATGACTTTAAACACACTTATTCTAGTTGACAAAGTCATAATTCACATCCAACAGTAATTTAGAGTCAAAAGATTAAATGTTGAAATTTCATCATTATAGACCATTTTGGTATCGTTCGACAGGTCCGGAGTCATCGTTTTTCATCCGAAAATTGATTTTTTGGACTGTACCAAAAATGATTCAAAATGTCAATTGGATCATGCCTCATGTTGAATAACCACTTTTTAAACCCTCACAGTGACCAAAATTGCCATTTTTACAGAGTTTTGCTTACTCAAAAGCTTCCATTTTGACCCGTTTCAGGCACAGAAATGACTTTAAACACACTTATTCTAGTTGACAAAGTCATAATTCACATCCAACAGTAATTTAGAGTCAAAAGATTAAATGTTGAAATTTCATCATTATAGACCATTTTGGTATCGTTCGACAGGTCCGGAGTCATCGTTTTTCATCCGAAAATTGATTTTTTGGACTGTACCAAAAATGATTCAAAATGTCAATTGGATCATGCCTCATGTTGAATAACCACTTTTTAAACCCTCACAGTGACCAAAATTGCCATTTTTACAGAGTTTTGCTTACTCAAAAGCTTCCATTTTGACCCGTTTCAGGCACAAAAATGACTTTAAACACACTTATTCTAGTTGACAAAGTCATAATTCACATCCAACAGTCATTTAGTGTCAAAAGATTAAATGTTGAAATTTCATCATTATAGACCATTTTGGGATCGTTCGACAGGTCCGGAGTCATCGTTTTTCATCCGAAAATTGATTTTTTGGACTGTACCAAAAATGATTCAAAATGTCAATTGGATCATGCCTCATGTTGAATAACCACTTTTTAAACCCTCACAGTGACCAAAATTGCCATTTTAACAGAGTTTTGCTTACTCAAAAGCTTCCATTTTGACCCGTTTCAGGCACAGAAATGACTTTAAACACACTTATTCTAGTTGACAAAGTCATAATTCACATCCAACAGTCATTTAGAGTCAAAAGATTAAATGTTGAAATTTCATCATTATAGACCATTTTGGGATCGTTCGACAGGTCCGGAGTCATCGTTTTTCATCCGAAAATTGATTTTTTGGACTGTACCAAAAATGATTCAAAATGTCAATTGGATCATGCCTCATGTTGAATAACCACTTTTTAAACCCTCACAGTGACCAAAATTGCCATTTTTACAGAGTTTTGCTTACTCAAAAGCTTCCATTTTGACCCGTTTCAGGCACAGAAATGACTTTAAACACACTTATTCTAGTTGACAAAGTCATAATTCACATCCAACAGTCCTTTAGTGTCAAAAGATTAAATGTTGAAATTTCATCATTATTGACCATTTTGGGATCGTTCGACAGGTCCGGAGTCATCGTTTTTCATCCGAAAATTGATTTTTTGGACTGTACCAAAAATGATTCAAAATGTCAATTGGATCATGCCTCATGTTGAATAACCACTTTTTAAACCCTCACAGTGACCAAAATTGCCATTTTTACAGAGTTTTGCTTACTCAAAAGCTTCCATTTTGACCCGTTTCAGGCACAGAAATGACTTTAAACACACTTATTCTAGTTGACAAAGTCATAATTCACATCCAACAGTCATTTAGAGTCAAAAGATTAAATGTTGAAATTTCATCATTATAGACCATTTTGGGATCGTTCGACAGGTCCGGAGTCATCGTTTTTCATCCGAAAATTGATTTTTTGGACTGTACCAAAAATGATTCAAAATGTCAATTGGATCATGCCTCATGTTGAATAACCACTTTTTAAACCCTCACAGTGACCAAAATTGCCATTTTTACAGAGTTTTGCTTACTCAAAAGCTTCCATTTTGACCCGTTTCAGGCACAGAAATGACTTTAAACACACTTATTCTAGTTGACAAAGTCATAATTCACATCCAACAGTCCTTTAGTGTCAAAAGATTAAATGTTGAAATTTCATCATTATTGACCATTTTGGGATCGTTCGACAGGTCCGGAGTCATCGTTTTTCATCCGAAAATTGATTTTTTGGACTGTACCAAAAATGATTCAAAATGTCAATTGGATCATGCCTCATGTTGAATAACCACTTTTTAAACCCTCACAGTGACCAAAATTGCCATTTTTACAGAGTTTTGCTTACTCAAAAGCTTCCATTTTGACCCGTTTCAGGCACAGAAATGACTTTAAACACACCTATTCTAGTTGACAAAGTCATAATTCACATCCAACAGTAATTTAGAGTCAAAAGATTAAATGTTGAAATTTCATCATTATAGACCATTTTGGTATCGTTCGACAGGTCCGGAGTCATCGTTTTTCATCCGAAAATTGATTTTTTGGACTGTACCAACAATGATTCAAAATGTCAATTGGATCATGCCTCATGTTGAATAACCACTTTTTAAACCCCCACAGTGACCAAAATTGCCATATTTACAGAGTTTTGCTTACTCAAAAGCTTCCATTTTGACCCGTTTCAGGCACAGAAATGACTTTAAACACACTTATTCTAGTTGACAAAGTCATAATTCACATCCAACAGTAATTTAGAGTCAAAAGATTAAATGTTGAAATTTCATCATTATAGACCATTTTGGGAACGTTCGACATGTCCGGAGTCATCGTTTTTCATCCGAAAATGGATTTTTTGGACTGTACCAAAAATGATTCAAAATGTCAATTGGATCAGCCTCATGTTGAATAACCACTTTTTAAACCCTCACAGTGACCAAAATTGCCATTTTAACAGAGTTTTGCTTACTCAAAAGCTTCCATTTTGACCCGTTTCAGGCACAGAAATGACTTTAAACACACTTATTCTAGTTGACAAAGTCATAATTCACATCCAACAGTAATTTAGAGTCAAAAGATTAAATGTTGAAATTTCATCATTATAGACCATTTTGGTATCGTTCGACAGGTCCGGAGTCATCGTTTTTCATCCGAAAATTGATTTTTTGGACTGTACCAAAAATTATTCAAAATGTCAATTGGATCATGCCTCATGTTGAATAACCACTTTTTAAACCCTCACAGTGACCAAAATTGCCATTTTTACAGAGTTTTGCTTACTCAAAAGCTTCCATTTTGACCCGTTTCAGGCACAGAAATGACTTTAAACACACTTATTCTAGTTGACAAAGTCATAATTCACATCCAACAGTAATTTAGAGTCAAAAGATTAAATGTTGAAATTTCATCGTTATAGACCATTTTATGATCGTTCGACAGGTCCGGAGTCATCGTTTTTCATCCGAAAATTGATTTTTTGGACTGTACCAAAAATGATTCAAAATGTCAATTGGATCATGCCTCATGTTGAATAACCACTTTTTAAACCCTCACAGTGACCAAAATTGCCATTTTTACAGAGTTTTGCTTACTCAAAAGCTTCAATTTTGACCCGTTTCAGGCACAGAAATGACTCTAAACACACTTATTTTAGTTGACAAAGTCCTAATTCACATCCAACAGTAATTTAGAGTCAAAAGATTAAATGTTAAAATTTCATCATTATAGACCATTTTGGGATCGTTCGACAGGTCCGGAGTCATCGTTTTTCATCCGAAAATTGATTTTTTGGACTGTACCAAAAATGATTCAAAATGTCAATTGGATCATGCCTCATGTTGAATAACCACTTTTTAAACCCTCACAGTGACCAAAATTGCCATTTTTACAGAGTTTTGCTTACTCAAAAGCTTCAATTTTGACCCGTTTCAGGCACAGAAATGACTTTAAACACACTTATTTTAGTTGACAAAGTCCTAATTCACATCCAACAGTAATTTAGAGTCAAAAGATTAAATGTTGAAATTTCATCATTATAGACCATTTTGGGATCGTTCGACAGGTCCGGAGTCATCGTTTTTCATCCGAAAATTGATTTTTTGGACTGTACCAAAAATGATTCAAAATGTCAATTGGATCATGCCTCATGTTGAATAACCACTTTTTAAACCCTCACAGTGACCAAAATTGCCATTTTTACAGAGTTTTGCTTACTCAAAAGCTTCCATTTTGACCCGTTTCAGGCACAGAAATGACTTTAAACACACCTATTCTAGTTGACAAAGTCATAATTCACATCCAACAGTAATTTAGAGTCAAAAGATTAAATGTTGAAATTTCATCATTATAGACCATTTTGGGATCGTTCGACAGGTCCGGAGTCATCGTTTTTCATCCGAAAATTGATTTTTTGGACTGTACCAAAAATGATTCAAAATGTCAATTGGATCATGCCTCATGTTGAATAACCACTTTTTAAACCCTCACAGTGACCAAAATTGCCATTTTTACAGAGTTTTGCTTACTCAAAAGCTTCCATTTTGACCCGTTTCAGGCACAGAAATGACTTTAAACACACTTATTCTAGTTGACAAAGTCATAATTCACATCCAACAGTAATTTAGAGTCAAAAGATTAAATGTTGAAATTTCATCATTATAGACCATTTTGGTATCGTTCGACAGGTCCGGAGTCATCGTTTTTCATCCGAAAATTGATTTTTTGGACTGTACCAAAAATGATTCAAAATGTCAATTGGATCATGCCTCATGTTGAATAACCACTTTTTAAACCCTCACAGTGACCAAAATTGCCATTTTTACAGAGTTTTGCTTACTCAAAAGCTTCCATTTTGACCCGTTTCAGGCACAGAAATGACTTTAAACACACTTATTCTAGTTGACAAAGTCATAATTCACATCCAACAGTAATTTAGAGTCAAAAGATTAAATGTTGAAATTTCATCGTTATAGACCATTTTATGATCGTTCGACAGGTCCGGAGTCATCGTTTTTCATCCGAAAATTGATTTTTTGGACTGTACCAAAAATGATTCAAAATGTCAATTGGATCATGCCTCATGTTGAATAACCACTTTTTAAACCCTCACAGTGACCAAAATTGCCATTTTTACAGAGTTTTGCTTACTCAAAAGCTTCCATTTTGATCCGTTTCAGGCACAGAAATGACTTTAAACACACTTATTCTAGTTGACAAAGTCATAATTCACATCCAACAGTAATTTAGAGTCAAAAGATTAAATGTTGAAATTTCATCATTATAGACCATTTTGGTATCGTTCGACAGGTCCGGAGTCATCGTTTTTCATCCGAAAATTGATTTTTTGGACTGTACCAAAAATGATTCAAAATGTCAATTGGATCATGCCTCATGTTGAATAACCACTTTTTAAACCCTCACAGTGACCAAAATTGCCATTTTTACAGAGTTTTGCTTACTCAAAAGCTTCCATTTTGACCCGTTTCAGGCACAGAAATGACTTTAAACACACTTATTCTAGTTGACAAAGTCATAATTCACATCCAACAGTAATTTAGAGTCAAAAGATTAAATGTTGAAATTTCATCGTTATAGACCATTTTATGATCGTTCGACAGGTCCGGAGTCATCGTTTTTCATCCGAAAATTGATTTTTTGGACTGTACCAAAAATGATTCAAAATGTCAATTGGATCATGCCTCATGTTGAATAACCACTTTTTAAACCCTCACAGTGACCAAAATTGCCATTTTTACAGAGTTTTGCTTACTCAAAAGCTTCCATTTTGATCCGTTTCAGGCACAGAAATGACTTTAAACACACTTATTCTAGTTGACAAAGTCATAATTCACATCCAACAGTAATTTAGAGTCAAAAGATTAAATGTTGAAATTTCATCATTATAGACCATTTTGGTATCGTTCGACAGGTCCGGAGTCATCGTTTTTCATCCGAAAATTGATTTTTTGGACTGTACCAAAAATGATTCAAAATGTCAATTGGATCATGCCTCATGTTGAATAACCACTTTTTAAACCCTCACAGTGACCAAAATTGCCATTTTTACAGAGTTTTGCTTACTCAAAAGCTTCCATTTTGACCCGTTTCAGGCACAGAAATGACTTTAAACACACTTATTCTAGTTGACAAAGTCATAATTCACATCCAACAGTAATTTAGAGTCAAAAGATTAAATGTTGAAATTTCATCATTATAGACCATTTTGGTATCGTTCGACAGGTCCGGAGTCATCGTTTTTCATCCGAAAATTGATTTTTTGGACTGTACCAAAAATGATTCAAAATGTCAATTGGATCATGCCTCATGTTGAATAACCACTTTTTAAACCCTCACAGTGACCAAAATTGCCATTTTTACAGAGTTTTGCTTACTCAAAAGCTTCCATTTTGACCCGTTTCAGGCACAGAAATGACTTTAAACACACTTATTCTAGTTGACAAAGTCATAATTCACATCCAACAGTCATTTAGTGTCAAAAGATTAAATGTTGAAATTTCATCATTATAGACCATTTTGGGATCGTTCGACAGGTCCGGAGTCATCGTTTTTCATCCGAAAATTGATTTTTTGGACTGTACCAAAAATGATTCAAAATGTCAATTGGATCATGCCTCATGTTGAATAACCACTTTTTAAACCCTCACAGTGACCAAAATTGCCATTTTAACAGAGTTTTGCTTACTCAAAAGCTTCCATTTTGACCCGTTTCAGGCACAGAAATGACTTTAAACACACTTATTCTAGTTGACAAAGTCATAATTCACATCCAACAGTCATTTAGAGTCAAAAGATTAAATGTTGAAATTTCATCATTATAGACCATTTTGGGATCGTTCGACAGGTCCGGAGTCATCGTTTTTCATCCGAAAATTGATTTTTTGGACTGTACCAAAAATGATTCAAAATGTCAATTGGATCATGCCTCATGTTGAATAACCACTTTTTAAACCCTCACAGTGACCAAAATTGCCATTTTTACAGAGTTTTGCTTACTCAAAAGCTTCCATTTTGACCCGTTTCAGGCACAGAAATGACTTTAAACACACTTATTCTAGTTGACAAAGTCATAATTCACATCCAACAGTCCTTTAGTGTCAAAAGATTAAATGTTGAAATTTCATCATTATTGACCATTTTGGGATCGTTCGACAGGTCCGGAGTCATCGTTTTTCATCCGAAAATTGATTTTTTGGACTGTACCAAAAATGATTCAAAATGTCAATTGGATCATGCCTCATGTTGAATAACCACTTTTTAAACCCTCACAGTGACCAAAATTGCCATTTTTACAGAGTTTTGCTTACTCAAAAGCTTCCATTTTGACCCGTTTCAGGCACAGAAATGACTTTAAACACACCTATTCTAGTTGACAAAGTCATAATTCACATCCAACAGTAATTTAGAGTCAAAAGATTAAATGTTGAAATTTCATCATTATAGACCATTTTGGTATCGTTCGACAGGTCCGGAGTCATCGTTTTTCATCCGAAAATTGATTTTTTGGACTGTACCAACAATGATTCAAAATGTCAATTGGATCATGCCTCATGTTGAATAACCACTTTTTAAACCCCCACAGTGACCAAAATTGCCATATTTACAGAGTTTTGCTTACTCAAAAGCTTCCATTTTGACCCGTTTCAGGCACAGAAATGACTTTAAACACACTTATTCTAGTTGACAAAGTCATAATTCACATCCAACAGTAATTTAGAGTCAAAAGATTAAATGTTGAAATTTCATCATTATAGACCATTTTGGGAACGTTCGACATGTCCGGAGTCATCGTTTTTCATCCGAAAATTGATTTTTTGGACTGTACCAAAAATGATTCAAAATGTCAATTGGATCAGCCTCATGTTGAATAACCACTTTTTAAACCCTCACAGTGACCAAAATTGCCATTTTAACAGAGTTTTGCTTACTCAAAAGCTTCCATTTTGACCCGTTTCAGGCACAGAAATGACTTTAAACACACTTATTCTAGTTGACAAAGTCATAATTCACATCCAACAGTAATTTAGAGTCAAAAGATTAAATGTTGAAATTTCATCATTATAGACCATTTTGGTATCGTTCGACGGGTCCGGAGTCATCGTTTTTCATCCGAAAATTGATTTTTTGGACTGTACCAAAAATGATTCAAAATGTCAATTGGATCATGCCTCATGTTGAATAACCACTTTTTAAACCCTCACAGTGACCAAAATTGCCATTTTTACAGAGTTTTGCTTACTCAAAAGCTTCCATTTTGACCCGTTTCAGGCACAGAAATGACTTTAAACACACTTATTCTAGTTGACAAAGTCATAATTCACATCCAACAGTAATTTAGAGTCAAAAGATTAAATGTTGAAATTTCATCGTTATAGACCATTTTATGATCGTTCGACAGGTCCGGAGTCATCGTTTTTCATCCGAAAATTGATTTTTTGGACTGTACCAAAAATGATTCAATATGTCAATTGGATCATGCCTCATGTTGAATAACCACTTTTTAAACCCTCACAGTGACCAAAATTGCCATTTTTACAGAGTTTTGCTTACTCAAAAGCTTCAATTTTGACCCGTTTCAGGCACAGAAATGACTCTAAACACACTTATTTTAGTTGACAAAGTCCTAATTCACATCCAACAGTAATTTAGAGTCAAAAGATTAAATGTTAAAATTTCATCATTATAGACCATTTTGGGATCGTTCGACAGGTCCGGAGTCATCGTTTTTCATCCGAAAATTGATTTTTTGGACTGTACCAAAAATGATTCAAAATGTCAATTGGATCATGCCTCATGTTGAATAACCACTTTTTAAACCCTCACAGTGACCAAAATTGCCATTTTTACAGAGTTTTGCTTACTCAAAAGCTTCAATTTTGACCCGTTTCAGGCACAGAAATGACTTTAAACACACTTATTTTAGTTGACAAAGTCCTAATTCACATCCAACAGTAATTTAGAGTCAAAAGATTAAATGTTGAAATTTCATCATTATAGACCATTTTGGGATCGTTCGACAGGTCCGGAGTCATCGTTTTTCATCCGAAAATTGATTTTTTGGACTGTACCAAAAATGATTCAAAATGTCAATTGGATCATGCCTCATGTTGAATAACCACTTTTTAAACCCTCACAGTGACCAAAATTGCCATTTTTACAGAGTTTTGCTTACTCAAAAGCTTCCATTTTGACCCGTTTCAGGCACAGAAATGACTTTAAACACACCTATTCTAGTTGACAAAGTCATAATTCACATCCAACAGTAATTTAGAGTCAAAAGATTAAATGTTGAAATTTCATCATTATAGACCATTTTGGTATCGTTCGACAGGTCCGGAGTCATCGTTTTTCATCCGAAAATTGATTTTTTGGACTGTACCAACAATGATTCAAAATGTCAATTGGATCATGCCTCATGTTGAATAACCACTTTTTAAACCCCCACAGTGACCAAAATTGCCATATTTACAGAGTTTTGCTTACTCAAAAGCTTCCATTTTGACCCGTTTCAGGCACAGAAATGACTTTAAACACACTTATTCTAGTTGACAAAGTCATAATTCACATCCAACAGTAATTTAGAGTCAAAAGATTAAATGTTGAAATTTCATCATTATAGACCATTTTGGTATCGTTCGACAGGTCCGGAGTCATCGTTTTTCATCCGAAAATTGATTTTTTGGACTGTACCAAAAATGATTCAAAATGTCAATTGGATCATGCCTCATGTTGAATAACCACTTTTTAAACCCTCACAGTGACCAAAATTGCCATTTTTACAGAGTTTTGCTTACTCAAAAGCTTCCATTTTGACCCGTTTCAGGCACAGAAATGACTTTAAACACACTTATTCTAGTTGACAAAGTCATAATTCACATCCAACAGTAATTTAGAGTCAAAAGATTAAATGTTGAAATTTCATCGTTATAGACCATTTTATGATCGTTCGACAGGTCCGGAGTCATCGTTTTTCATCCGAAAATTGATTTTTTGGACTGTACCAAAAATGATTCAAAATGTCAATTGGATCATGCCTCATGTTGAATAACCACTTTTTAAACCCTCACAGTGACCAAAATTGCCATTTTTACAGAGTTTTGCTTACTCAAAAGCTTCCATTTTGACCCGTTTCAGGCACAGAAATGACTTTAAACACCCTTATTCTAGTTGACAAAGTCATAATTCACATCCAACAGTCCTTTAGTGTCAAAAGATTAAATGTTGAAATTTCATCATTATTGACCATTTTGGGATCGTTCGACAGGTCCGGAGTCATCGTTTTTCATCCGAAAATTGATTTTTTGGACTGTACCAAAAATGATTCAAAATGTCAATTGGATCATGCCTCATGTTGAATAACCACTTTTTAAACCCTCACAGTGACCAAAATTGCCATTTTTACAGAGTTTTGCTTACTCAAAAGCTTCCATTTTGACCCGTTTCAGGCACAGAAATGACTTTAAACACACCTATTCTAGTTGACAAAGTCATAATTCACATCCAACAGTAATTTAGAGTCAAAAGATTAAATGTTGAAATTTCATCATTATAGACCATTTTGGTATCGTTCGACAGGTCCGGAGTCATCGTTTTTCATCCGAAAATTGATTTTTTGGACTGTACCAACAATGATTCAAAATGTCAATTGGATCATGCCTCATGTTGAATAACCACTTTTTAAACCCCCACAGTGACCAAAATTGCCATATTTACAGAGTTTTGCTTACTCAAAAGCTTCCATTTTGACCCGTTTCAGGCACAGAAATGACTTTAAACACACTTATTCTAGTTGACAAAGTCATAATTCACATCCAACAGTAATTTAGAGTCAAAAGATTAAATGTTGAAATTTCATCATTATAGACCATTTTGGGAGCGTTCGACATGTCCGGAGTCATCGTTTTTCATCCGAAAATTGATTTTTTGGACTGTACCAAAAATGATTCAAAATGTCAATTGGATCAGCCTCATGTTGAATAACCACTTTTTAAACCCTCACAGTGACCAAAATTGCCATTTTAACAGAGTTTTGCTTACTCAAAAGCTTCCATTTTGACCCGTTTCAGGCACAGAAATGACTTTAAACACACTTATTCTAGTTGACAAAGTCATAATTCACATCCAACAGTAATTTAGAGTCAAAAGATTAAATGTTGAAATTTCATCATTATAGACCATTTTGGTATCGTTCGACAGGTCCGGAGTCATCGTTTTTCATCCGAAAATTGATTTTTTGGACTGTACCAAAAATGATTCAAAATGTCAATTGGATCATGCCTCATGTTGAATAACCACTTTTTAAACCCTCACAGTGACCAAAATTGCCATTTTTACAGAGTTTTGCTTACTCAAAAGCTTCCATTTTGACCCGTTTCAGGCACAGAAATGACTTTAAACACAGTTATTCTAGTTGACAAAGTCATAATTCACATCCAACAGTAATTTAGAGTCAAAAGATTAAATGTTGAAATTTCATCGTTATAGACCATTTTATGATCGTTCGACAGGTCCGGAGTCATCGTTTTTCATCCGAAAATTGATTTTTTGGACTGTACCAAAAATGATTCAAAATGTCAATTGGATCATGCCTCATGTTGAATAACCACTTTTTAAACCCTCACAGTGACCAAAATTGCCATTTTTACAGAGTTTTGCTTACTCAAAAGCTTCAATTTTGACCCGTTTCAGGCACAGAAATGACTCTAAACACACTTATTTTAGTTGACAAAGTCCTAATTCACATCCAACAGTAATTTAGAGTCAAAAGATTAAATGTTAAAATTTCATCATTATAGACCATTTTGGGTTCGTTCGACAGGTCCGGAGTCATCGTTTTTCATCCGAAAATTGATTTTTTGGACTGTACCAAAAATGATTCAAAATGTCAATTGGATCATGCCTCATGTTGAATAACCACTTTTTAAACCCTCACAGTGACCAAAATTGCCATTTTTACAGAGTTTTGCTTACTCAAAAGCTTCAATTTTGACCCGTTTCAGGCACAGAAATGACTTTAAACACACTTATTTTAGTTGACAAAGTCCTAATTCACATCCAACAGTAATTTAGAGTCAAAAGATTAAATGTTAAAATTTCATCATTATAGACCATTTTGGGATCGTTCGACAGGTCCGGAGTCATCGTTTTTCATCCGAAAATTGATTTTTTGGACTGTACCAAAAATGATTCAAAATGTCAATTGGATCATGCCTCATGTTGAATAACCACTTTTTAAACCCTCACAGTGACCAAAATTGCCATTTTTACAGAGTTTTGCTTACTCAAAAGCTTCCATTTTGACCCGTTTCAGGCACAGAAATGACTTTAAACACACTTATTCTAGTTGACAAAGTCATAATTCACATCCAACAGTCCTTTAGTGTCAAAAGATTAAATGTTGAAATTTCATCATTATAGACCATTTTGGGATCGTTCGACAGGTCCGGAGTCATCGTTTTTCATCCGAAAATTGATTTTTTGGACTGTACCAAAAATGATTCAAAATGTCAATTGGATCATGCCTCATGTTGAATAACCACTTTTTAAACCCTCACAGTGACCAAAATTGCCATTTTTACAGAGTTTTGCTTACTCAAAAGCTTCCATTTTGACCCGTTTCAGGCACAGAAATGACTTTAAACACACCTATTCTAGTTGACAAAGTCATAATTCACATCCAACAGTAATTTAGAGTCAAAAGATCAAATGTTGAAATTTCATCATTATAGACCATTTTGGTATTGTTCGACAGGTCCGGAGTCATCGTTTTTCATCCGAAAATTGATTTTTTGGACTGTACCAACAATGATTCAAAATGTCAATTGGATCATGCCTCATGTTGAATAACCACTTTTTAAACCCTCACAGTGACCAAAATTGCCATTTTAACAGAGTTTTGCTTACTCAAAAGCTTCCATTTTGACCCGTTTCAGGCACAGAAATGACTTTAAACACACTTATTCTAGTTGACAAAGTCATAATTCACATCCAACAGTAATTTAGAGTCAAAAGATTAAATGTTGAAATTTCATCATTATAGACCATTTTGGTATCGTTCGACAGGTCCGGAGTCATCGTTTTTCATCCGAAAATTGATTTTTTGGACTGTACCAAAAATGATTCAAAATGTCAAATGGATCATGCCTCATGTTGAATAACCACTTTTTAAACCCTCACAGTGACCAAAATTGCCATTTTTACAGAGTTTTGCTTACTCAAAAGCTTCCATTTTGACCCGTTTCAGGCACAGAAATGACTTTAAACACACTTATTCTAGTTGACAAAGTCATAATTCACATCCAACAGTAATTTAGAGTCAAAAGATTAAATGTTGAAATTTCATCGTTATAGACCATTTTATGATCGTTCGACAGGTCCGGAGTCATCGTTTTTCATCCGAAAATTGATTTTTTGGACTGTACCAAAAATGATTCAAAATGTCAATTGGATCATGCCTCATGTTGAATAACCACTTTTTAAACCCTCACAGTGACCAAAATTGCCATTTTTACAGAGTTTTGCTTACTCAAAAGCTTCCATTTTGACCCGTTTCAGGCACAGAAATGACTTTAAACACACTTATTCTAGTTGACAAAGTCATAATTCACATCCAACAGTAATTTAGAGTCAAAAGATTAAATGTTGAAATTTCATCATTATAGACCATTTTGGTATCGTTCGACAGGTCCGGAGTCATCGTTTTTCATCCGAAAATTGATTTTTTGGACTGTACCAAAAATGATTCAAAATGTCAATTGGATCATGCCTCATGTTGAATAACCACTTTTTAAACCCTCACAGTGACCAAAATTGCCATTTTTACAGAGTTTTGCTTACTCAAAAGCTTCCATTTTGACCCGTTTCAGGCACAGAAATGACTTTAAACACACTTATTCTAGTTGACAAAGTCATAATTCACATCCAACAGTCATTTAGTGTCAAAAGATTAAATGTTGAAATTTCATCATTATAGACCATTTTGGGATCGTTCGACAGGTCCGGAGTCATCGTTTTTCATCCGAAAATTGATTTTTTGGACTGTACCAAAAATGATTCAAAATGTCAATTGGATCATGCCTCATGTTGAATAACCACTTTTTAAACCCTCACAGTGACCAAAATTGCCATTTTAACAGAGTTTTGCTTACTCAAAAGCTTCCATTTTGACCCGTTTCAGGCACAGAAATGACTTTAAACACACTTATTCTAGTTGACAAAGTCATAATTCACATCCAACAGTAATTTAGAGTCAAAAGATTAAATGTTGAAATTTCATCATTATAGACCATTTTGGTATCGTTCGACAGGTCCGGAGTCATCGTTTTTCATCCGAAAATTGATTTTTTGGACTGTACCAAAAATGATTCAAAATGTCAATTGGATCATGCCTCATGTTGAATAACCACTTTTTAAACCCTCACAGTGACCAAAATTGCCATTTTTACAGAGTTTTGCTTACTCAAAAGCTTCCATTTTGACCCGTTTCAGGCACAGAAATGACTTTAAACACACTTATTCTAGTTGACAAAGTCATAATTCACATCCAACAGTAATTTAGAGTCAAAAGATTAAATGTTGAAATTTCATCGTTATAGACCATTTTATGATCGTTCGACAGGTCCGGAGTCATCGTTTTTCATCCGAAAATTGATTTTTTGGACTGTACCAAAAATGATTCAAAATGTCAATTGGATCATGCCTCATGTTGAATAACCACTTTTTAAACCCTCACAGTGACCAAAATTGCCATTTTTACAGAGTTTTGCTTACTCAAAAGCTTCCATTTTGATCCGTTTCAGGCACAGAAATGACTTTAAACACACTTATTCTAGTTGACAAAGTCATAATTCACATCCAACAGTAATTTAGAGTCAAAAGATTAAATGTTGAAATTTCATCATTATAGACCATTTTGGTATCGTTCGACAGGTCCGGAGTCATCGTTTTTCATCCGAAAATTGATTTTTTGGACTGTACCAAAAATGATTCAAAATGTCAATTGGATCATGCCTCATGTTGAATAACCACTTTTTAAACCCTCACAGTGACCAAAATTGCCATTTTTACAGAGTTTTGCTTACTCAAAAGCTTCCATTTTGACCCGTTTCAGGCACAGAAATGACTTTAAACACACTTATTCTAGTTGACAAAGTCATAATTCACATCCAACAGTAATTTAGAGTCAAAAGATTAAATGTTGAAATTTCATCGTTATAGACCATTTTATGATCGTTCGACAGGTCCGGAGTCATCGTTTTTCATCCGAAAATTGATTTTTTGGACTGTACCAAAAATGATTCAAAATGTCAATTGGATCATGCCTCATGTTGAATAACCACTTTTTAAACCCTCACAGTGACCAAAATTGCCATTTTTACAGAGTTTTGCTTACTCAAAAGCTTCCATTTTGATCCGTTTCAGGCACAGAAATGACTTTAAACACACTTATTCTAGTTGACAAAGTCATAATTCACATCCAACAGTAATTTAGAGTCAAAAGATTAAATGTTGAAATTTCATCATTATAGACCATTTTGGTATCGTTCGACAGGTCCGGAGTCATCGTTTTTCATCCGAAAATTGATTTTTTGGACTGTACCAAAAATGATTCAAAATGTCAATTGGATCATGCCTCATGTTGAATAACCACTTTTTAAACCCTCACAGTGACCAAAATTGCCATTTTTACAGAGTTTTGCTTACTCAAAAGCTTCCATTTTGACCCGTTTCAGGCACAGAAATGACTTTAAACACACTTATTCTAGTTGACAAAGTCATAATTCACATCCAACAGTAATTTAGAGTCAAAAGATTAAATGTTGAAATTTCATCATTATAGACCATTTTGGTATCGTTCGACAGGTCCGGAGTCATCGTTTTTCATCCGAAAATTGATTTTTTGGACTGTACCAAAAATGATTCAAAATGTCAATTGGATCATGCCTCATGTTGAATAACCACTTTTTAAACCCTCACAGTGACCAAAATTGCCATTTTTACAGAGTTTTGCTTACTCAAAAGCTTCCATTTTGACCCGTTTCAGGCACAGAAATGACTTTAAACACACTTATTCTAGTTGACAAAGTCATAATTCACATCCAACAGTCATTTAGTGTCAAAAGATTAAATGTTGAAATTTCATCATTATAGACCATTTTGGGATCGTTCGACAGGTCCGGAGTCATCGTTTTTCATCCGAAAATTGATTTTTTGGACTGTACCAAAAATGATTCAAAATGTCAATTGGATCATGCCTCATGTTGAATAACCACTTTTTAAACCCTCACAGTGACCAAAATTGCCATTTTAACAGAGTTTTGCTTACTCAAAAGCTTCCATTTTGACCCGTTTCAGGCACAGAAATGACTTTAAACACACTTATTCTAGTTGACAAAGTCATAATTCACATCCAACAGTCATTTAGAGTCAAAAGATTAAATGTTGAAATTTCATCATTATAGACCATTTTGGGATCGTTCGACAGGTCCGGAGTCATCGTTTTTCATCCGAAAATTGATTTTTTGGACTGTACCAAAAATGATTCAAAATGTCAATTGGATCATGCCTCATGTTGAATAACCACTTTTTAAACCCTCACAGTGACCAAAATTGCCATTTTTACAGAGTTTTGCTTACTCAAAAGCTTCCATTTTGACCCGTTTCAGGCACAGAAATGACTTTAAACACACTTATTCTAGTTGACAAAGTCATAATTCACATCCAACAGTCCTTTAGTGTCAAAAGATTAAATGTTGAAATTTCATCATTATTGACCATTTTGGGATCGTTCGACAGGTCCGGAGTCATCGTTTTTCATCCGAAAATTGATTTTTTGGACTGTACCAAAAATGATTCAAAATGTCAATTGGATCATGCCTCATGTTGAATAACCACTTTTTAAACCCTCACAGTGACCAAAATTGCCATTTTTACAGAGTTTTGCTTACTCAAAAGCTTCCATTTTGACCCGTTTCAGGCACAGAAATGACTTTAAACACACCTATTCTAGTTGACAAAGTCATAATTCACATCCAACAGTAATTTAGAGTCAAAAGATTAAATGTTGAAATTTCATCATTATAGACCATTTTGGTATCGTTCGACAGGTCCGGAGTCATCGTTTTTCATCCGAAAATTGATTTTTTGGACTGTACCAACAATGATTCAAAATGTCAATTGGATCATGCCTCATGTTGAATAACCACTTTTTAAACCCCCACAGTGACCAAAATTGCCATATTTACAGAGTTTTGCTTACTCAAAAGCTTCCATTTTGACCCGTTTCAGGCACAGAAATGACTTTAAACACACTTATTCTAGTTGACAAAGTCATAATTCACATCCAACAGTAATTTAGAGTCAAAAGATTAAATGTTGAAATTTCATCATTATAGACCATTTTGGGAACGTTCGACATGTCCGGAGTCATCGTTTTTCATCCGAAAATTGATTTTTTGGACTGTACCAAAAATGATTCAAAATGTCAATTGGATCAGCCTCATGTTGAATAACCACTTTTTAAACCCTCACAGTGACCAAAATTGCCATTTTAACAGAGTTTTGCTTACTCAAAAGCTTCCATTTTGACCCGTTTCAGGCACAGAAATGACTTTAAACACACTTATTCTAGTTGACAAAGTCATAATTCACATCCAACAGTAATTTAGAGTCAAAAGATTAAATGTTGAAATTTCATCATTATAGACCATTTTGGTATCGTTCGACAGGTCCGGAGTCATCGTTTTTCATCCGAAAATTGATTTTTTGGACTGTACCAAAAATGATTCAAAATGTCAATTGGATCATGCCTCATGTTGAATAACCACTTTTTAAACCCTCACAGTGACCAAAATTGCCATTTTTACAGAGTTTTGCTTACTCAAAAGCTTCCATTTTGACCCGTTTCAGGCACAGAAATGACTTTAAACACACTTATTTTAGTTGACAAAGTCCTAATTCACATCCAACAGTAATTTAGAGTCAAAAGATTAAATGTTGAAATTTCATCATTATAGACCATTTTGGGATCGTTCGACAGGTCCGGAGTCATCGTTTTTCATCCGAAAATTGATTTTTTGGACTGTACCAAAAATGATTCAAAATGTCAATTGGATCATGCCTCATGTTGAATAACCACTTTTTAAACCCTCACAGTGACCAAAATTGCCATTTTTACAGAGTTTTGCTTACTCAAAAGCTTCCATTTTGACCCGTTTCAGGCACAGAAATGACTTTAAACACACCTATTCTAGTTGACAAAGTCATAATTCACATCCAACAGTAATTTAGAGTCAAAAGATTAAATGTTGAAATTTCATCATTATAGACCATTTTGGGATCGTTCGACAGGTCCGGAGTCATCGTTTTTCATCCGAAAATTGATTTTTTGGACTGTACCAAAAATGATTCAAAATGTCAATTGGATCATGCCTCATGTTGAATAACCACTTTTTAAACCCTCACAGTGACCAAAATTGCCATTTTTACAGAGTTTTGCTTACTCAAAAGCTTCCATTTTGACCCGTTTCAGGCACAGAAATGACTTTAAACACACCTATTCTAGTTGACAAAGTCATAATTCACATCCAACAGTAATTTAGAGTCAAAAGATTAAATGTTGAAATTTCATCATTATAGACCATTTTGGTATCGTTCGACAGGTCCGGAGTCATCGTTTTTCATCCGAAAATTGATTTTTTGGACTGTACCAACAATGATTCAAAATGTCAATTGGATCATGCCTCATGTTGAATAACCACTTTTTAAACCCCCACAGTGACCAAAATTGCCATATTTACAGAGTTTTGCTTACTCAAAAGCTTCCATTTTGACCCGTTTCAGGCACAGAAATGACTTTAAACACACTTATTCTAGTTGACAAAGTCATAATTCACATCCAACAGTAATTTAGAGTCAAAAGATTAAATGTTGAAATTTCATCATTATAGACCATTTTGGGAACGTTCGACATGTCCGGAGTCATCGTTTTTCATCCGAAAATTGATTTTTTGGACTGTACCAAAAATGATTCAAAATGTCAATTGGATCATGCCTCATGTTGAATAACCACTTTTTAAACCCTCACAGTGACCAAAATTGCCATTTTAACAGAGTTTTGCTTACTCAAAAGCTTCCATTTTGACCCGTTTCAGGCACAGAAATGACTTTAAACACACTTATTCTAGTTGACAAAGTCATAATTCACATCCAACAGTAATTTAGAGTCAAAAGATTAAATGTTGAAATTTCATCATTATAGACCATTTTGGTATCGTTCGACAGGTCCGGAGTCATCGTTTTTCATCCGAAAATTGATTTTTTGGACTGTACCAAAAATGATTCAAAATGTCAATTGGATCATGCCTCATGTTGAATAACCACTTTTTAAACCCTCACAGTGACCAAAATTGCCATTTTTACAGAGTTTTGCTTACTCAAAAGCTTCCATTTTGACCCGTTTCAGGCACAGAAATGACTTTAAACACACTTATTCTAGTTGACAAAGTCATAATTCACATCCAACAGTAATTTAGAGTCAAAAGATTAAATGTTGAAATTTCATCGTTATAGACCATTTTATGATCGTTCGACAGGTCCGGAGTCATCGTTTTTCATCCGAAAATTGATTTTTTGGACTGTACCAAAAATGATTCAAAATGTCAATTGGATCATGCCTCATGTTGAATAACCACTTTTTAAACCCTCACAGTGACCAAAATTGCCATTTTTACAGAGTTTTGCTTACTCAAAAGCTTCCATTTTGACCCGTTTCAGGCACAGAAATGACTTTAAACACACTTATTCTAGTTGACAAAGTCATAATTCACATCCAACAGTAATTTAGAGTCAAAAGATTAAATGTTGAAATTTCATCATTATAGACCATTTTGGTATCGTTCGACAGGTCCGGAGTCATCGTTTTTCATCCGAAAATTGATTTTTTGGACTGTACCAAAAATGATTCAAAATGTAATTTGGATCATGCCTCATGTTGAATAACCACTTTTTAAACCCTCACAGTGACCAAAATTGCCATTTTTACAGAGTTTTGCTTACTCAAAAGCTTCCATTTTGACCCGTTTCAGGCACAGAAATGACTTTAAACACACTTATTCTAGTTGACAAAGTCATAATTCACATCCAACAGTCATTTAGTGTCAAAAGATTAAATGTTGAAATTTCATCATTATAGACCATTTTGGGATCGTTCGACAGGTCCGGAGTCATCGTTTTTCATCCGAAAATTGATTTTTTGGACTGTACCAAAAATGATTCAAAATGTCAATTGGATCATGCCTCATGTTGAATAACCACTTTTTAAACCCTCACAGTGACCAAAATTGCCATTTTAACAGAGTTTTGCTTACTCAAAAGCTTCCATTTTGACCCGTTTCAGGCACAGAAATGACTTTAAACACACTTATTCTAGTTGACAAAGTCATAATTCACATCCAACAGTAATTTAGAGTCAAAAGATTAAATGTTGAAATTTCATCATTATAGACCATTTTGGTATCGTTCGACAGGTCCGGAGTCATCGTTTTTCATCCGAAAATTGATTTTTTGGACTGTACCAAAAATGATTCAAAATGTCAATTGGATCATGCCTCATGTTGAATAACCACTTTTTAAACCCTCACAGTGACCAAAATTGCCATTTTTACAGAGTTTTGCTTACTCAAAAGCTTCCATTTTGACCCGTTTCAGGCACAGAAATGACTTTAAACACACTTATTCTAGTTGACAAAGTCATAATTCACATCCAACAGTAATTTAGAGTCAAAAGATTAAATGTTGAAATTTCATCGTTATAGACCATTTTATGATCGTTCGACAGGTCCGGAGTCATCGTTTTTCATCCGAAAATTGATTTTTTGGACTGTACCAAAAATGATTCAAAATGTCAATTGGATCATGCCTCATGTTGAATAACCACTTTTTAAACCCTCACAGTGACCAAAATTGCCATTTTTACAGAGTTTTGCTTACTCAAAAGCTTCCATTTTGATCCGTTTCAGGCACAGAAATGACTTTAAACACACTTATTCTAGTTGACAAAGTCATAATTCACATCCAACAGTAATTTAGAGTCAAAAGATTAAATGTTGAAATTTCATCATTATAGACCATTTTGGTATCGTTCGACAGGTCCGGAGTCATCGTTTTTCATCCGAAAATTGATTTTTTGGACTGTACCAAAAATGATTCAAAATGTCAATTGGATCATGCCTCATGTTGAATAACCACTTTTTAAACCCTCACAGTGACCAAAATTGCCATTTTTACAGAGTTTTGCTTACTCAAAAGCTTCCATTTTGACCCGTTTCAGGCACAGAAATGACTTTAAACACACTTATTCTAGTTGACAAAGTCATAATTCACATCCAACAGTAATTTAGAGTCAAAAGATTAAATGTTGAAATTTCATCATTATAGACCATTTTGGTATCGTTCGACAGGTCCGGAGTCATCGTTTTTCATCCGAAAATTGATTTTTTGGACTGTACCAAAAATGATTCAAAATGTCAATTGGATCATGCCTCATGTTGAATAACCACTTTTTAAACCCTCACAGTGACCAAAATTGCCATTTTTACAGAGTTTTGCTTACTCAAAAGCTTCCATTTTGACCCGTTTCAGGCACAGAAATGACTTTAAACACACTTATTCTAGTTGACAAAGTCATAATTCACATCCAACAGTCATTTAGTGTCAAAAGATTAAATGTTGAAATTTCATCATTATAGACCATTTTGGGATCGTTCGACAGGTCCGGAGTCATCGTTTTTCATCCGAAAATTGATTTTTTGGACTGTACCAAAAATGATTCAAAATGTCAATTGGATCATGCCTCATGTTGAATAACCACTTTTTAAACCCTCACAGTGACCAAAATTGCCATTTTAACAGAGTTTTGCTTACTCAAAAGCTTCCATTTTGACCCGTTTCAGGCACAGAAATGACTTTAAACACACTTATTCTAGTTGACAAAGTCATAATTCACATCCAACAGTCATTTAGAGTCAAAAGATTAAATGTTGAAATTTCATCATTATAGACCATTTTGGGATCGTTCGACAGGTCCGGAGTCATTGTTTTTCATCCGAAAATTGATTTTTTGGACTGTACCAAAAATGATTCAAAATGTCAATTGGATCATGCCTCATGTTGAATAACCACTTTTTAAACCCTCACAGTGACCAAAATTGCCATTTTTACAGAGTTTTGCTTACTCAAAAGCTTCCATTTTGACCCGTTTCAGGCACAGAAATGACTTTAAACACACTTATTCTAGTTGACAAAGTCATAATTCACATCCAACAGTCCTTTAGTGTCAAAAGATTAAATGTTGAAATTTCATCATTATTGACCATTTTGGGATCGTTCGACAGGTCCGGAGTCATCGTTTTTCATCCGAAAATTGATTTTTTGGACTGTACCAAAAATGATTCAAAATGTCAATTGGATCATGCCTCATGTTGAATAACCACTTTTTAAACCCTCACAGTGACCAAAATTGCCATTTTTACAGAGTTTTGCTTACTCAAAAGCTTCCATTTTGACCCGTTTCAGGCACAGAAATGACTTTAAACACACCTATTCTAGTTGACAAAGTCATAATTCACATCCAACAGTAATTTAGAGTGAAAAGATTAAATGTTGAAATTTCATCATTATAGACCATTTTGGTATCGTTCGACAGGTCCGGAGTCATCGTTTTTCATCCGAAAATTGATTTTTTGGACTGTACCAACAATGATTCAAAATGTCAATTGGATCATGCCTCATGTTGAATAACCACTTTTTAAACCCCCACAGTGACCAAAATTGCCATATTTACAGAGTTTTGCTTACTCAAAAGCTTCCATTTTGACCCGTTTCAGGCACAGAAATGACTTTAAACACACTTATTCTAGTTGACAAAGTCATAATTCACATCCAACAGTAATTTAGAGTCAAAAGATTAAATGTTGAAATTTCATCATTATAGACCATTTTGGGAACGTTCGACATGTCCGGAGTCATCGTTTTTCATCCGAAAATTGATTTTTTGGACTGTACCAAAAATGATTCAAAATGTCAATTGGATCAGCCTCATGTTGAATAACCACTTTTTAAACCCTCACAGTGACCAAAATTGCCATTTTAACAGAGTTTTGCTTACTCAAAAGCTTCCATTTTGACCCGTTTCAGGCACAGAAATGACTTTAAACACACTTATTCTAGTTGACAAAGTCATAATTCACATCCAACAGTAATTTAGAGTCAAAAGATTAAATGTTGAAATTTCATCATTATAGACCATTTTGGTATCGTTCGACAGGTCCGGAGTCATCGTTTTTCATCCGAAAATTGATTTTTTGGACTGTACCAAAAATGATTCAAAATGTCAATTGGATCATGCCTCATGTTGAATAACCACTTTTTAAACCCTCACAGTGACCAAAATTGCCATTTTTACAGAGTTTTGCTTACTCAAAAGCTTCAATTTTGACCCGTTTCAGGCACAGAAATGACTCTAAACACACTTATTTTAGTTGACAAAGTCCTAATTCACATCCAACAGTAATTTAGAGTCAAAAGATTAAATGTTAAAATTTCATCATTATAGACCATTTTGGGATCGTTCGACAGGTCCGGAGTCATCGTTTTTCATCCGAAAATTGATTTTTTGGACTGTACCAAAAATGATTCAAAATGTCAATTGGATCATGCCTCATGTTGAATAACCACTTTTTAAACCCTCACAGTGACCAAAATTGCCATTTTTACAGAGTTTTGCTTACTCAAAAGCTTCAATTTTGACCCGTTTCAGGCACAGAAATGACTTTAAACACACTTATTTTAGTTGACAAAGTCCTAATTCACATCCAACAGTAATTTAGAGTCAAAAGATTAAATGTTAAAATTTCATCATTATAGACCATTTTGGGATCGTTCGACAGGTCCGGAGTCATCGTTTTTCATCCGAAAATTGATTTTTTGGACTGTACCAAAAATGATTCAAAATGTCAATTGGATCATGCCTCATGTTGAATAACCACTTTTTAAACCCTCACAGTGACCAAAATTGCCATTTTTACAAAGATTTGCTTACTCAAAAGCTTCCATTTTGACCCGTTTCAGGCACAGAAATGACTTTAAACACACCTATTCTAGTTGACAAAGTCATAATTCACATCCAACAGTAATTTAGAGTCAAAAGATTAAATGTTGAAATTTCATCATTATAGACCATTTTGGTATCGTTCGACAGGTCCGGAGTCATCGTTTTTCATCCGAAAATTGATTTTTTGGACTGTACCAACAATGATTCAAAATGTCAATTGGATCATGCCTCATGTTGAATAACCACTTTTTAAACCCCCACAGTGACCAAAATTGCCATATTTACAGAGTTTTGCTTACTCAAAAGCTTCCATTTTGACCCGTTTCAGGCACAGAAATGACTTTAAACACACTTATTCTAGTTGACAAAGTCATAATTCACATCCAACAGTAATTTAGAGTCAAAAGATTAAATGTTGAAATTTCATCATTATAGACCATTTTGGGAACGTTCGACATGTCCGGAGTCATCGTTTTTCATCCGAAAATTGATTTTTTGGACTGTACCAAAAATGATTCAAAATGTCAATTGGATCATGCCTCATGTTGAATAACCACTTTTTAAACCCTCACAGTGACCAAAATTGCCATTTTAACAGAGTTTTGCTTACTCAAAAGCTTCCATTTTGACCCGTTTCAGGCACAGAAATGACTTTAAACACACTTATTCTAGTTGACAAAGTCATAATTCACATCCAACAGTAATTTAGAGTCAAAAGATTAAATGTTGAAATTTCATCATTATAGACCATTTTGGTATCGTTCGACAGGTCCGGAGTCATCGTTTTTCATCCGAAAATTGATTTTTTGGACTGTACCAAAAATGATTCAAAATGTCAATTGGATCAAGCCTTATGTTGAATAACCACTTTTTAAACCCTCACAGTGACCAAAATTGCCATTTTTACAGAGTTTTGCTTACTCAAAAGCTTCCATTTTGACCCGTTTCAGGCACAGAAATGACTTTAAACACACTTATTCTAGTTGACAAAGTCATAATTCACATCCAACAGTAATTTAGAGTCAAAAGATTAAATGTTGAAATTTCATCGTTATAGACCATTTTATGATCGTTCGACAGGTCCGGAGTCATCGTTTTTCATCCGAAAATTGATTTTTTGGACTGTACCAAAAATGATTCAAAATGTCAATTGGATCATGCCTCATGTTGAATAACCACTTTTTAAACCCTCACAGTGACCAAAATTGCCATTTTTACAGAGTTTTGCTTACTCAAAAGCTTCCATTTTGACCCGTTTCAGGCACAGAAATGACTTTAAACACACTTATTCTAGTTGACAAAGTCATAATTCACATCCAACAGTCATTTAGTGTCAAAAGATTAAATGTTGAAATTTCATCATTATAGACCATTTTGGGATCGTTCGACAGGTCCGGAGTCATCGTTTTTCATCCGAAAATTGATTTTTTGGACTGTACCAAAAATGATTCAAAATGTCAATTGGATCATGCCTCATGTTGAATAACCACTTTTTAAACCCTCACAGTGACCAAAATTGCCATTTTTACAGAGTTTTGCTTACTCAAAAGCTTCCATTTTGACCCGTTTCAGGCACAGAAATGACTTTAAACACACTTATTCTAGTTGACAAAGTCATAATTCACATCCAACAGTCCTTTAGTGTCAAAAGATTGAATGTTGAAATTTCATCATTATTGACCATTTTGGGATCGTTCGACAGGTCCGGAGTCATCGTTTTTCATCCGAAAATTGATTTTTTGGACTGTACCAAAAATGATTCAAAATGTCAATTGGATCATGCCTCATGTTGAATAACCACTTTTTAAACCCTCACAGTGACCAAAATTGCCATTTTTACAGAGTTTTGCTTACTCAAAAGCTTCCATTTTGACCCGTTTCAGGCACAGAAATGACTTTAAACACACCTATTCTAGTTGACAAAGTCATAATTCACATCCAACAGTAATTTAGAGTCAAAAGATTAAATGTTGAAATTTCATCATTATAGACCATTTTGGTATCGTTCGACAGGTCCGGAGTCATCGTTTTTCATCCGAAAATTGATTTTTTGGACTGTACCAACAATGATTCAAAATGTCAATTGGATCATGCCTCATGTTGAATAACCACTTTTTAAACCCCCACAGTGACCAAAATTGCCATATTTACAGAGTTTTGCTTACTCAAAAGCTTCCATTTTGACCCGTTTCAGGCACAGAAATGACTTTAAACACACTTATTCTAGTTGACAAAGTCATAATTCACATCCAACAGTAATTTAGAGTCAAAAGATTAAATGTTGAAATTTCATCATTATAGACCATTTTGGGAACGTTCGACATGTCCGGAGTCATCGTTTTTCATCCGAAAATTGATTTTTTGGACTGTACCAAAAATGATTCAAAATGTCAATTGGATCAGCCTCATGTTGAATAACCACTTTTTAAACCCTCACAGTGACCAAAATTGCCATTTTAACAGAGTTTTGCTTACTCAAAAGCTTCCATTTTGACCCGTTTCAGGCACAGAAATGACTTTAAACACACTTATTCTAGTTGACAAAGTCATAATTCACATCCAACAGTAATTTAGAGTCAAAAGATTAAATGTTGAAATTTCATCATTATAGACCATTTTGGTATCGTTCGACAGGTCCGGAGTCATCGTTTTTCATCCGAAAATTGATTTTTTGGACTGTACCAAAAATGATTCAAAATGTCAATTGGATCATGCCTCATGTTGAATAACCACTTTTTAAACCCTCACAGTGACCAAAATTGCCATTTTTACAGAGTTTTGCTTACTCAAAAGCTTCAATTTTGACCCGTTTCAGGCACAGAAATGACTCTAAACACACTTATTTTAGTTGACAAAGTCCTAATTCACATCCAACAGTAATTTAGAGTCAAAAGATTAAATGTTAAAATTTCATCATTATAGACCATTTTGGGATCGTTCGACAGGTCCGGAGTCATCGTTTTTCATCCGAAAATTGATTTTTTGGACTGTACCAAAAATGATTCAAAATGTCAATTGGATCATGCCTCATGTTGAATAACCACTTTTTAAACCCTCACAGTGACCAAAATTGCCATTTTTACAGAGTTTTGCTTACTCAAAAGCTTCAATTTTGACCCGTTTCAGGCACAGAAATGACTTTAAACACACTTATTTTAGTTGACAAAGTCCTAATTCACATCCAACAGTAATTTAGAGTCAAAAGATTAAATGTTAAAATTTCATCATTATAGACCATTTTGGGATCGTTCGACAGGTCCGGAGTCATCGTTTTTCATCCGAAAATTGATTTTTTGGACTGTACCAAAAATGATTCAAAATGTCAATTGGATCATGCCTCATGTTGAATAACCACTTTTTAAACCCTCACAGTGACCAAAATTGCCATTTTTACAAAGATTTGCTTACTCAAAAGCTTCCATTTTGACCCGTTTCAGGCACAGAAATGACTTTAAACACACCTATTCTAGTTGACAAAGTCATAATTCACATCCAACAGTAATTTAGAGTCAAAAGATTAAATGTTGAAATTTCATCATTATAGACCATTTTGGTATCGTTCGACAGGTCCGGAGTCATCGTTTTTCATCCGAAAATTGATTTTTTGGACTGTACCAACAATGATTCAAAATGTCAATTGGATCATGCCTCATGTTGAATAACCACTTTTTAAACCCCCACAGTGACCAAAATTGCCATATTTACAGAGTTTTGCTTACTCAAAAGCTTCCATTTTGACCCGTTTCAGGCACAGAAATGACTTTAAACACACTTATTCTAGTTGACAAAGTCATAATTCACATCCAACAGTAATTTAGAGTCAAAAGATTAAATGTTGAAATTTCATCATTATAGACCATTTTGGGAACGTTCGACATGTCCGGAGTCATCGTTTTTCATCCGAAAATTGATTTTTTGGACTGTACCAAAAATGATTCAAAATGTCAATTGGATCATGCCTCATGTTGAATAACCACTTTTTAAACCCTCACAGTGACCAAAATTGCCATTTTAACAGAGTTTTGCTTACTCAAAAGCTTCCATTTTGACCCGTTTCAGGCACAGAAATGACTTTAAACACACTTATTCTAGTTGACAAAGTCATAATTCACATCCAACAGTAATTTAGAGTCAAAAGATTAAATGTTGAAATTTCATCATTATAGACCATTTTGGTATCGTTCGACAGGTCCGGAGTCATCGTTTTTCATCCGAAAATTGATTTTTTGGACTGTACCAAAAATGATTCAAAATGTCAATTGGATCAAGCCTTATGTTGAATAACCACTTTTTAAACCCTCACAGTGACCAAAATTGCCATTTTTACAGAGTTTTGCTTACTCAAAAGCTTCCATTTTGACCCGTTTCAGGCACAGAAATGACTTTAAACACACTTATTCTAGTTGACAAAGTCATAATTCACATCCAACAGTAATTTAGAGTCAAAAGATTAAATGTTGAAATTTCATCGTTATAGACCATTTTATGATCGTTCGACAGGTCCGGAGTCATCGTTTTTCATCCGAAAATTGATTTTTTGGACTGTACCAAAAATGATTCAAAATGTCAATTGGATCATGCCTCATGTTGAATAACCACTTTTTAAACCCTCACAGTGACCAAAATTGCCATTTTTACAGAGTTTTGCTTACTCAAAAGCTTCCATTTTGACCCGTTTCAGGCACAGAAATGACTTTAATTACACTTATTCTAGTTGACAAAGTCATAATTCACATCCAACAGTCATTTAGTGTCAAAAGATTAAATGTTGAAATTTCATCATTATAGACCATTTTGGGATCGTTCGACAGGTCCGGAGTCATCGTTTTTCATCCGAAAATTGATTTTTTGGACTGTACCAAAAATGATTCAAAATGTCAATTGGATCATGCCTCATGTTGAATAACCACTTTTTAAACCCTCACAGTGACCAAAATTGCCATTTTAACAGAGTTTTGCTTACTCAAAAGCTTCCATTTTGACCCGTTTCAGGCACAGAAATGACTTTAAACACACTTATTCTAGTTGACAAAGTCATAATTCACATCCAACAGTAATTTAGAGTCAAAAGATTAAATGTTGAAATTTCATCATTATAGACCATTTTGGTATCGTTCGACAGGTCCGGAGTCATCGTTTTTCATCCGAAAATTGATTTTTTTGGACTGTACCAAAAATGATTCAAAATGTCAATTGGATCATGCCTCATGTTGAATAACCACTTTTTAAACCCTCACAGTGACCAAAATTGCCATTTTTACAGAGTTTTGCTTACTCAAAAGCTTCCATTTTGACCCGTTTCAGGCACAGAAATGACTTTAAACACACTTATTCTAGTTGACAAAGTCATAATTCACATCCAACAGTAATTTAGAGTCAAAAGATTAAATGTTGAAATTTCATCATTATAGACCATTTTGGTATCGTTCGACAGGTCCGGAGTCATCGTTTTTCATCCGAAAATTGATTTTTTGGACTGTACCAAAAATGATTCAAAATGTCAATTGGATCATGCCTCATGTTGAATAACCACTTTTTAAACCCTCACAGTGACCAAAATTGCCATTTTTACAGAGTTTTGCTTACTCAAAAGCTTCCATTTTGACCCGTTTCAGGCACAGAAATGACTTTAAACACACTTATTCTAGTTGACAAAGTCATAATTCACATCCAACAGTCATTTAGTGTCAAAAGATTAAATGTTGAAATTTCATCATTATAGACCATTTTGGGATCGTTCGACAGGTCCGGAGTCATCGTTTTTCATCCGAAAATTGATTTTTTGGACTGTACCAAAAATGATTCAAAATGTCAATTGGATCATGCCTCATGTTGAATAACCACTTTTTAAACCCTCACAGTGACCAAAATTGCCATTTTTACAGAGTTTTGCTTACTCAAAAGCTTCCATTTTGACCCGTTTCAGGCACAGAAATGACTTTAAACACACTTATTCTAGTTGACAAAGTCATAATTCACATCCAACAGTAATTTAGAGTCAAAAGATTAAATGTTGAAATTTCATCGTTATAGACCATTTTATGATCGTTCGACAGGTCCGGAGTCATCGTTTTTCATCCGAAAATTGATTTTTTGGACTGTACCAAAAATGATTCAAAATGTCAATTGGATCATGCCTCATGTTGAATAACCACTTTTTAAACCCTCACAGTGACCAAAATTGCCATTTTTACAGAGTTTTGCTTACTCAAAAGCTTCCATTTTGATCCGTTTCAGGCACAGAAATGACTTTAAACACACTTATTCTAGTTGACAAAGTCATAATTCACATCCAACAGTAATTTAGAGTCAAAAGATTAAATGTTGAAATTTCATCATTATAGACCATTTTGGTATCGTTCGACAGGTCCGGAGTCATCGTTTTTCATCCGAAAATTGATTTTTTGGACTGTACCAAAAATGATTCAAAATGTCAATTGGATCATGCCTCATGTTGAATAACCACTTTTTAAACCCTCACAGTGACCAAAATTGCCATTTTTACAGAGTTTTGCTTACTCAAAAGCTTCCATTTTGACCCGTTTCAGGCACAGAAATGACTTTAAACACACTTATTCTAGTTGACAAAGTCATAATTCACATCCAACAGTAATTTAGAGTCAAAAGATTAAATGTTGAAATTTCATCATTATAGACCATTTTGGTATCGTTCGACAGGTCCGGAGTCATCGTTTTTCATCCGAAAATTGATTTTTTGGACTGTACCAAAAATGATTCAAAATGTCAATTGGATCATGCCTCATGTTGAATAACCACTTTTTAAACCCTCACAGTGACCAAAATTGCCATTTTTACAGAGTTTTGCTTACTCAAAAGCTTCAATTTTGACCCGTTTCAGGCACAGAAATGACTTTAAACACACTTATTTTAGTTGACAAAGTCCTAATTCACATCCAACAGTAATTTAGAGTCAAAAGATTAAATGTTAAAATTTCATCATTATAGACCATTTTGGGATCGTTCGACAGGTCCGGAGTCATCGTTTTTCATCCGAAAATTGATTTTTTGGACTGTACCAAAATGATTCAAAATGTCAATTGGATCATTCCTCATGTTGAATAACCACTTTTTAAACCCTCACAGTGACAAAAAATTGCAATTTTTACAGAGTTTTGCTTACTCAAAAGCTTCCATTTTGACCCGTTTCAGGCACAGAAATGACTTTAAACACACTTATTCTAGTTGACAAAGTCATAATTCACATCCAACAGTCATTTAGAGTCAAAAGATTAAATGTTGAAATTTCATCATTATAGACCATTTTGGGATCGTTCGACAGGTCCGGAGTCATCGTTTTTCATCCGAAAATTGATTTTTTGGACTGTACCAAAAATGATTCAAAATGTCAATTGGATCATGCCTCATGTTGAATAACCACTTTTTAAACCCTCACAGTGACCAAAATTGCCATTTTTACAGAGTTTTGCTTACTCAAAAGCTTCCATTTTGACCCGTTTCAGGCACAGAAATGACTTTAAACACACTTATTCTAGTTGACAAAGTCATAATTCACATCCAACAGTCCTTTAGTGTCAAAAGATTAAATGTTGAAATTTCATCATTATAGACCATTTTGGTATCGTTCGACAGGTCCGGAGTCATCGTTTTTCATCCGAAAATTGATTTTTTGGACTGTACCAACAATGATTCAAAATGTCAATTGGATCATGCCTCATGTTGAATAACCACTTTTTAAACCCCCACAGTGACCAAAATTGCCATATTTACAGAGTTTTGCTTACTCAAAAGCTTCCATTTTGACCCGTTTCAGGCACAGAAATGACTTTAAACACACTTATTCTAGTTGACAAAGTCATAATTCACATCCAACAGTAATTTAGAGTCAAAAGATTAAATGTTGAAATTTCATCATTATAGACCATTTTGGTATCGTTCGACAGGTCCGGAGTCATCGTTTTTCATCCGAAAATTGATTTTTTGGACTGTACCAAAAATGATTCAAAATGTCAATTGGATCAAGCCTCATGTTGAATAACCACTTTTTAAACCCTCACAGTGACCAAAATTGCCATTTTTACAGAGTTTTGCTTACTCAAAAGCTTCCATTTTGACCCGTTTCAGGCACAGAAATGACTTTAAACACACTTATTCTAGTTGACAAAGTCATAATTCACATCCAACAGTAATTTAGAGTCAAAAGATTAAATGTTGAAATTTCATCGTTATAGACCATTTTATGATCGTTCGACAGGTCCGGAGTCATCGTTTTTCATCCGAAAATTGATTTTTTGGACTGTACCAAAAATGATTCAAAATGTCAATTGGATCATGCCTCATGTTGAATAACCACTTTTTAAACCCTCACAGTGACCAAAATTGCCATTTTTACAGAGTTTTGCTTACTCAAAAGCTTCCATTTTGACCCGTTTCAGGCACAGAAATGACTTTAAACACACTTATTCTAGTTGACAAAGTCATAATTCACATCCAACAGTCATTTAGTGTCAAAAGATTAAATGTTGAAATTTCATCATTATAGACCATTTTGGGATCGTTCGACAGGTCCGGAGTCATCGTTTTTCATCCGAAAATTGATTTTTTGGACTGTACCAAAAATGATTCAAAATGTCAATTGGATCATGCCTCATGTTGAATAACCACTTTTTAAACCCTCACAGTGACCAAAATTGCCATTTTAACAGAGTTTTGCTTACTCAAAAGCTTCCATTTTGACCCGTTTCAGGCACAGAAATGACTTTAAACACACTTATTCTAGTTGACAAAGTCATAATTCACATCCAACAGTAATTTAGAGTCAAAAGATTAAATGTTGAAATTTCATCATTATAGACCATTTTGGTATCGTTCGACAGGTCCGGAGTCATCGTTTTTCATCCGAAAATTGATTTTTTGGACTGTACCAAAAATGATTCAAAATGTCAATTGGATCATGCCTCATGTTGAATAACCACTTTTTAAACCCTCACAGTGACCAAAATTGCCATTTTTACAGAGTTTTGCTTACTCAAAAGCTTCCATTTTGACCCGTTTCAGGCACAGAAATGACTTTAAACACACTTATTCTAGTTGACAAAGTCATAATTCACATCCAACAGTCATTTAGTGTCAAAAGATTAAATGTTGAAATTTCATCATTATAGACCATTTTGGGATCGTTCGACAGGTCCGGAGTCATCGTTTTTCATCCGAAAATTGATTTTTTGGACTGTACCAAAAATGATTCAAAATGTCAATTGGATCATGCCTCATGTTGAATAACCACTTTTTAAACCCTCACAGTGACCAAAATTGCCATTTTTACAGAGTTTTGCTTACTCAAAAGCTTCCATTTTGACCCGTTTCAGGCACAGAAATGACTTTAAACACACTTATTCTAGTTGACAAAGTCATAATTCACATCCAACAGTAATTTAGAGTCAAAAGATTAAATGTTGAAATTTCATCATTATAGACCATTTTGGTATCGTTCGACAGGTCCGGAGTCATCGTTTTTCATCCGAAAATTGATTTTTTGGACTGTACCAAAAATGATTCAAAATGTCAATTGGATCATGCCTCATGTTGAATAACCACTTTTTAAACCCTCACAGTGACCAAAATTGCCATTTTTACAGAGTTTTGCTTACTCAAAAGCTTCAATTTTGACCCGTTTCAGGCACAGAAATGACTTTAAACACACTTATTTTAGTTGACAAAGTCCTAATTCACATCCAACAGTAATTTAGAGTCAAAAGATTAAATGTTAAAATTTCATCATTATAGACCATTTTGGGATCGTTCGACAGGTCCGGAGTCATCGTTTTTCATCCGAAAATTGATTTTTTGGACTGTACCAAAAATGATTCAAAATGTCAATTGGATCATTCCTCATGTTGAATAACCACTTTTTAAACCCTCACAGTGACAAAAAATTGCAATTTTTACAGAGTTTTGCTTACTCAAAAGCTTCCATTTTGACCCGTTTCAGGCACAGAAATGACTTTAAACACACTTATTCTAGTTGACAAAGTCATAATTCACATCCAACAGTCATTTAGAGTCAAAAGATTAAATGTTGAAATTTCATCATTATAGACCATTTTGGGATCGTTCGACAGGTCCGGAGTCATCGTTTTTCATCCGAAAATTGATTTTTTGGACTGTACCAAAAATGATTCAAAATGTCAATTGGATCATGCCTCATGTTGAATAACCACTTTTTAAACCCTCACAGTGACCAAAATTGCCATTTTTACAGAGTTTTGCTTACTCAAAAGCTTCCATTTTGACCCGTTTCAGGCACAGAAATGACTTTAAACACACTTATTCTAGTTGACAAAGTCATAATTCACATCCAACAGTCATTTAGTGTCAAAAGATTAAATGTTGAAATTTCATCATTATAGACCATTTTGGGATCGTTCGACAGGTCCGGAGTCATCGTTTTTCATCCGAAAATTGATTTTTTGGACTGTACCAAAAATGATTCAAAATGTCAAGCGGATCATGCCTCATGTTGAATAACCACTTTTTAAACCCTCACAGTGACCAAAATTGCCATTTTAACAGAGTTTTGCTTACTCAAAAGCTTCCATTTTGACCCGTTTCAGGCACAGAAATGACTTTAAACACACTTATTCTAGTTGACAAAGTCATAATTCACATCCAACAGTAATTTAGAGTCAAAAGATTAAATGTTGAAATTTCATCATTATAGACCATTTTGGTATCGTTCGACAGGTCCGGAGTCATCGTTTTTCATCCGAAAATTGATTTTTTGGACTGTACCAAAAATGATTCAAAATGTCAATTGGATCATGCCTCATGTTGAATAACCACTTTTTAAACCCTCACAGTGACCAAAATTGCCATTTTTACAGAGTTTTGCTTACTCAAAAGCTTCCATTTTGACCCGTTTCAGGCACAGAAATGACTTTAAACACACTTATTCTAGTTGACAAAGTCATAATTCACATCCAACAGTCATTTAGTGTCAAAAGATTAAATGTTGAAATTTCATCATTATAGACCATTTTGGGATCGTTCGACAGGTCCGGAGTCATCGTTTTTCATCCGAAAATTGATTTTTTGGACTGTACCAAAAATGATTCAAAATGTCAATTGGATCATGCCTCATGTTGAATAACCACTTTTTAAACCCTCACAGTGACCAAAATTGCCATTTTAACAGAGTTTTGCTTACTCAAAAGCTTCCATTTTGACCCGTTTCAGGCACAGAAATGACTTTAAACACACTTATTCTAGTTGACAAAGTCATAATTCACATCCAACAGTAATTTAGAGTCAAAAGATTAAATGTTGAAATTTCATCATTATAGACCATTTTGGTATCGTTCGACAGGTCCGGAGTCATCGTTTTTCATCCGAAAATTGATTTTTTGGACTGTACCAAAAATGATTCAAAATGTCAATTGGATCATGCCTCATGTTGAATAACCACTTTTTAAACCCTCACAGTGACCAAAATTGCCATTTTTACAGAGTTTTGCTTACTCAAAAGCTTCCATTTTGACCCGTTTCAGGCACAGAAATGACTTTAAACACACTTATTCTAGTTGACAAAGTCATAATTCACATCCAACAGTAATTTAGAGTCAAAAGATTAAATGTTGAAATTTCATCGTTATAGACCATTTTATGATCGTTCGACAGGTCCGGAGTCATCGTTTTTCATCCGAAAATTGATTTTTTGGACTGTACCAAAAATGATTCAAAATGTCAATTGGATCATGCCTCATGTTGAATAACCACTTTTTAAACCCTCACAGTGACCAAAATTGCCATTTTTACAGAGTTTTGCTTACTCAAAAGCTTCCATTTTGATCAGTTTCAGGCACAGAAATGACTTTAAACACACTTATTCTAGTTGACAAAGTCATAATTCACATCCAACAGTAATTTAGAGTCAAAAGATTAAATGTTGAAATTTCATCATTATAGACCATTTTGGTATCGTTCGACAGGTCCGGAGTCATCGTTTTTCATCCGAAAATTGATTTTTTGGACTGTACCAAAAATGATTCAAAATGTCAATTGGATCATGCCTCATGTTGAATAACCACTTTTTAAACCCTCACAGTGACCAAAATTGCCATTTTTACAGAGTTTTGCTTACTCAAAAGCTTCCATTTTGACCCGTTTCAGGCACAGAAATGACTTTAAACACACTTATTCTAGTTGACAAAGTCATAATTCACATCCAACAGTAATTTAGAGTCAAAAGATTAAATGTTGAAATTTCATCATTATAGACCATTTTGGTATCGTTCGACAGGTCCGGAGTCATCGTTTTTCATCCGAAAATTGATTTTTTGGACTGTACCAAAAATGATTCAAAATGTCAATTGGATCATGCCTCATGTTGAATAACCACTTTTTAAACCCTCACAGTGACCAAAATTGCCATTTTTACAGAGTTTTGCTTACTCAAAAGCTTCCATTTTGACCCGTTTCAGGCACAGAAATGACTTTAAACACACTTATTCTAGTTGACAAAGTCATAATTCACATCCAACAGTCATTTAGTGTCAAAAGATTAAATGTTGAAATTTCATCATTATAGACCATTTTGGGATCGTTCGACAGGTCCGGAGTCATCGTTTTTCATCCGAAAATTGATTTTTTGGACTGTACCAAAAATGATTCAAAATGTCAATTGGATCATGCCTCATGTTGAATAACCACTTTTTAAACCCTCACAGTGACCAAAATTGCCATTTTTACAGAGTTTTGCTTACTCAAAAGCTTCCATTTTGACCCGTTTCAGGCACAGAAATGACTTTAAACACACTTATTCTAGTTGACAAAGTCATAATTCACATCCAACAGTAATTTAGAGTCAAAAGATTAAATGTTGAAATTTCATCATTATAGACCATTTTGGTATCGTTCGACAGGTCCGGAGTCATCGTTTTTCATCCGAAAATTGATTTTTTGGACTGTACCAAAAATGATTCAAAATGTCAATTGGATCATGCCTCATGTTGAATAACCACTTTTTAAACCCTCACAGTGACCAAAATTGCCATTTTTACAGAGTTTTGCTTACTCAAAAGCTTCAATTTTGACCCGTTTCAGGCACAGAAATGACTTTAAACACACTTATTTTAGTTGACAAAGTCCTAATTCACATCCAACAGTAATTTAGAGTCAAAAGATTAAATGTTAAAATTTCATCATTATAGACCATTTTGGGATCGTTCGACAGGTCCGGAGTCATCGTTTTTCATCCGAAAATTGATTTTTTGGACTGTACCAAAAATGATTCAAAATGTCAATTGGATCATTCCTCATGTTGAATAACCACTTTTTAAACCCTCACAGTGACAAAAAATTGCAATTTTTACAGAGTTTTGCTTACTCAAAAGCTTCCATTTTGACCCGTTTCAGGCACAGAAATGACTTTAAACACACTTATTCTAGTTGACAAAGTCATAATTCACATCCAACAGTCATTTAGAGTCAAAAGATTAAATGTTGAAATTTCATCATTATAGACCATTTTGGGATCGTTCGACAGGTCCGGAGTCATCGTTTTTCATCCGAAAATTGATTTTTTGGACTGTACCAAAAATGATTCAAAATGTCAATTGGATCATGCCTCATGTTGAATAACCACTTTTTAAACCCTCACAGTGACCAAAATTGCCATTTTTACAGAGTTTTGCTTACTCAAAAGCTTCCATTTTGACCCGTTTCAGGCACAGAAATGACTTTAAACACACTTATTCTAGTTGACAAAGTCATAATTCACATCCAACAGTCCTTTAGTGTCAAAAGATTAAATGTTGAAATTTCATCATTATAGACCATTTTGGGATCGTTCGACAGGTCCGGAGTCATCGTTTTTCATCCGAAAATTGATTTTTTGGACTGTACCAAAAATGATTCAAAATGTCAATTGGATCATGCCTCATGTTGAATAACCACTTTTTAAACCCCCACAGTGACCAAAATTGCCATATTTACAGAGTTTTGCTTACTCAAAAGCTTCCATTTTGACCCGTTTCAGGCACAGAAATGACTTTAAACACACTTATTCTAGTTGACAAAGTCATAATTCACATCCAACAGTAATTTAGAGTCAAAAGATTAAATGTTGAAATTTCATCATTATAGACCATTTTGGGAACGTTCGACATGTCCGGAGTCATCGTTTTTCATCCGAAAATTGATTTTTTGGACTGTACCAAAAATGATTCAAAATGTCAATTGGATCATGCCTCATGTTGAATAACCACTTTTTAAACCCTCACAGTGACCAAAATTGCCATTTTAACAGAGTTTTGCTTACTCAAAAGCTTCCATTTTGACCCGTTTCAGGCACAGAAATGACTTTAAACACACTTATTCTAGTTGACAAAGTCATAATTCACATCCAACAGTAATTTAGAGTCAAAAGATTAAATGTTGAAATTTCATCATTATAGACCATTTTGGTATCGTTCGACAGGTCCGGAGTCATCGTTTTTCATCCGAAAATTGATTTTTTGGACTGTACCAAAAATGATTCAAAATGTCAATTGGATCAAGCCTCATGTTGAATAACCACTTTTTAAACCCTCACAGTGACCAAAATTGCCATTTTTACAGAGTTTTGCTTACTCAAAAGCTTCCATTTTGACCCGTTTCAGGCACAGAAATGACTTTAAACACACTTATTCTAGTTGACAAAGTCATAATTCACATCCAACAGTAATTTGGAGTCAAAAGATTAAATGTTGAAATTTCATCTTTATAGACCATTTTATGATCGTTCGACAGGTCCGGAGTCATCGTTTTTCATCCGAAAATTGATTTTTTGGACTGTACCAAAAATGATTCAAAATGTCAATTGGATCATGCCTCATGTTGAATAACCACTTTTTAAACCCTCACAGTGACCAAAATTGCCATTTTTACAGAGTTTTGCTTACTCAAAAGCTTCCATTTTGACCCGTTTCAGGCACAGAAATGACTTTAAACACACTTATTCTAGTTGACAAAGTCATAATTCACATCCAACAGTCATTTAGTGTCAAAAGATTAAATGTTGAAATTTCATCATTATAGACCATTTTGGGATCGTTCGACAGGTCCGGAGTCATCGTTTTTCATCCGAAAATTGATTTTTTGGACTGTACCAAAAATGATTCAAAATGTCAATTGGATCATGCCTCATGTTGAATAACCACTTTTTAAACCCTCACAGTGACCAAAATTGCCATTTTAACAGAGTTTTGCTTACTCAAAAGCTTCCATTTTGACCCGTTTCAGGCACAGAAATGACTTTAAACACACTTATTCTAGTTGACAAAGTCATAATTCACATCCAACAGTAATTTAGAGTCAAAAGATTAAATGTTGAAATTTCATCATTATAGACCATTTTGGTATCGTTCGACAGGTCCGGAGTCATCGTTTTTCATCCAAAAATTGATTTTTTGGACTGTACCAAAAATGATTCAAAATGTCAATTGGATCATGCCTCATGTTGAATAACCACTTTTTAAACCCTCACAGTGACCAAAATTGCCATTTTTACAGAGTTTTGCTTACTCAAAAGCTTCCATTTTGACCCGTTTCAGGCACAGAAATGACTTTAAACACACTTATTCTAGTTGACAAAGTCATAATTCACATCCAACAGTCATTTAGTGTCAAAAGATTAAATGTTGAAATTTCATCATTATAGACCATTTTGGGATCGTTCGACAGGTCCGGAGTCATCGTTTTTCATCCGAAAATTGATTTTTTGGACTGTACCAAAAATGATTCAAAATGTCAATTGGATCATGCCTCATGTTGAATAACCACTTTTTAAACCCTCACAGTGACCAAAATTGCCATTTTTACAGAGTTTTGCTTACTCAAAAGCTTCCATTTTGACCCGTTTCAGGCACAGAAATGACTTTAAACACACTTATTCTAGTTGACAAAGTCATAATTCACATCCAACAGTAATTTAGAGTCAAAAGATTAAATGTTGAAATTTCATCATTATAGACCATTTTGGTATCGTTCGACAGGTCCGGAGTCATCGTTTTTCATCCGAAAATTGATTTTTTGGACTGTACCAAAAATGATTCAAAATGTCAATTGGATCATGCCTCATGTTGAATAACCACTTTTTAAACCCTCACAGTGACCAAAATTGCCATTTTTACAGAGTTTTGCTTACTCAAAAGCTTCAATTTTGACCCGTTTCAGGCACAGAAATGACTTTAAACACACTTATTTTAGTTGACAAAGTCCTAATTCACATCCAACAGTAATTTAGAGTCAAAAGATTAAATGTTAAAATTTCATCATTATAGACCATTTTGGGATCGTTCGACAGGTCCGGAGTCATCGTTTTTCATCCGAAAATTGATTTTTTGGACTGTACCAAAAATGATTCAAAATGTCAATTGGATCATTCCTCATGTTGAATAACCACTTTTTAAACCCTCACAGTGACAAAAAATTGCAATTTTTACAGAGTTTTGCTTACTCAAAAGCTTCCATTTTGACCCGTTTCAGGCACAGAAATGACTTTAAACACACTTATTCTAGTTGACAAAGTCATAATTCACATCCAACAGTCATTTAGAGTCAAAAGATTAAATGTTGAAATTTCATCATTATAGACCATTTTGGGATCGTTCGACAGGTCCGGAGTCATCGTTTTTCATCCGAAAATTGATTTTTTGGACTGTACCAAAAATGATTCAAAATGTCAATTGGATCATGCCTCATGTTGAATAACCACTTTTTAAACCCTCACAGTGACCAAAATTGCCATTTTTACAGAGTTTTGCTTACTCAAAAGCTTCCATTTTGACCCGTTTCAGGCACAGAAATGACTTTAAACACACTTATTCTAGTTGACAAAGTCATAATTCACATCCAACAGTCATTTAGTGTCAAAAGATTAAATGTTGAAATTTCATCATTATAGACCATTTTGGGATCGTTCGACAGGTCCGGAGTCATCGTTTTTCATCCGAAAATTGATTTTTTGGACTGTACCAAAAATGATTCAAAATGTCAATTGGATCATGCCTCATGTTGAATAACCACTTTTTAAACCCTCACAGTGACCAAAATTGCCATTTTAACAGAGTTTTGCTTACTCAAAAGCTTCCATTTTGACCCGTTTCAGGCACAGAAATGACTTTAAACACACTTATTCTAGTTGACAAAGTCATAATTCACATCCAACAGTAATTTAGAGTCAAAAGATTAAATGTTGAAATTTCATCATTATAGACCATTTTGGTATCGTTCGACAGGTCCGGAGTCATCGTTTTTCATCCGAAAATTGATTTTTTGGACTGTACCAAAAATGATTCAAAATGTCAATTGGATCATGCCTCATGTTGAATAACCACTTTTTAAACCCTCACAGTGACCAAAATTGCCATTTTTACAGAGTTTTGCTTACTCAAAAGCTTCCATTTTGACCCGTTTCAGGCACAGAAATGACTTTAAACACACTTATTCTAGTTGACAAAGTCATAATTCACATCCAACAGTCATTTAGTGTCAAAAGATTAAATGTTGAAATTTCATCATTATAGACCATTTTGGGATCGTTCGACAGGTCCGGAGTCATCGTTTTTCATCCGAAAATTGATTTTTTGGACTGTACCAAAAATGATTCAAAATGTCAATTGGATCATGCCTCATGTTGAATAACCACTTTTTAAACCCTCACAGTGACCAAAATTGCCATTTTAACAGAGTTTTGCTTACTCAAAAGCTTCCATTTTGACCCGTTTCAGGCACAGAAATGACTTTAAACACACTTATTCTAGTTGACAAAGTCATAATTCACATCCAACAGTAATTTAGAGTCAAAAGATTAAATGTTGAAATTTCATCATTATAGACCATTTTGGTATCGTTCGACAGGTCCGGAGTCATCGTTTTTCATCCGAAAATTGATTTTTTGGACTGTACCAAAAATGATTCAAAATGTCAATTGGATCATGCCTCATGTTGAATAACCACTTTTTAAACCCTCACAGTGACCAAAATTGCCATTTTTACAGAGTTTTGCTTACTCAAAAGCTTCCATTTTGACCCGTTTCAGGCACAGAAATGACTTTAAACACACTTATTCTAGTTGACAAAGTCATAATTCACATCCAACAGTAATTTAGAGTCAAAAGATTAAATGTTGAAATTTCATCGTTATAGACCATTTTATGATCGTTCGACAGGTCCGGAGTCATCGTTTTTCATCCGAAAATTGATTTTTTGGACTGTACCAAAAATGATTCAAAATGTCAATTGGATCATGCCTCATGTTGAATAACCACTTTTTAAACCCTCACAGTGACCAAAATTGCCATTTTTACAGAGTTTTGCTTACTCAAAAGCTTCCATTTTGATCCGTTTCAGGCACAGAAATGACTTTAAACACACTTATTCTAGTTGACAAAGTCATAATTCACATCCAACAGTAATTTAGAGTCAAAAGATTAAATGTTGAAATTTCATCATTATAGACCATTTTGGTATCGTTCGACAGGTCCGGAGTCATCGTTTTTCATCCGAAAATTGATTTTTTGGACTGTACCAAAAATGATTCAAAATGTCAATTGGATCATGCCTCATGTTGAATAACCACTTTTTAAACCCTCACAGTGACCAAAATTGCCATTTTTACAGAGTTTTGCTTACTCAAAAGCTTCCATTTTGACCCGTTTCAGGCACAGAAATGACTTTAAACACACTTATTCTAGTTGACAAAGTCATAATTCACATCCAACAGTAATTTAGAGTCAAAAGATTAAATGTTGAAATTTCATCATTATAGACCATTTTGGTATCGTTCGACAGGTCCGGAGTCATCGTTTTTCATCCGAAAATTGATTTTTTGGACTGTACCAAAAATGATTCAAAATGTCAATTGGATCATGCCTCATGTTGAATAACCACTTTTTAAACCCTCACAGTGACCAAAATTGCCATTTTTACAGAGTTTTGCTTACTCAAAAGCTTCCATTTTGACCCGTTTCAGGCACAGAAATGACTTTAAACACACTTATTCTAGTTGACAAAGTCATAATTCACATCCAACAGTCATTTAGTGTCAAAAGATTAAATGTTGAAATTTCATCATTATAGACCATTTTGGGATCGTTCGACAGGTCCGGAGTCATCGTTTTTCATCCGAAAATTGATTTTTTGGACTGTACCAAAAATGATTCAAAATGTCAATTGGATCATGCCTCATGTTGAATAACCACTTTTTAAACCCTCACAGTGACCAAAATTGCCATTTTTACAGAGTTTTGCTTACTCAAAAGCTTCCATTTTGACCCGTTTCAGGCACAGAAATGACTTTAAACAAACTTATTCTAGTTGACAAAGTCATAATTCACATCCAACAGTAATTTAGAGTCAAAAGATTAAATGTTGAAGTTTCATCATTATAGACCATTTTGGTATCGTTCGACAGGTCCGGAGTCATCGTTTTTCATCCGAAAATTGATTTTTTGGACTGTACCAACAATGATTCAAAATGTCAATTGGATCATGCCTCATGTTGAATAACCACTTTTTAAACCCCCACAGTGACCAAAATTGCCATATTTACAGAGTTTTGCTTACTCAAAAGCTTCCATTTTGACCCGTTTCAGGCACAGAAATGACTTTAAACACACTTATTCTAGTTGACAAAGTCATAATTCACATCCAACAGTAATTTAGAGTCAAAAGATTAAATGTTGAAATTTCATCATTATAGACCATTTTGGGAACGTTCGACATGTCCGGAGTCATCGTTTTTCATCCGAAAATTGATTTTTTGGACTGTACCAAAAATGATTCAAAATGTCAATTGGATCATGCCTCATGTTGAATAACCACTTTTTAAACCCTCACAGTGACCAAAATTGCCATTTTAACAGAGTTTTGCTTACTCAAAAGCTTCCATTTTGACCCGTTTCAGGCACAGAAATGACTTTAAACACACTTATTCTAGTTGACAAAGTCATAATTCACATCCAACAGTAATTTAGTGTCAAAAGATTAAATGTTGAAATTTCATCATTATAGACCATTTTGGGATCGTTCGACAGGTCCGGAGTCATCGTTTTTTATCCGAAAATTGATTTTTTGGACTGTACCAAAAATGATTCAAAATGTCAATTGGATCATGCCTCATGTTGAATAACCACTTTTTAAACCCTCACAGTGACCAAAATTGCCATTTTTACAGAGTTTTGCTTACTCAAAAGCTTCCATTTTGACCCGTTTCAGGCACAGAAATGACTTTAAACACACCTATTCTAGTTGACAAAGTCATAATTCACATCCAACAGTAATTTAGAGTCAAAAGATTAAATGTTGAAATTTCATCATTATAGACCATTTTGGTATCGTTCGACAGGTCCGGAGTCATCGTTTTTCATCCGAAAATTGATTTTTTGGACTGTACCAACAATGATTCAAAATGTCAATTGGATCATGCCTCATGTTGAATAACCACTTTTTAAACCCCCACAGTGACCAAAATTGCCATATTTACAGAGTTGTGCTTACTCAAAAGCTTCCATTTTGACCCGTTTCAGGCACAGAAATGACTTTAAACACACTTATTCTAGTTGACAAAGTCAGAATTCACATCCAACAGTAATTTAGAGTCAAAAGATTAAATGTTGAAATTTCATCATTATAGACCATTTTGGGATCGTTCGACAGGTCCGGAGTCATCGTTTTTCATCCGAAAATTGATTTTTTGGACTGTACCAAAAATGATTCAAAATGTCAATTGGATCATGCCTCATGTTGAATAACCACTTTTTAAACCCTCACAGTGACCAAAATTGCAATTTTTACAGAGTTTTGCTTACTCAAAAGCTTCCATTTTGACCCGTTTCAGGCACAGAAATGACTTTAAACACACTTATTCTAGTTGACAAAGTCATAATTCACATCCAACAGTAATTTAGAGTCAAAAGATTAAATGTTGAAATTTCATCATTATAGACCATTTTGGGATCGTTCGACAGGTCCGGAGTCATCGTTTTTTATCCGAAAATTGATTTTTTGGAATGTACCAAAAATGATTCAAAATGTCAATTGGATCATGCCTCATGTTGAATAACCACTTTTTAAACCCTCACAGTGACCAAAATTGCCATTTTTACAGAGTTTTGCTTACTCAAAAGCTTCCATTTTGACCCGTTTCAGGCACAGAAATGACTTTAAACACACTTATTCTAGTTGACAAAGTCATAATTCACATCCAACAGTAATTTAGAGTCAAAAGATTAAATGTTGAAATTTCATCATTATAGACCATTTTGGTATCGTTCGACAGGTCCGGAGTCATCGTTTTTCATCCGAAAATTGATTTTTTGGACTGTACCAAAAATGATTCAAAATGTCAATTGGATCATGCCTCATGTTGAATAACCACTTTTTAAACCCTCACAGTGACCAAAATTGCCATTTTAACAGAGTTTTGCTTACTCAAAAGCTTCCATTTTGACCCGTTTCAGGCACAGAAATGACGTTAAACACACTTATTCTAGTTGACAAAGTCATAATTCACATCCAACAGTCATTTAGAGTCAAAAGATTAAATGTTGAAATTTCATCATTATAGACCATTTTGGGATCGTTCGACAGGTCCGGAGTCATCGTTTTTCATCCGAAAATTGATTTTTTGGACTGTACCAAAAATGATTCAAAATGTCAATTGGATCATGCCTCATGTTGAATAACCACTTTTTAAACCCTCACAGTGACCAAAATTGCCATTTTTACAGAGTTTTGCTTACTCAAAAGCTTCCATTTTGACCCGTTTCAGGCACAGAAATGACTTTAAACACACTTATTCTAGTTGACAAAGTCATAATTCACATCCAACAGTCCTTTAGTGTCAAAAGATTAAATGTTGAAATTTCATCATTATTGACCATTTTGGGATCGTTCGACAGGTCCGGAGTCATCGTTTTTCATCCGAAAATTGATTTTTTGGACTGTACCAAAAATGATTCAAAATGTCAATTGGATCATGCCTCATGTTGAATAACCACTTTTTAAACCCTCACAGTGACCAAAATTGCCATTTTTACAGAGTTTTGCTTACTCAAAAGCTTCCATTTTGACCCGTTTCAGGCACAGAAATGACTTTAAACACACCTATTCTAGTTGACAAAGTCATAATTCACATCCAACAGTAATTTAGAGTCAAAAGATTAAATGTTGAAATTTCATCATTATAGACCATTTTGGTATCGTTCGACAGGTCCGGAGTCATCGTTTTTCATCCGAAAATATATTTTTTGGACTGTACCAACAATGATTCAAAATGTCAATTGGATCATGCCTCATGTTGAATAACCACTTTTTAAACCCCCACAGTGACCAAAATTGCCATATTTACAGAGTTTTGCTTACTCAAAAGCTTCCATTTTGACCCGTTTCAGGCACAGAAATGACTTTAAACACACTTATTCTAGTTGACAAAGTCATAATTCACATCCAACAGTAATTTAGAGTCAAAAGATTAAATGTTGAAATTTCATCATTATAGACCATTTTGGGAACGTTCGACAGGTCCGGAGTCATCGTTTTTCATCCGAAAATTGATTTTTTGGACTGTACCAAAAATGATTCAAAATGTCAATTGGATCAGCCTCATGTTGAATAACCACTTTTTAAACCCTCACAGTGACCAAAATTGCCATTTTAACAGAGTTTTGCTTACTCAAAAGCTTCCATTTTGACCCGTTTCAGGCACAGAAATGACTTTAAACACACTTATTCTAGTTGACAAAGTCATAATTCACATCCAACAGTAATTTAGAGTCAAAAGATTAAATGTTGAAATTTCATCATTATAGACCATTTTGGTATCGTTCGACAGGTCCGGAGTCATCGTTTTTCATCCGAAAATTGATTTTTTGGACTGTACCAAAAATGATTCAAAATGTCAATTGGATCATGCCTCATGTTGAATAACCACTTTTTAAACCCTCACAGTGACCAAAATTGCCATTTTTACAGAGTTTTGCTTACTCAAAAGCTTCCATTTTGACCCGTTTCAGGCACAGAAATGACTTTAAACACAATTATTCTAGTTGACAAAGTCATAATTCACATCCAACAGTAATTTAGAGTCAAAAGATTAAATGTTGAAATTTCATCATTATAGACCATTTTGGGATCGTTCGACAGGTCCGGAGTCATCGTTTTTCATCCGAAAATTGATTTTTTGGACTGTACCAAAAATGATTCAAAATGTCAATTGGATCATGCCTCATGTTGAATAACCACTTTTTAAACCCTCACAGTGACCAAAATTGCCATTTTTACAGAGTTTTGCTTACTCAAAAGCTTCAATTTTGACCCGTTTCAGGCACAGAAATGACTTTAAACACACTTATTTTAGTTGACAAAGTCCTAATTCACATCCAACAGTAATTTAGAGTCAAAAGATTAAATGTTAAAATTTCATCATTATAGACCATTTTGGGATCGTTCGACAGGTCCGGAGTCATCGTTTTTCATCCGAAAATTGATTTTTTGGACTGTACCAAAAATGATTCAAAATGTCAATTGGATCATTCCTCATGTTGAATAACCACTTTTTAAACCCTCACAGTGACAAAAAATTGCAATTTTTACAGAGTTTTGCTTACTCAAAAGCTTCCATTTTGACCCGTTTCAGGCACAGAAATGACTTTAAACACACTTATTCTAGTTGACAAAGTCATAATTCACATCCAACAGTCATTTAGAGTCAAAAGATTAAATGTTGAAATTTCATCATTATAGACCATTTTGGGATCGTTCGACAGGTCCGGAGTCATCGTTTTTCATCCGAAAATTGATTTTTTGGACTGTACCAAAAATGATTCAAAATGTCAATTGGATCATGCCTCATGTTGAATAACCACTTTTTAAACCCTCACAGTGACCAAAATTGCCATTTTTACAGAGTTTTGCTTACTCAAAAGCTTCCATTTTGACCCGTTTCAGGCACAGAAATGACTTTAAACACACTTATTCTAGTTGACAAAGTCATAATTCACATCCAACAGTCCTTTAGTGTCAAAAGATTAAATGTTGAAATTTCATCATTATAGACCATTTTGGTATCGTTCGACAGGTCCGGAGTCATCGTTTTTCATCCGAAAATTGATTTTTTGGACTGTACCAAAAATGATTCAAAATGTCAATTGGATCATGCCTCATGTTGAATAACCACTTTTTAAACCCTCACAGTGACCAAAATTGCCATTTTTACAGAGTTTTGCTTACTCAAAAGCTTCCATTTTGACCCGTTTCAGGCACAGAAATGACTTTAAACACACCTATTCTAGTTGACAAAGTCATAATTCACATCCAACAGTAATTTAGAGTCAAAAGATTAAATGTTGAAATTTCATCATTATAGACCATTTTGGTATCGTTCGACAGGTCCGGAGTCATCGTTTTTCATCCGAAAATTGATTTTTTGGACTGTACCAACAATGATTCAAAATGTCAATTGGATCATGCCTCATGTTGAATAACCACTTTTTAAACCCCCACAGTGACCAAAATTGCCATATTTACAGAGTTTTGCTTACTCAAAAGCTTCCATTTTGACCCGTTTCAGGCACAGAAATGACTTTAAACACACTTATTCTAGTTGACAAAGTCATAATTCACATCCAACAGTAATTTAGAGTCAAAAGATTAAATGTTGAAATTTCATCATTATAGACCACTTTGGGAACGTTCGACATGTCCGGAGTCATCGTTTTTCATCCGAAAATTGATTTTTTGGACTGTACCAAAAATGATTCAAAATGTCAATTGGATCATGCCTCATGTTGAATAACCACTTTTTAAACCCTCACAGTGACCAAAATTGCCATTTTAACAGAGTTTTGCTTACTCAAAAGCTTCCATTTTGACCCGTTTCAGGCACAGAAATGACTTTAAACACACTTATTCTAGTTGACAAAGTCATAATTCACATCCAACAGTAATTTAGAGTCAAAAGATTAAATGTTGAAATTTCATCATTATAGACCATTTTGGTATCGTTCGACAGGTCCGGAGTCATCGTTTTTCATCCGAAAATTGATTTTTTGGACTGTACCAAAAATGATTCAAAATGTCAATTGGATCATGCCTCATGTTGAATAACCACTTTTTAAACCCTCACAGTGACCAAAATTGCCATTTTTACAGAGTTTTGCTTACTCAAAAGCTTCCATTTTGACCCGTTTCAGGCACAGAAATGACTTTAAACACACTTATTCTAGTTGACAAAGTCATAATTCACATCCAACAGTAATTTAGAGTCAAAAGATTAAATGTTGAAATTTCATCGTTATAGACCATTTTATGATTGTTCGACAGGTCCGGAGTCATCGTTTTTCATCCGAAAATTTATTTTTTGGACTGTACCAAAAATGATTCAAAATGTCAATTGGATCATGCCTCATGTTGAATAACCACTTTTTAAACCCTCACAGTGACCAAAATTGCCATTTTTACAGAGTTTTGCTTACTCAAAAGCTTCCATTTTGACCCGTTTCAGGCACAGAAATGACTTTAAACACACTTATTCTAGTTGACAAAGTCATAATTCACATCCAACAGTAATTTAGAGTCAAAAGATTAAATGTTGAAATTTCATCATTATAGACCATTTTGGTATCGTTCGACAGGTCCGGAGTCATCGTTTTTCATCCGAAAATTGATTTTTTGGACTGTACCAAAAATGATTCAAAATGTCAATTGGATCATGCCTCATGTTGAATAACCACTTTTTAAACCCTCACAGTGACCAAAATTGCCATTTTTACAGAATTTTGCTTACTCAAAAGCTTCCATTTTGACCCGTTTCAGGCACAGAAATGACTTTAAACACACTTATTCTAGTTGACAAAGTCATAATTCACATCCAACAGTCATTTAGTGTCAAAAGATTAAATGTTGAAATTTCATCATTATAGACCATTTTGGGATCGTTCGACAGGTCCGGAGTCATCGTTTTTCATCCGAAAATTGATTTTTTGGACTGTACCAAAAATGATTCAAAATGTCAATTGGATCATGCCTCATGTTGAATAACCACTTTTTAAACCCTCACAGTGACCAAAATTGCCATTTTAACAGAGTTTTGCTTACTCAAAAGCTTCCATTTTGACCCGTTTCAGGCACAGAAATGACTTTAAACACACTTATTCTAGTTGACAAAGTCATAATTCACATCCAACAGTAATTTAGAGTCAAAAGATTAAATGTTGAAATTTCATCATTATAGACCATTTTGGTATCGTTCGACAGGTCCGGAGTCATCGTTTTTCATCCGAAAATTGATTTTTTGGACTGTACCAAAAATGATTCAAAATGTCAATTGGATCATGCCTCATGTTGAATAACCACTTTTTAAACCCTCACAGTGACCAAAATTGCCATTTTTACAGAGTTTTGCTTACTCAAAAGCTTCCATTTTGACCCGTTTCAGGCACAGAAATGACTTTAAACACACTTATTCTAGTTGACAAAGTCATAATTCACATCCAACAGTAATTTAGAGTCAAAAGATTAAATGTTGAAATTTCATTGTTATAGACCATTTTATGATCGTTCGACAGGTCCGGAGTCATCGTTTTTCATCCGAAAATTGATTTTTTGGACTGTACCAAAAATGATTCAAAATGTCAATTGGATCATGCCTCATGTTGAATAACCACTTTTTAAACCCTCACAGTGACCAAAATTGCCATTTTTACAGAGTTTTGCTTACTCAAAAGCTTCCATTTTGATCCGTTTCAGGCACAGAAATGACTTTAAACACACTTATTCTAGTTGACAAAGTCATAATTCACATCCAACAGTAATTTAGAGTCAAAAGATTAAATGTTGAAATTTCATCATTATAGACCATTTTGGTATCGTTCGACAGGTCCGGAGTCATCGTTTTTCATCCGAAAATTGATTTATTGGACTGTACCAAAAATGATTCAAAATGTCAATTGGATCATGCCTCATGTTGAATAACCACTTTTTAAACCCTCACAGTGACCAAAATTGCCATTTTTACAGAGTTTTGCTTACTCAAAAGCTTCCATTTTGACCCGTTTCAGGCACAGAAATGACTTTAAACACACTTATTCTAGTTGACAAAGTCATAATTCACATCCAACAGTAATTTAGAGTCAAAAGATTAAATGTTGAAATTTCATCATTATAGACCATTTTGGTATCGTTCGACAGGTCCGGAGTCATCGTTTTTCATCCGAAAATTGATTTTTTGGACTGTACCAAAAATGATTCAAAATGTCAATTGGATCATGCCTCATGTTGAATAACCACTTTTTAAACCCTCACAGTGACCAAAATTGCCATTTTTACAGAGTTTTGCTTACTCAAAAGCTTCCATTTTGACCCGTTTCAGGCACAGAAATGACTTTAAACACACTTATTCTAGTTGACAAAGTCATAATTCACATCCAACAGTCATTTAGTGTCAAAAGATTAAATGTTGAAATTTCATCATTATAGACCATTTTGGGATCGTTCGACAGGTCCGGAGTCATCGTTTTTCATCCGAAAATTGATTTTTTGGACTGTACCAAAAATGATTCAAAATGTCAATTGGATCATGCCTCATGTTGAATAACCACTTTTTAAACCCTCACAGTGACCAAAATTGCCATTTTAACAGAGTTTTGCTTACTCAAAAGCTTCCATTTTGACCCGTTTCAGGCACAGAAATGACTTTAAACACACTTATTCTAGTTGACAAAGTCATAATTCACACCCAACAGTCATTTAGAGTCAAAAGATTAAATGTTGAAATTTCATCATTATAGACCATTTTGGGATCGTTCGACAGGTCCGGAGTCATCGTTTTTCATCCGAAAATTGATTTTTTGGACTGTACCAAAAATGATTCAAAATGTCAATTGGATCATGCCTCATGTTGAATAACCACTTTTTAAACCCTCACAGTGACCAAAATTGCCATTTTTACAGAGTTTTGCTTACTCAAAAGCTTCCATTTTGACCCGTTTCAGGCACAGAAATGACTTTAAACACACTTATTCTAGTTGACAAAGTCATAATTCACATCCAACAGTCCTTTAGTGTCAAAAGATTAAATGTTGAAATTTCATCATTATTGACCATTTTGGGATCGTTCGACAGGTCCGGAGTCATCGTTTTTCATCCGAAAATTGATTTTTTGGACTGTACCAAAAATGATTCAAAATGTCAATTGGATCATGCCTCATGTTGAATAACCACTTTTTAAACCCTCACAGTGACCAAAATTGCCATTTTTACAGAGTTTTGCTTACTCAAAAGCTTCCATTTTGACCCGTTTCAGGCACAGAAATGACTTTAAACACACCTATTCTAGTTGACAAAGTCATAATTCACATCCAACAGTAATTTAGAGTCAAAAGATTAAATGTTGAAATTTCATCATTATAGACCATTTTGGTATCGTTCGACAGGTCCGGAGTCATCGTTTTTCATCCGAAAATTGATTTTTTGGACTGTACCAACAATGATTCAAAATGTCAATTGGATCATGCCTCATGTTGAATAACCACTTTTTAAACCCCCACAGTGACCAAAATTGCCATATTTACAGAGTTTTGCTTACTCAAAAGCTTCCATTTTGACCCGTTTCAGGCACAGAAATGACTTTAAACACACTTATTCTAGTTGACAAAGTCATAATTCACATCCAACAGTAATTTAGAGTCAAAAGATTAAATGTTGAAATTTCATCATTATAGACCACTTTGGGAACGTTCGACATGTCCGGAGTCATCGTTTTTCATCCGAAAATTGATTTTTTGGACTGTACCAAAAATGATTCAAAATGTCAATTGGATCATGCCTCATGTTGAATAACCACTTTTTAAACCCTCACAGTGACCAAAATTGCCATTTTAACAGAGTTTTGCTTACTCAAAAGCTTCCATTTTGACCCGTTTCAGGCACAGAAATGACTTTAAACACACTTATTCTAGTTGACAAAGTCATAATTCACATCCAACAGTAATTTAGAGTCAAAAGATTAAATGTTGAAATTTCATCATTATAGACCATTTTGGTATCGTTCGACAGGTCCGGAGTCATCGTTTTTCATCCGAAAATTGATTTTTTGGACTGTACCAAAAATGATTCAAAATGTCAATTGGATCATGCCTCATGTTGAATAACCACTTTTTAAACCCTCACAGTGACCAAAATTGCCATTTTTACAGAGTTTTGCTTACTCAAAAGCTTCCATTTTGACCCGTTTCAGGCACAGAAATGACTTTAAACACACTTATTCTAGTTGACAAAGTCATAATTCACATCCAACAGTAATTTAGAGTCAAAAGATTAAATGTTGAAATTTCATCGTTATAGACCATTTCATGATCGTTCGACAGGTCCGGAGTCATCGTTTTTCATCCGAAAATTGATTTTTTGGACTGTACCAAAAATGATTCAAAATGTCAATTGGATCATGCCTCATGTTGAATAACCACTTTTTAAACCCTCACAGTGACCAAAATTGCCATTTTTACAGAGTTTTGCTTACTCAAAAGCTTCCATTTTGACCCGTTTCAGGCACAGAAATGACTTTAAACACACTTATTCTAGTTGACAAAGTCATAATTCACATCCAACAGTAATTTAGAGTCAAAAGATTAAATGTTGAAATTTCATCATTATAGACCATTTTGGTATCGTTCGACAGGTCCGGAGTCATCGTTTTTCATCCGAAAATTGATTTTTTGGACTGTACCAAAAATGATTCAAAATGTCAATTGGATCATGCCTCATGTTGAATAACCACTTTTTAAACCCTCACAGTGACCAAAATTGCCATTTTTACAGAGTTTTGCTTACTCAAAAGCTTCCATTTTGACCCGTTTCAGGCACAGAAATGACTTTAAACACACTTATTCTAGTTGACAAAGTCATAATTCACATCCAACAGTCATTTAGTGTCAAAAGATTAAATGTTGAATTTTCATCATTATAGACCATTTTGGGATCGTTCGACAGGTCCGGAGTCATCGTTTTTCATCCGAAAATTGATTTTTTGGACTGTACCAAAAATGATTCAAAATGTCAATTGGATCATGCCTCATGTTGAATAACCACTTTTTAAACCCTCACAGTGACCAAAATTGCCATTTTAACAGAGTTTTGCTTACTCAAAAGCTTCCATTTTGACCCGTTTCAGGCACAGAAATGACTTTAAACACACTTATTCTAGTTGACAAAGTCATAATTCACATCCAACAGTAATTTAGAGTCAAAAGATTAAATGTTGAAATTTCATCGTTATAGACCATTTTATGATCGTTCGACAGGTCCGGAGTCATCGTTTTTCATCCGAAAATTGATTTTTTGGACTGTACCAAAAATGATTCAAAATGTCAATTGGATCATGCCTCATGTTGAATAACCACTTTTTAAACCCTCACAGTGACCAAAATTGCCATTTTTACAGAGTTTTGCTTACTCAAAAGCTTCCATTTTGATCCGTTTCAGGCACAGAAATGACTTTAAACACACTTATTCTAGTTGACAAAGTCATAATTCACATCCAACAGTAATTTAGAGTCAAAAGATTAAATGTTGAAATTTCATCATTATAGACCATTTTGGTATCGTTCGACAGGTCCGGAGTCATCGTTTTTCATCCGAAAATTGATTTTTTGGACTGTACCAAAAATGATTCAAAATGTCAATTGGATCATGCCTCATGTTGAATAACCACTTTTTAAACCCTCACAGTGACCAAAATTGCCATTTTTACAGAGTTTTGCTTACTCAAAAGCTTCCATTTTGACCCGTTTCAGGCACAGAAATGACTTTAAACACACTTATTCTAGTTGACAAAGTCATAATTCACATCCAACAGTAATTTAGAGTCAAAAGATTAAATGTTGAAATTTCATCATTATAGACCATTTTGGTATCGTTCGACAGGTCCGGAGTCATCGTTTTTCATCCGAAAATTGATTTTTTGGACTGTACCAAAAATGATTCAAAATGTCAATTGGATCATGCCTCATGTTGAATAACCACTTTTTAAACCCTCACAGTGACCAAAATTGCCATTTTTACAGAGTTTTGCTTACTCAAAAGCTTCCATTTTGACCCGTTTCAGGCACAGAAATGACTTTAAACACACTTATTCTAGTTGACAAAGTCATAATTCACATCCAACAGTCATTTAGTGTCAAAAGATTAAATGTTGAAATTTCATCATTATAGACCATTTTGGGATCGTTCGACAGGTCCGGAGTCATCGTTTTTCATCCGAAAATTGATTTTTTGGACTGTACCAAAAATGATTCAAAATGTCAATTGGATCATGCCTCATGTTGAATAACCACTTTTTAAACCCTCACAGTGACCAAAATTGCCATTTTTACAGAGTTTTGCTTACTCAAAAGCTTCCATTTTGACCCGTTTCAGGCACAGAAATGACTTTAAACACACTTATTCTAGTTGACAAAGTCATAATTCACATCCAACAGTCCTTTAGTGTCAAAAGATTAAATGTTGAAATTTCATCATTATTGACCATTTTGGGATCGTTCGACAGGTCCGGAGTCATCGTTTTTCATCCGAAAATTGATTTTTTGGACTGTACCAAAAATGATTCAAAATGTCAATTGGATCATGCCTCATGTTGAATAACCACTTTTTAAACCCTCACAGTGACCAAAATTGCCATTTTTACAGAGTTTTGCTTACTCAAAAGCTTCCATTTTGACCCGTTTCAGGCACAGAAATGACTTTAAACACACCTATTCTAGTTGACAAAGTCATAATTCACATCCAACAGTAATTTAGAGTCAAAAGATTAAATGTTGAAATTTCATCATTATAGACCATTTTGGTATCGTTCGACAGGTCCGGAGTCATCGTTTTTCATCCGAAAATTGATTTTTTGGACTGTACCAACAATGATTCAAAATGTCAATTGGATCATGCCTCATGTTGAATAACCACTTTTTAAACCCCCACAGTGACCAAAATTGCCATATTTACAGAGTTTTGCTTACTCAAAAGCTTCCATTTTGACCCGTTTCAGGCACAGAAATGACTTTAAACACACTTATTCTAGTTGACAAAGTCATAATTCACATCCAACAGTAATTTAGAGTCAAAAGATTAAATGTTGAAATTTCATCATTATAGACCATTTTGGGAACGTTCGACATGTCCGGAGTCATCGTTTTTCATCCGAAAATTGATTTTTTGGACTGTACCAAAAATGATTCAAAATGTCAATTGGATCAGCCTCATGTTGAATAACCACTTTTTAAACCCTCACAGTGACCAAAATTGCCATTTTAACAGAGTTTTGCTTACTCAAAAGCTTCCATTTTGACCCGTTTCAGGCACAGAAATGACTTTAAACACACTTATTCTAGTTGACAAAGTCATAATTCACATCCAACAGTAATTTAGAGTCAAAAGATTAAATGTTGAAATTTCATCGTTATAGACCATTTTATGATCGTTCGACAGGTCCGGAGTCATCGTTTTTCATCCGAAAATTGATTTTTTGGACTGTACCAAAAATGATTCAAAATGTCAATTGGATCATGCCTCATGTTGAATAACCACTTTTTAAACCCTCACAGTGACCAAAATTGCCATTTTTACAGAGTTTTGCTTACTCAAAAGCTTCAATTTTGACCCGTTTCAGGCACAGAAATGACTCTAAACACACTTATTTTAGTTGACAAAGTCCTAATTCACATCCAACAGTAATTTAGAGTCAAAAGATTAAATGTTAAAATTTCATCATTATAGACCATTTTGGGATCGTTCGACAGGTCCGGAGTCATCGTTTTTCATCCGAAAATTGATTTTTTGGACTGTACCAAAAATGATTCAAAATGTCAATTGGATCATGCCTCATGTTGAATAACCACTTTTTAAACCCTCACAGTGACCAAAATTGCCATTTTTACAGAGTTTTGCTTACTCAAAAGCTTCAATTTTGACCCGTTTCAGGCACAGAAATGACTTTAAACACACTTATTTTAGTTGACAAAGTCCTAATTCACATCCAACAGTAATTTAGAGTCAAAAGATTAAATGTTAAAATTTCATCATTATAGACCATTTTGGGATCGTTCGACAGGTCCGGAGTCATCGTTTTTCATCCGAAAATTGATTTTTTGGACTGTACCAAAAATGATTCAAAATGTCAATTGGATCATTCCTCATGTTGAATAACCACTTTTTAAACCCTCACAGTGACAAAAAATTGCAATTTTTACAGAGTTTTGCTTACTCAAAAGCTTCCATTTTGACCCGTTTCAGGCACAGAAATGACTTTAAACACACTTATTCTAGTTGACAAAGTCATAATTCACATCCAACAGTCATTTAGAGTCAAAAGATTAAATGTTGAAATTTCATCATTATAGACCATTTTGGGATCGTTCGACAGGTCCGGAGTCATCGTTTTTCATCCGAAAATTGATTTTTTGGACTGTACCAAAAATGATTCAAAATGTCAATTGGATCATGCCTCATGTTGAATAACCACTTTTTAAACCCTCACAGTGACCAAAATTGCCATTTTTACAGAGTTTTGCTTACTCAAAAGCTTCCATTTTGACCCGTTTCAGGCACAGAAATGACTTTAAACACACTTATTCTAGTTGACAAAGTCATAATTCACATCCAACAGTCCTTTAGTGTCAAAAGATTAAATGTTGAAATTTCATCATTATAGACCATTTTGGGATCGTTCGACAGGTCCGGAGTCATCGTTTTTCATCCGAAAATTGATTTTTTGGACTGTACCAAAAATGATTCAAAATGTCAATTGGATCATGCCTCATGTTGAATAACCACTTTTTAAACCCTCACAGTGACCAAAATTGCCATTTTTACAGAGTTTTGCTTACTCAAAAGCTTCCATTTTGACCCGTTTCAGGCACAGAAATGACTTTAAACACACCTATTCTAGTTGACAAAGTCATAATTCACATCCAACAGTAATTTAGAGTCAAAAGATTAAATGTTGAAATTTCATCATTATAGACCATTTTGGTATCGTTCGACAGGTCCGGAGTCATCGTTTTTCATCCGAAAATTGATTTTTTGGACTGTACCAACAATGATTCAAAATGTCAATTGGATCATGCCTCATGTTGAATAACCACTTTTTAAACCCCCACAGTGACCAAAATTGCCATATTTACAGAGTTTTGCTTACTCAAAAGCTTCCATTTTGACCCGTTTCAGGCACAGAAATGACTTTAAACACACTTATTCTAGTTGACAAAGTCATAATTCACATCCAACAGTAATTTAGAGTCAAAAGATTAAATGTTGAAATTTCATCATTATAGACCACTTTGGGAACGTTCGACATGTCCGGAGTCATCGTTTTTCATCCGAAAATTGATTTTTTGGACTGTACCAAAAATGATTCAAAATGTCAATTGGATCATGCCTCATGTTGAATAACCACTTTTTAAACCCTCACAGTGACCAAAATTGCCATTTTAACAGAGTTTTGCTTACTCAAAAGCTTCCATTTTGACCCGTTTCAGGCACAGAAATGACTTTAAACACACTTATTCTAGTTGACAAAGTCATAATTCACATCCAACAGTAATTTAGAGTCAAAAGATTAAATGTTGAAATTTCATCATTATAGACCATTTTGGTATCGTTCGACAGGTCCGGAGTCATCGTTTTTCATCCGAAAATTGATTTTTTGGACTGTACCAAAAATGATTCAAAATGTCAATTGGATCATGCCTCATGTTGAATAACCACTTTTTAAACCCTCACAGTGACCAAAATTGCCATTTTTACAGAGTTTTGCTTACTCAAAAGCTTCCATTTTGACCCGTTTCAGGCACAGAAATGACTTTAAACACACTTATTCTAGTTGACAAAGTCATAATTCACATCCAACAGTAATTTAGAGTCAAAAGATTAAATGTTGAAATTTCATCGTTATAGACCATTTTATGATTGTTCGACAGGTCCGGAGTCATCGTTTTTCATCCGAAAATTTATTTTTTGGACTGTACCAAAAATGATTCAAAATGTCAATTGGATCATGCCTCATGTTGAATAACCACTTTTTAAACCCTCACAGTGACCAAAATTGCCATTTTTACAGAGTTTTGCTTACTCAAAAGCTTCCATTTTGACCCGTTTCAGGCACAGAAATGACTTTAAACACACTTATTCTAGTTGACAAAGTCATAATTCACATCCAACAGTAATTTAGAGTCAAAAGATTAAATGTTGAAATTTCATCATTATAGACCATTTTGGTATCGTTCGACAGGTCCGGAGTCATCGTTTTTCATCCGAAAATTGATTTTTTGGACTGTACCAAAAATGATTCAAAATGTCAATTGGATCATGCCTCATGTTGAATAACCACTTTTTAAACCCTCACAGTGACCAAAATTGCCATTTTTACAGAATTTTGCTTACTCAAAAGCTTCCATTTTGACCCGTTTCAGGCACAGAAATGACTTTAAACACACTTATTCTAGTTGACAAAGTCATAATTCACATCCAACAGTCATTTAGTGTCAAAAGATTAAATGTTGAAATTTCATCATTATAGACCATTTTGGGATCGTTCGACAGGTCCGGAGTCATCGTTTTTCATCCGAAAATTGATTTTTTGGACTGTACCAAAAATGATTCAAAATGTCAATTGGATCATGCCTCATGTTGAATAACCACTTTTTAAACCCTCACAGTGACCAAAATTGCCATTTTAACAGAGTTTTGCTTACTCAAAAGCTTCCATTTTGACCCGTTTCAGGCACAGAAATGACTTTAAACACACTTATTCTAGTTGACAAAGTCATAATTCACATCCAACAGTAATTTAGAGTCAAAAGATTAAATGTTGAAATTTCATCATTATAGACCATTTTGGTATCGTTCGACAGGTCCGGAGTCATCGTTTTTCATCCGAAAATTGATTTTTTGGACTGTACCAAAAATGATTCAAAATGTCAATTGGATCATGCCTCATGTTGAATAACCACTTTTTAAACCCTCACAGTGACCAAAATTGCCATTTTTACAGAGTTTTGCTTACTCAAAAGCTTCCATTTTGACCCGTTTCAGGCACAGAAATGACTTTAAACACACTTATTCTAGTTGACAAAGTCATAATTCACATCCAACAGTAATTTAGAGTCAAAAGATTAAATGTTGAAATTTCATTGTTATAGACCATTTTATGATCGTTCGACAGGTCCGGAGTCATCGTTTTTCATCCGAAAATTGATTTTTTGGACTGTACCAAAAATGATTCAAAATGTCAATTGGATCATGCCTCATGTTGAATAACCACTTTTTAAACCCTCACAGTGACCAAAATTGCCATTTTTACAGAGTTTTGCTTACTCAAAAGCTTCCATTTTGATCCGTTTCAGGCACAGAAATGACTTTAAACACACTTATTCTAGTTGACAAAGTCATAATTCACATCCAACAGTAATTTAGAGTCAAAAGATTAAATGTTGAAATTTCATCATTATAGACCATTTTGGTATCGTTCGACAGGTCCGGAGTCATCGTTTTTCATCCGAAAATTGATTTTTTGGACTGTACCAAAAATGATTCAAAATGTCAATTGGATCATGCCTCATGTTGAATAACCACTTTTTAAACCCTCACAGTGACCAAAATTGCCATTTTTACAGAGTTTTGCTTACTCAAAAGCTTCCATTTTGACCCGTTTCAGGCACAGAAATGACTTTAAACACACTTATTCTAGTTGACAAAGTCATAATTCACATCCAACAGTAATTTAGAGTCAAAAGATTAAATGTTGAAATTTCATCATTATAGACCATTTTGGTATCGTTCGACAGGTCCGGAGTCATCGTTTTTCATCCGAAAATTGATTTTTTGGACTGTACCAAAAATGATTCAAAATGTCAATTGGATCATGCCTCATGTTGAATAACCACTTTTTAAACCCTCACAGTGACCAAAATTGCCATTTTTACAGAGTTTTGCTTACTCAAAAGCTTCCATTTTGACCCGTTTCAGGCACAGAAATGACTTTAAACACACTTATTCTAGTTGACAAAGTCATAATTCACATCCAACAGTCATTTAGTGTCAAAAGATTAAATGTTGAAATTTCATCATTATAGACCATTTTGGGATCGTTCGACAGGTCCGGAGTCATCGTTTTTCATCCGAAAATTGATTTTTTGGACTGTACCAAAAATGATTCAAAATGTCAATTGGATCATGCCTCATGTTGAATAACCACTTTTTAAACCCTCACAGTGACCAAAATTGCCATTTTAACAGAGTTTTGCTTACTCAAAAGCTTCCATTTTGACCCGTTTCAGGCACAGAAATGACTTTAAACACACTTATTCTAGTTGACAAAGTCATAATTCACATCCAACAGTCATTTAGAGTCAAAAGATTAAATGTTGAAATTTCATCATTATAGACCATTTTGGGATCGTTCGACAGGTCCGGAGTCATCGTTTTTCATCCGAAAATTGATTTTTTGGACTGTACCAAAAATGATTCAAAATGTCAATTGGATCATGCCTCATGTTGAATAACCACTTTTTAAACCCTCACAGTGACCAAAATTGCCATTTTTACAGAGTTTTGCTTACTCAAAAGCTTCCATTTTGACCCGTTTCAGGCACAGAAATGACTTTAAACACACTTATTCTAGTTGACAAAGTCATAATTCACATCCAACAGTCCTTTAGTGTCAAAAGATTAAATGTTGAAATTTCATCATTATTGACCATTTTGGGATCGTTCGACAGGTCCGGAGTCATCGTTTTTCATCCGAAAATTGATTTTTTGGACTGTACCAAAAATGATTCAAAATGTCAATTGGATCATGCCTCATGTTGAATAACCACTTTTTAAACCCTCACAGTGACCAAAATTGCCATTTTTACAGAGTTTTGCTTACTCAAAAGCTTCCATTTTGACCCGTTTCAGGCACAGAAATGACTTTAAACACACCTATTCTAGTTGACAAAGTCATAATTCACATCCAACAGTAATTTAGAGTCAAAAGATTAAATGTTGAAATTTCATCATTATAGACCATTTTGGTATCGTTCGACAGGTCCGGAGTCATCGTTTTTCATCCGAAAATTGATTTTTTGGACTGTACCAACAATGATTCAAAATGTCAATTGGATCATGCCTCATGTTGAATAACCACTTTTTAAACCCCCACAGTGACCAAAATTGCCATATTTACAGAGTTTTGCTTACTCAAAAGCTTCCATTTTGACCCGTTTCAGGCACAGAAATGACTTTAAACACACTTATTCTAGTTGACAAAGTCATAATTCACATCCAACAGTAATTTAGAGTCAAAAGATTAAATGTTGAAATTTCATCATTATAGACCACTTTGGGAACGTTCGACATGTCCGGAGTCATCGTTTTTCATCCGAAAATTGATTTTTTGGACTGTACCAAAAATGATTCAAAATGTCAATTGGATCATGCCTCATGTTGAATAACCACTTTTTAAACCCTCACAGTGACCAAAATTGCCATTTTAACAGAGTTTTGCTTACTCAAAAGCTTCCATTTTGACCCGTTTCAGGCACAGAAATGACTTTAAACACACTTATTCTAGTTGACAAAGTCATAATTCACATCCAACAGTAATTTAGCGTCAAAAGATTAAATGTTGAAATTTCATCATTATAGACCATTTTGGTATCGTTCGACAGGTCCGGAGTCATCGTTTTTCATCCGAAAATTGATTTTTTGGACTGTACCAAAAATGATTCAAAATGTCAATTGGATCATGCCTCATGTTGAATAACCACTTTTTAAACCCTCACAGTGACCAAAATTGCCATTTTTACAGAGTTTTGCTTACTCAAAAGCTTCCATTTTGACCCGTTTCAGGCACAGAAATGACTTTAAACACACTTATTCTAGTTGACAAAGTCATAATTCACATCCAACAGTAATTTAGAGTCAAAAGATTAAATGTTGAAATTTCATCGTTATAGACCATTTCATGATCGTTCGACAGGTCCGGAGTCATCGTTTTTCATCCGAAAATTGATTTTTTGGACTGTACCAAAAATGATTCAAAATGTCAATTGGATCATGCCTCATGTTGAATAACCACTTTTTAAACCCTCACAGTGACCAAAATTGCCATTTTTACAGAGTTTTGCTTACTCAAAAGCTTCCATTTTGACCCGTTTCAGGCACAGAAATGACTTTAAACACACTTATTCTAGTTGACAAAGTCATAATTCACATCCAACAGTAATTTAGAGTCAAAAGATTAAATGTTGAAATTTCATCATTATAGACCATTTTGGTATCGTTCGACAGGTCCGGAGTCATCGTTTTTCATCCGAAAATTGATTTTTTGGACTGTACCAAAAATGATTCAAAATGTCAATTGGATCATGCCTCATGTTGAATAACCACTTTTTAAACCCTCACAGTGACCAAAATTGCCATTTTTACAGAGTTTTGCTTACTCAAAAGCTTCCATTTTGACCCGTTTCAGGCACAGAAATGACTTTAAACACACTTATTCTAGTTGACAAAGTCATAATTCACATCCAACAGTCATTTAGTGTCAAAAGATTAAATGTTGAATTTTCATCATTATAGACCATTTTGGGATCGTTCGACAGGTCCGGAGTCATCGTTTTTCATCCGAAAATTGATTTTTTGGACTGTACCAAAAATGATTCAAAATGTCAATTGGATCATGCCTCATGTTGAATAACCACTTTTTAAACCCTCACAGTGACCAAAATTGCCATTTTAACAGAGTTTTGCTTACTCAAAAGCTTCCATTTTGACCCGTTTCAGGCACAGAAATGACTTTAAACACACTTATTCTAGTTGACAAAGTCATAATTCACATCCAACAGTAATTTAGAGTCAAAAGATTAAATGTTGAAATTTCATCGTTATAGACCATTTTATGATCGTTCGACAGGTCCGGAGTCATCGTTTTTCATCCGAAAATTGATTTTTTGGACTGTACCAAAAATGATTCAAAATGTCAATTGGATCATGCCTCATGTTGAATAACCACTTTTTAAACCCTCACAGTGACCGAAATTGCCATTTTTACAGAGTTTTGCTTACTCAAAAGCTTCCATTTTGATCCGTTTCAGGCACAGAAATGACTTTAAACACACTTATTCTAGTTGACAAAGTCATAATTCACATCCAACAGTAATTTAGAGTCAAAAGATTAAATGTTGAAATTTCATCATTATAGACCATTTTGGTATCGTTCGACAGGTCCGGAGTCATCGTTTTTCATCCGAAAATTGATTTTTTGGACTGTACCAAAAATGATTCAAAATGTCAATTGGATCATGCCTCATGTTGAATAACCACTTTTTAAACCCTCACAGTGACCAAAATTGCCATTTTTACAGAGTTTTGCTTACTCAAAAGCTTCCATTTTGACCCGTTTCAGGCACAGAAATGACTTTAAACACACTTATTCTAGTTGACAAAGTCATAATTCACATCCAACAGTAATTTAGAGTCAAAAGATTAAATGTTGAAATTTCATCATTATAGACCATTTTGGTATCGTTCGACAGGTCCGGAGTCATCGTTTTTCATCCGAAAATTGATTTTTTGGACTGTACCAAAAATGATTCAAAATGTCAATTGGATCATGCCTCATGTTGAATAACCACTTTTTAAACCCTCACAGTGACCAAAATTGCCATTTTTACAGAGTTTTGCTTACTCAAAAGCTTCCATTTTGACCCGTTTCAGGCACAGAAATGACTTTAAACACACTTATTCTAGTTGACAAAGTCATAATTCACATCCAACAGTCATTTAGTGTCAAAAGATTAAATGTTGAAATTTCATCATTATAGACCATTTTGGGATCGTTCGACAGGTCCGGAGTCATCGTTTTTCATCCGAAAATTGATTTTTTGGACTGTACCAAAAATGATTCAAAATGTCAATTGGATCATGCCTCATGTTGAATAACCACTTTTTAAACCCTCACAGTGACCAAAATTGCCATTTTTACAGAGTTTTGCTTACTCAAAAGCTTCCATTTTGACCCGTTTCAGGCACAGAAATGACTTTAAACACACTTATTCTAGTTGACAAAGTCATAATTCACATCCAACAGTCCTTTAGTGTCAAAAGATTAAATGTTGAAATTTCATCATTATTGACCATTTTGGGATCGTTCGACAGGTCCGGAGTCATCGTTTTTCATCCGAAAATTGATTTTTTGGACTGTACCAAAAATGATTCAAAATGTCAATTGGATCATGCCTCATGTTGAATAACCACTTTTTAAACCCTCACAGTGACCAAAATTGCCATTTTTACAGAGTTTTGCTTACTCAAAAGCTTCCATTTTGACCCGTTTCAGGCACAGAAATGACTTTAAACACACCTATTCTAGTTGACAAAGTCATAATTCACATCCAACAGTAATTTAGAGTCAAAAGATTAAATGTTGAAATTTCATCATTATAGACCATTTTGGTATCGTTCGACAGGTCCGGAGTCATCGTTTTTCATCCGAAAATTGATTTTTTGGACTGTACCAACAATGATTCAAAATGTCAATTGGATCATGCCTCATGTTGAATAACCACTTTTTAAACCCCCACAGTGACCAAAATTGCCATATTTACAGAGTTTTGCTTACTCAAAAGCTTCCATTTTGACCCGTTTCAGGCACAGAAATGACTTTAAACACACTTATTCTAGTTGACAAAGTCATAATTCACATCCAACAGTAATTTAGAGTCAAAAGATTAAATGTTGAAATTTCATCATTATAGACCATTTTGGGAACGTTCGACATGTCCGGAGTCATCGTTTTTCATCCGAAAATTGATTTTTTGGACTGTACCAAAAATGATTCAAAATGTCAATTGGATCAGCCTCATGTTGAATAACCACTTTTTAAACCCTCACAGTGACCAAAATTGCCATTTTAACAGAGTTTTGCTTACTCAAAAGCTTCCATTTTGACCCGTTTCAGGCACAGAAATGACTTTAAACACACTTATTCTAGTTGACAAAGTCATAATTCACATCCAACAGTAATTTAGAGTCAAAAGATTAAATGTTGAAATTTCATCGTTATAGACCATTTTATGATCGTTCGACAGGTCCGGAGTCATCGTTTTTCATCCGAAAATTGATTTTTTGGACTGTACCAAAAATGATTCAAAATGTCAATTGGATCATGCCTCATGTTGAATAACCACTTTTTAAACCCTCACAGTGACCAAAATTGCCATTTTTACAGAGTTTTGCTTACTCAAAAGCTTCAATTTTGACCCGTTTCAGGCACAGAAATGACTCTAAACACACTTATTTTAGTTGACAAAGTCCTAATTCACATCCAACAGTAATTTAGAGTCAAAAGATTAAATGTTAAAATTTCATCATTATAGACCATTTTGGGATCGTTCGACAGGTCCGGAGTCATCGTTTTTCATCCGAAAATTGATTTTTTGGACTGTACCAAAAATGATTCAAAATGTCAATTGGATCATGCCTCATGTTGAATAACCACTTTTTAAACCCTCACAGTGACCAAAATTGCCATTTTTACAGAGTTTTGCTTACTCAAAAGCTTCAATTTTGACCCGTTTCAGGCACAGAAATGACTTTAAACACACTTATTTTAGTTGACAAAGTCCTAATTCACATCCAACAGTAATTTAGAGTCAAAAGATTAAATGTTAAAATTTCATCATTATAGACCATTTTGGGATCGTTCGACAGGTCCGGAGTCATCGTTTTTCATCCGAAAATTGATTTTTTGGACTGTACCAAAAATGATTCAAAATGTCAATTGGATCATTCCTCATGTTGAATAACCACTTTTTAAACCCTCACAGTGACAAAAAATTGCAATTTTTACAGAGTTTTGCTTACTCAAAAGCTTCCATTTTGACCCGTTTCAGGCACAGAAATGACTTTAAACACACTTATTCTAGTTGACAAAGTCATAATTCACATCCAACAGTCATTTAGAGTCAAAAGATTAAATGTTGAAATTTCATCATTATAGACCATTTTGGGATCGTTCGACAGGTCCGGAGTCATCGTTTTTCATCCGAAAATTGATTTTTTGGACTGTACCAAAAATGATTCAAAATGTCAATTGGATCATGCCTCATGTTGAATAACCACTTTTTAAACCCTCACAGTGACCAAAATTGCCATTTTTACAGAGTTTTGCTTACTCAAAAGCTTCCATTTTGACCCGTTTCAGGCACAGAAATGACTTTAAACACACTTATTCTAGTTGACAAAGTCATAATTCACATCCAACAGTCCTTTAGTGTCAAAAGATTAAATGTTGAAATTTCATCATTATAGACCATTTTGGGATCGTTCGACAGGTCCGGAGTCATCGTTTTTCATCCGAAAATTGATTTTTTGGACTGTACCAAAAATGATTCAAAATGTCAATTGGATCATGCCTCATGTTGAATAACCACTTTTTAAACCCTCACAGTGACCAAAATTGCCATTTTTACAGAGTTTTGCTTACTCAAAAGCTTCCATTTTGACCCGTTTCAGGCACAGAAATGACTTTAAACACACCTATTCTAGTTGACAAAGTCATAATTCACATCCAACAGTAATTTAGAGTCAAAAGATTAAATGTTGAAATTTCATCATTATAGACCATTTTGGTATCGTTCGACAGGTCCGGAGTCATCGTTTTTCATCCGAAAATTGATTTTTTGGACTGTACCAACAATGATTCAAAATGTCAATTGGATCATGCCTCATGTTGAATAACCACTTTTTAAACCCCCACAGTGACCAAAATTGCCATATTTACAGAGTTTTGCTTACTCAAAAGCTTCCATTTTGACCCGTTTCAGGCACAGAAATGACTTTAAACACACTTATTCTAGTTGACAAAGTCATAATTCACATCCAACAGTAATTTAGAGTCAAAAGATTAAATGTTGAAATTTCATCATTATAGACCATTTTGGGAACGTTCGACATGTCCGGAGTCATCGTTTTTCATCCGAAAATTGATTTTTTGGACTGTACCAAAAATGATTCAAAATGTCAATTGGATCATGCCTCATGTTGAATAACCACTTTTTAAACCCTCACAGTGACCAAAATTGCCATTTTAACAGAGTTTTGCTTACTCAAAAGCTTCCATTTTGACCCGTTTCAGGCACAGAAATGACTTTAAACACACTTATTCTAGTTGACAAAGTCATAATTCACATCCAACAGTAATTTAGAGTCAAAAGATTAAATGTTGAAATTTCATCATTATAGACCATTTTGGTATCGTTCGACAGGTCCGGAGTCATCGTTTTTCATCCGAAAATTGATTTTTTGGACTGTACCAAAAATGATTCAAAATGTCAATTGGATCATGCCTCATGTTGAATAACCACTTTTTAAACCCTCACAGTGACCAAAATTGCCATTTTTACAGAGTTTTGCTTACTCAAAAGCTTCCATTTTGACCCGTTTCAGGCACAGAAATGACTTTAAACACACTTATTCTAGTTGACAAAGTCATAATTCACATCCAACAGTAATTTAGAGTCAAAAGATTAAATGTTGAAATTTCATCGTTATAGACCATTTTATGATCGTTCGACAGGTCCGGAGTCATCGTTTTTCATCCGAAAATTGATTTTTTGGACTGTACCAAAAATGATTCAAAATGTCAATTGGATCATGCCTCATGTTGAATAACCACTTTTTAAACCCTCACAGTGACCAAAATTGCCATTTTTACAGAGTTTTGCTTACTCAAAAGCTTCCATTTTGACCCGTTTCAGGCACAGAAATGACTTTAAACACACTTATTCTAGTTGACAAAGTCATAATTCACATCCAACAGTAATTTAGAGTCAAAAGATTAAATGTTGAAATTTCATCATTATAGACCATTTTGGTATCGTTCGACAGGTCCGGAGTCATCGTTTTTCATCTGAAAATTGATTTTTTGGACTGTACCAAAAATGATTCAAAATGTCAATTGGATCATGCCTCATGTTGAATAACCACTTTTTAAACCCTCACAGTGACCAAAATTGCCATTTTTACAGAGTTTTGCTTACTCAAAAGCTTCCATTTTGACCCGTTTCAGGCACAGAAATGACTTTAAACACACTTATTCTAGTTGACAAAGTCATAATTCACATCCAACAGTCATTTAGTGTCAAAAGATTAAATGTTGAAATTTCATCATTATAGACCATTTTGGGATCGTTCGACAGGTCCGGAGTCATCGTTTTTCATCCGAAAATTGATTTTTTGGACTGTACCAAAAATGATTCAAAATGTCAATTGGATCATGCCTCATGTTGAATAACCACTTTTTAAACCCTCACAGTGACCAAAATTGCCATTTTAACAGAGTTTTGCTTACTCAAAAGCTTCCATTTTGACCCGTTTCAGGCACAGAAATGACTTTAAACACACTTATTCTAGTTGACAAAGTCATAATTCACATCCAACAGTAATTTAGAGTCAAAAGATTAAATGTTGAAATTTCATCATTATAGACCATTTTGGTATCGTTCGACAGGTCCGGAGTCATCGTTTTTCATCCGAAAATTGATTTTTTGGACTGTACCAAAAATGATTCAAAATGTCAATTGGATCATGCCTCATGTTGAATAACCACTTTTTAAACCCTCACAGTGACCAAAATTGCCATTTTTACAGAGTTTTGCTTACTCAAAAGCTTCCATTTTGACCCGTTTCAGGCACAGAAATGACTTTAAACACACTTATTCTAGTTGACAAAGTCATAATTCACATCCAACAGTAATTTAGAGTCAAAAGATTAAATGTTGAAATTTCATCGTTATAGACCATTTTATGATCGTTCGACAGGTCCGGAGTCATCGTTTTTCATCCGAAAATTGATTTTTTGGACTGTACCAAAAATGATTCAAAATGTCAATTGGATCATGCCTCATGTTGAATAACCACTTTTTAAACCCTCACAGTGACCAAAATTGCCATTTTTACAGAGTTTTGCTTACTCAAAAGCTTCCATTTTGATCCGTTTCAGGCACAGAAATGACTTTAAACACACTTATTCTAGTTGACAAAGTCATAATTCACATCCAACAGTAATTTAGAGTCAAAAGATTAAATGTTGAAATTTCATCATTATAGACCATTTTGGTATCGTTCGACAGGTCCGGAGTCATCGTTTTTCATCCGAAAATTGATTTTTTGGACTGTACCAAAAATGATTCAAAATGTCAATTGGATCATGCCTCATGTTGAATAACCACTTTTTAAACCCTCACAGTGACCAAAATTGCCATTTTTACAGAGTTTTGCTTACTCAAAAGCTTCCATTTTGACCCGTTTCAGGCACAGAAATGACTTTAAACACACTTATTCTAGTTGACAAAGTCATAATTCACATCCAACAGTAATTTAGAGTCAAAAGATTAAATGTTGAAATTTCATCATTATAGACCATTTTGGTATCGTTCGACAGGTCCGGAGTCATCGTTTTTCATCCGAAAATTGATTTTTTGGACTGTACCAAAAATGATTCAAAATGTCAATTGGATCATGCCTCATGTTGAATAACCACTTTTTAAACCCTCACAGTGACCAAAATTGCCATTTTTACAGAGTTTTGCTTACTCAAAAGCTTCCATTTTGACCCGTTTCAGGCACAGAAATGACTTTAAACACACTTATTCTAGTTGACAAAGTCATAATTCACATCCAACAGTAATTTAGAGTCAAAAGATTAAATGTTGAAATTTCATCGTTATAGACCATTTTATGATCGTTCGACAGGTCCGGAGTCATCGTTTTTCATCCGAAAATTGATTTTTTGGACTGTACCAAAAATGATTCAAAATGTCAATTGGATCATGCCTCATGTTGAATAACCACTTTTTAAACCCTCACAGTGACCAAAATTGCCATTTTTACAGAGTTTTGCTTACTCAAAAGCTTCCATTTTGATCCGTTTCAGGCACAGAAATGACTTTAAACACACTTATTCTAGTTGACAAAGTCATAATTCACATCCAACAGTAATTTAGAGTCAAAAGATTAAATGTTGAAATTTCATCATTATAGACCATTTTGGTATCGTTCGACAGGTCCGGAGTCATCGTTTTTCATCCGAAAATTGATTTTTTGGACTGTACCAAAAATGATTCAAAATGTCAATTGGATCATGCCTCATGTTGAATAACCACTTTTTAAACCCTCACAGTGACCAAAATTGCCATTATTACAGAGTTTTGCTTACTCAAAAGCTTCCATTTTGACCCGTTTCAGGCACAGAAATGACTTTAAACACACTTATTCTAGTTGACAAAGTCATAATTCACATCCAACAGTAATTTAGAGTCAAAAGATTAAATGTTGAAATTTCATCATTATAGACCATTTTGGTATCGTTCGACAGGTCCGGAGTCATCGTTTTTCATCCGAAAATTGATTTTTTGGACTGTACCAAAAATGATTCAAAATGTCAATTGGATCATGCCTCATGTTGAATAACCACTTTTTAAACCCTCACAGTGACCAAAATTGCCATTTTTACAGAGTTTTGCTTACTCAAAAGCTTCCATTTTGACCCGTTTCAGGCACAGAAATGACTTTAAACACACTTATTCTAGTTGACAAAGTCATAATTCACATCCAACAGTCATTTAGTGTCAAAAGATTAAATGTTGAAATTTCATCATTATAGACCATTTTGGGATCGTTCGACAGGTCCGGAGTCATCGTTTTTCATCCGAAAATTGATTTTTTGGACTGTACCAAAAATGATTCAAAATGTCAATTGGATCATGCCTCATGTTGAATAACCACTTTTTAAACCCTCACAGTGACCAAAATTGCCATTTTTACAGAGTTTTGCTTACTCAAAAGCTTCCATTTTGACCCGTTTCAGGCACAGAAATGACTTTAAACACACTTATTCTAGTTGACAAAGTCATAATTCACATCCAACAGTAATTTAGAGTCAAAAGATTAAATGTTGAAATTTCATCATTATAGACCATTTTGGTATCGTTCGACAGGTCCGGAGTCATCGTTTTTCATCCGAAAATTGATTTTTTGGACTGTACCAACAATGATTCAAAATGTCAATTGGATCATGCCTCATGTTGAATAACCACTTTTTAAACCCCCACAGTGACCAAAATTGCCATATTTACAGAGTTTTGCTTACTCAAAAGCTTCCATTTTGACCCGTTTCAGGCACAGAAATGACTTTAAACACACTTATTCTAGTTGACAAAGTCATAATTCACATCCAACAGTAATTTAGAGTCAAAAGATTAAATGTTGAAATTTCATCATTATAGACCATTTTGGGAACGTTCGACATGTCCGGAGTCATCGTTTTTCATCCGAAAATTGATTTTTTGGACTGTACCAAAAATGATTCAAAATGTCAATTGGATCATGCCTCATGTTGAATAACCACTTTTTAAACCCTCACAGTGACCAAAATTGCCATTTTAACAGAGTTTTGCTTACTCAAAAGCTTCCATTTTGACCCGTTTCAGGCACAGAAATGACTTTAAACACACTTATTCTAGTTGACAAAGTCATAATTCACATCCAACAGTAATTTAGAGTCAAAAGATTAAATGTTGAAATTTCATCGTTATAGACCATTTTATGATCGTTCGACAGGTCCGGAGTCATCGTTTTTCATCCGAAAATTGATTTTTTGGACTGTACCAAAAATGATTCAAAATGTCAATTGGATCATGCCTCATGTTGAATAACCACTTTTTAAACCCTCACAGTGACCAAAATTGCCATTTTTACAGAGTTTTGCTTACTCAAAAGCTTCCATTTTGACCCGTTTCAGGCACAGAAATGACTTTAAACACACTTATTCTAGTTGACAAAGTCATAATTCACATCCAACAGTAATTTAGAGTCAAAAGATTAAATGTTGAAATTTCATCATTATAGACCATTTTGGTATAGTTCGACAGGTCCGGAGTCATCGTTTTTCTTCCGAAAATTGATTTTTTGGACTGTACCAAAAATGATTCAAAATGTCAATTGGATCATGCCTCATGTTGAATAACCACTTTTTAAACCCTCACAGTGACAAAAAATTGCCATTTTTACAGAGTTTTGCTTACTCAAAAGCTTCCATTTTGACCCGTTTCAGGCACAGAAATGACTTTAAACACACTTATTCTAGTTGACAAAGTCATAATTCACATCCAACAGTCATTTAGAGTCAAAAGATTAAATGTTGAAATTTCATCATTATAGACCATTTTGGGATCGTTCGGCAGGTCCGGAGTCATCGTTTTTCATCCGAAAATTGATTTTTTGGACTGTACCAAAAATGATTCAAAATGTCAATTGGATCATGCCTCATGTTGAATAACCACTTTTTAAACCCTCACAGTGACCAAAATTGCCATTTTTACAGAGTTTTGCTTACTCAAAAGCTTCCATTTTGACCCGTTTCAGGCACAGAAATGACTTTAAACACACTTATTCTAGTTGACAAAGTCATAATTCACATCCAACAGTAATTTAGAGTCAAAAGATTAAATGTTGAAATTTCATCATTATAGACCATTTTGGTATCGTTCGACAGGTCCGGAGTCATCGTTTTTCATCCGAAAATTGATTTTTTGGACTGTACCAATAATGATTCAAAATGTCAATTGGATCATGCCTCATGTTGAATAACCACTTTTTAAACCCCCACAGTGACCAAAATTGCCATATTTACAGAGTTTTGCTTACTCAAAAGCTTCCATTTTGACCCGTTTCAGGCACAGAAATGACTTTAAACACACTTATTCTAGTTGACAAAGTCATAATTCACATCCAACAGTAATTTAGAGTCAAAAGATTAAATGTTGAAATTTCATCATTATAGACCATTTTGGGAACGTTCGACATGTCCGGAGTCATCGTTTTTCATCCGAAAATTGATTTTTTGGACTGTACCAAAAATGATTCGAAATGTCAATTGGATCATGCCTCATGTTGAATAACCACTTTTTAAACCCTCACAGTGACCAAAATTGCCATTTTTACAGAGTTTTGCTTACTCAAAAGCTTCCATTTTGACCCGTTTCAGGCACAGAAATGACTTTAAACACACTTATTCTAGTTGACAAAGTCATAATTCACATCCAACAGTAATTTAGAGTCAAAAGATTAAGTGTTGAAATTTCATCATTATAGACCATTTTGGTATCGTTCGACAGGTCCGGAGTCATCGTTTTTCATCCGAAAATTGATTTTTTGGACTGTACCAAAAATGATTCAAAATGTCAATTGGATCATGCCTCATGTTGAATAACCACTTTTTAAACCCTCACAGTGACCAAAATTGCCATTTTTACAGAGTTTTGCTTACTCAAAAGCTTCCATTTTGACCCGTTTCAGGCACAGAAATGACTTTAAACACACTTATTCTAGTTGACAAAGTCATAATTCACATCCAACAGTAATTTAGAGTCAAAAGATTAAATGTTGAAATTTCATCATTATAGACCATTTTGGTATCGTTCGACAGGTCCGGAGTCATCGTTTTTCATCCGAAAATTGATTTTTTGGACTGTACCAAAAATGATTCAAAATGTCAATTGGATCATGCCTCATGTTGAATAACCACTTTTTAAACCCTCACAGTGACCAAAATTGCCATTTTTACAGAGTTTTGCTTACTCAAAAGCTTCCATTTTGACCCGTTTCAGGCACAGAAATGACTTTAAACACACTTATTCTAGTTGACAAAGTCATAATTCACATCCAACAGTAATTTAGAGTCAAAAGATTAAATGTTGAAATTTCATCATTATAGACCATTTTGGTATCGTTCGACAGGTCCGGAGTCATCGTTTTTCATCCGAAAATTGATTTTTTGGACTGTACCAACAATGATTCAAAATGTCAATTGGATCATGCCTCATGTTGAATAACCACTTTTTAAACCCCCACAGTGACCAAAATTGCCATATTTACAGAGTTTTGCTTACTCAAAAGCTTCCATTTTGACCCGTTTCAGGCACAGAAATGACTTTAAACACACTTATTCTAGTTGACAAAGTCATAATTCACATCCAACAGTAATTTAGAGTCAAAAGATTAAATGTTGAAATTTCATCATTATAGACCATTTTATGATCGCTCGACAGGTCCGGAGTCATCGTTTTTCATCCGAAAATTGATTTTTTGGACTGTACCAAAAATGATTCAAAATGTCAATTGGATCATGCCTCATGTTGAATAACCACTTTTTAAACCCTCACAGTGACCAAAATTGCCATTTTTACAGAGTTTTGCTTACTCAAAAGCTTCCATTTTGACCCGTTTCAGGCACAGAAATGACTTTAAACACACTTATTCTAGTTGACAAAGTCATAATTCACATCCAACAGTAATTTAGAGTCAAAAGATTAAATGTTGAAATTTCATCATTATAGACCATTTTGGTATCGTTCGACAGGTCCGGAGTCATCGTTTTTCATCCGAAAATTGATTTTTTGGACTGTACCAAAAATGATTCAAAATGTCAATTGGATCATGCCTCATGTTGAATAACCACTTTTTAAACCCTCACAGTGACCAAAATTGCCATTTTTACAGAGTTTTGCTTACTCAAAAGCTTCAATTTTGACCCGTTTCAGGCACAGAAATGACTTTAAACACACTTATTTTAGTTGACAAAGTCCTAATTCACATCCAACAGTAATTTAGAGTCAAAAGATTAAATGTTAAAATTTCATCATTATAGACCATTTTGGGATCGTTCGACAGGTCCGGAGTCATCGTTTTTCACCCGAAAATTGATTTTTTGGACTGTACCAAAAATGATTCAAAATGTCAATTGGATCATGCCTCATGTTGAATAAACACTTTTCAAACCCTCACAGTGACCAAAATTGCCATTTTTACAGAGTTTTGCTTACTCAAAAGCTTCAATTCTGACCCGTTTCAGGCACAGAAATGACTTTAAACACACTTATTTTAGTTGACAAAGTCCTAATTCACATCCAACAGTAATTTAGAGTCAAAAGATTAAATGTTAAAATTTCATCATTATAGACCATTTTGGGATCGTTCGACAGGTCCGGAGTCATCGTTTTTCATCCGAAAATTGATTTTTTGGACTGTACCAAAAATGATTCAAAATGTCAATTGGATCATTCCTCATGTTGAATAACCACTTTTTAAACCCTCACAGTGACAAAAAATTGCCATTTTTACAGAGTTTTGCTTACTCAAAAGCTTCCATTTTGACCCGTTTCAGGCACAGAAATGACTTTAAACACACTTATTCTAGTTGACAAAGTCATAATTCACATCCAACAGTCATTTGGAGTCAAAAGATTAAAAGTTGAAATGTCATCATTATAGACCATTTTGGGATCGTTCGACAGGTCCGGAGTCATCGTTTTTCATCCGAAAATTGATTTTTTGGACTGTACCAAAAATGATTCAAAATGTCAATTGGATCATGCCTCATGTTGAATAACCACTTTTTAAACCCTCACAGTGACCAAAATTGCCATTTTTACAGAGTTTTGCTTACTCAAAAGCTTCCATTTTGACCCGTTTCAGGCACAGAAATGACTTTAAACACACTTATTCTAGTTGACAAAGTCATAATTCACATCCAACAGTCATTTAGTGTCAAAAGATTAAATGTTGAAATTTCATCATTATAGACCATTTTGGGATCGTTCGACAGGTCCGGAGTCATCGTTTTTCATCCGAAAATTGATTTTTTGGACTGTACCAACAATGATTCAAAATGTCAATTGGATCATGCCTCATGTTGAATAACCACTTTTTAAACCCCCACAGTGACCAAAATTGCCATATTTACAGAGTTTTGCTTACTCAAAAGCTTCCATTTTGACCCGTTTCAGGCACAGAAATGACTTTAAACACACTTATTCTAGTTGACAAAGTCATAATTCACATCCAACAGTAATTTAGAGTCAAAAGATTAAATGTTGAAATTTCATCATTATAGACCATTTTATGATCGCTCGACAGGTCCGGAGTCATCGTTTTTCATCCGAAAATTGATTTTTTGGACTGTACCAAAAATGATTCAAAATGTCAATTGGATCATGCCTCATGTTGAATAACCACTTTTTAAACCCTCACAGTGACCAAAATTGCCATTTTTACAGAGTTTTGCTTACTCAAAAGCTTCCATTTTGACCTGTTTCAGGCACAGAAATGACTTTAAACACACTTATTCTAGTTGACAAAGTCATAATTCACATCCAACAGTAATTTAGAGTCAAAAGATTAAATGTTGAAATTTCATCATTATAGACCATTTTGGTATCGTTCAACAGGTCCGGAGTCATTGTTTTTCATCCGAAAATTGATTTTTTGGACTGTACCAAAAATGATTCAAAATGTCAATTGGATCATGCCTCATGTTGAATAACCACTTTTTAAACCCTCACAGTGACCAAAATTGCCATTTTTACAGAGTTTTGCTTACTCAAAAGCTTCAATTTTGACCCGTTTCGGGCACAGAAATGACTTTAAACACACTTATTTTAGTTGACAAAGTCCTAATTCACATCCAACAGTAATTTAGAGTCAAAAGATTAAATGTTAAAATTTCATCATTATAGACCATTTTGGGATCGTTCGACAGGTCCGGAGTCATCGTTTTTCATCCGAAAATTGATTTTTTGGACTGTACCAAAAATGATTCAAAATGTCAATTGGATCATGCCTCATGTTGAATAAACACTTTTCAAACCCTCACAGTGACCAAAATTGCCATTTTTACAGAGTTTTGCTTACTCTAAAGCTTCAATTTTGACCCGTTTCAGGCACAGAAATGACTTTAAACACACTTATTTTAGTTGACAAAGTCCTAATTCACATCCAACAGTAATTTAAAGTCAAAAGATTAAATGTTAAAATTTCATCATTATAGACCATTTTGGGATCGTTCGACAGGTCCGGAGTCATCGTTTTTCTTCCGAAAATTGATTTTTTGGACTGTACCAAAAATGATTCAAAATGTCAATTGGATCATGCCTCATGTTGAATAAACACTTTTCAAACCCTCACAGTGACCAAAATTGCCATTTTTACAGAGTTTTGCTTACTCAAAAGCTTCAATTTTGACCCGTTTCAGGCACAGAAATGACTTTAAACACACTTATTTTAGTTGACAAAGTCCTAATTCACATCCAACAGTAATTTAGAGTCAAAAGATTAAATGTTAAAATTTCATCATTATAGACCATTTTGGGATCGTTCGACAGGTCCGGAGTCATCGTTTTTCATCCGAAAATTGATTTTTTGGACTGTACCAAAAATTATTCAAAATGTCAATTGGATCATGCCTCATGTTGAATAACCACTTTTTAAACCCTCACAGTGACCAAAACCGCCATTTTTACAGAGTTTTGCTTACTCAAAAGCTTCCATTTTGACCCGTTTCAGGCACAGAAATGACTTTAAACACACTTATTCTAGTTGACAAAGTCATAATTCACATCCAACAGTAATTTAGAGTCAAAAGATTAAATGTTGAAATTTCATCATTATAGACCATTTTGGTATCGTTCGACAGGTCCGGAGTCATCGTTTTTCATCCGAAAATTGATTTTTTGGACTGTACCAACAATGATTCAAAATGTCAATTGGATCATGCCTCATGTTGAATAACCACTTTTTAAACCCCCACAGTGACCAAAATTGCCATTTTTACAGAGTTTTGCTTACTCAAAAGCTTCCATTTTGACCCGTTTCAGTTACAGAAATGACTTTAAACACACTTATTCTAGTTGACAAAGTCATAATTCACATCCAACAGTAATTTAGAGTCAAAAGATTAAATGTTGAAATTTCATCATTATAGACCATTTTGGTATCGTTCGACATGTCCGGAGTCATCGTTTTTCATCCGAAAATTGATTTTTTGGACTGTACCAACAATGATTCAAAATGTCAATTGGATCATGCCTCATGTTGAATAACCACTTTTTAAACCCTCACAGTGACCAAAATTGCCATTTTTACAGAGTTTTGCTTACTCAAAAGCTTCCATTTTGACCCGTTTCAGGCACAGAAATGACTTTAAACACACTTATTCTAGTTGACAAAGTCATAATTCACATCCAACAGTAATTTAGAGTCAAAAGATTAAATGTTGAAATTTCATCATTATAGACCATTTTGGTATCGTTCGACAGGTCCGGAGTCATCGTTTTTCATCCGAAAATTGATTTTTTGGACTGTACCAAAAATGATTCAAAATGTCAATTGGATCATGCCTCATGTTGAATAACCACTTTTTAAACCCTCACAGTGACCAAAATTGCCATTTTTACAGAGTTTTGCTTACTCAAAAGCTTCAATTTTGACCCGTTTCAGGCACAGAAATGACTTTAAACACACTTATTTTAGTTGACAAAGTCCTAATTCACATCCAACAGTAATTTAGAGTCAAAAGATTAAATGTTGAAATTTTATCATTATAGACCATTTTGGTATCGTTCGACAGGTCCGGAGTCATCGTTTTTCATCCGAAAATTGATTTTTTGGACTGTACCAAAAATGATTCAAAATGTCAATTGGATCATGCCTCATGTTGAATAACCACTTTTTAAACCCTCACAGTGACCAAAATTGCCATTTTTACAGAGTTTTGCTTACTCAAAAGCTTCCATTTTGACCCATTTCAGGCACAGAAATGACTTTAAACACACTTATTCTAGTTGACAAAGTCATAATTCACATCCAACAGTCCTTTAGTGTCAAAAGATTAAATGTTGAAATTTCATCATTATAGACCATTTTGGTATCGTTCGACAGGTCCGGAGTCATCGTTTTTCATCCGAAAATTGATTTTTTGGACTGTACCAACAATGATTCAAAATGTCAATTGGATCATGCCTCATGTTGAATAACCACTTTTTAAACCCCCACAGTGACCAAAATTGCCATATTTACAGAGTTTTGCTTACTCAAAAGCTTCCATTTTGACCCGTTTCAGGCACAGAAATGACTTTAAACACACTTATTCTAGTTGACAAAGTCATAATTCACATCCAACAGTAATTTAGAGTCAAAAGATTAAATGTTGAAATTTCATCATTATAGACCATTTTATGATCGCTCGACAGGTCCGGAGTCATCGTTTTTCATCCGAAAATTGATTTTTTGGACTGTACCAAAAATGATTCAAAATGTCAATTGGATCATGCCTCATGTTGAATAACCACTTTTTAAACCCTCACAGTGACCAAAATTGCCATTTTTACAGAGTTTTGCTTACTCAAAAGCTTCCATTTTGACCCGTTTCAGGCACAGAAATGACTTTAAACACACTTATTCTAGTTGACAAAGTCATAATTCACATCCAACAGTAATTTAGAGTCAAAAGATTAAATGTTGAAATTTCATCATTATAGACCATTTTGGTATCGTTCGACAGGTCCGGAGTCATCGTTTTTCACCCGAAAATTGATTTTTTGGACTGTACCAAAAATGATTCAAAATGTCAATTGGATCATGCCTCATGTTGAATAAACACTTTTCAAACCCTCACAGTGACCAAAATTGCCATCTTTACAGAGTTTTGCTTACTCAAAAGCTTCAATTCTGACCCGTTTCAGGCACAGAAATGACTTTAAACACACTTATTTTAGTTGACAAAGTCCTAATTCACATCCAACAGTCATTTAGAGTCAAAAGATTAAATGTTAAAATTTCATCATTATAGACCATTTTGGGATCGTTCGACAGGTCCGGAGTCATCGTTTTTCATCCGAAAATTGATTTTTTGGACTGTACCAAAAATGATTCAAAATGTCAATTGGATCATTCCTCATGTTGAATAACCACTTTTTAAACCCTCACAGTGACAAAAAATTGCCATTTTTACAGAGTTTTGCTTACTCAAAAGCTTCCATTTTGACCCGTTTCAGGCACAGAAATGACTTTAAACACACTTATTCTAGTTGACAAAGTCATAATTCACATCCAACAGTCATTTAGTGTCAAAAGATTAAATGTTGAAATTTCATCATTATAGACCATTTTGGGATCGTTCGACAGGTCCGGAGTCATCGTTTTTCATCCGAAAATTGATTTTTTGGACTGTACCAAAAATTATTCAAAATGTCAATTGGATCATGCCTCATGTTGAATAACCACTTTTTAAACCCTCACAGTGACCAAAATTGCCATTTTTACAGAGTTTTGCTTACTCAAAAGCTTCCATTTTGACCCGTTTCAGGCACAGAAATGACTTTAAACACACTTATTCTAGTTGACAAAGTCATAATTCACATCCAACAGTAATTTAGAGTCAAAAGATTAAATGTTGAAATTTCATCATTATAGACCATTTTGGTATCGTTCGACAGGTCCGGAGTCATCGTTTTTCATCCGAAAATTGATTTTTTGGACTGTACCAACAATGATTCAAAATGTCAATTGGATCATGCCTCATGTTGAATAACCACTTTTTAAACCCCCACAGTGACCAAAATTGCCATATTTACAGAGTTTTGCTTACTCAAAAGCTTCCATTTTGACCCGTTTCAGGCACAGAAATGACTTTAAACACACTTATTCTAGTTGACAAAGTCATAATTCACATCCAACAGTAATTTAGAGTCAAAAGATTAAATGTTGAAATTTCATCATTATAGACCATTTTATGATCGCTCGACAGGTCCGGAGTCATCGTTTTTCATCCGAAAATTGATTTTTTGGACTGTACCAAAAATGATTCAAAATGTCAATTGGATCATGCCTCATGTTGAATAACCACTTTTTAAACCCTCACAGTGACCAAAATTGCCATTTTTACAGAGTTTTGCTTACTCAAAAGCTTCCATTTTGACCCGTTTCAGGCACAGAAATGACTTTAAACACACTTATTCTAGTTGACAAAGTCATAATTCACATCCAACAGTAATTTAGAGTCAAAAGATTAAATGTTGAAATTTCATCATTATAGACCATTTTGGTATCGTTCAACAGGTCCGGAGTCATCGTTTTTCATCCGAAAATTGATTTTTTGGACTGTACCAAAAATGATTCAAAATGTCAATTGGATCATGCCTCATGTTGAATAACCACTTTTTAAACCCTCACAGTGACCAAAATTGCCATTTTTACAGAGTTTTGCTTACTCAAAAGCTTCAATTTTGACCCGTTTCGGGCACAGAAATGACTTTAAACACACTTATTTTAGTTGACAAAGTCCTAATTCACATCCAACAGTAATTTAGAGTCAAAAGATTAAATGTTAAAATTTCATCATTATAGACCATTTTGGGATCGTTCGACAGGTCCGGAGTCATCGTTTTTCATCCGAAAATTGATTTTTTGGACTGTACAAAATGATTCAAAATGTCAATTGGATCATGCCTCATGTTGAATAAACACTTTTCAAACCCTCACAGTGACCAAAATTGCCATTTTTACAGAGTTTTGCTTACTCTAAAGCTTCAATTTTGACCCGTTTCAGGCACAGAAATGACTTTAAACACACTTATTTTAGTTGACAAAGTCCTAATTCACATCCAACAGTAATTTAGAGTCAAAAGATTAAATGTTAAAATGTCATCATTATAGACCATTTTGGGATCGTTCGACAGGTCCGGAGTCATCGTTTTTCATCCGAAAATTGATTTTTTGGACTGTACCAAAAATGATTCAAAATGTCAATTGGATCATGCCTCATGTTGAATAAACACTTTTCAAACCCTCACAGTGACCAAAATTGCCATTTTTACAGAGTTTTGCTTACTCAAAAGCTTCAATTTTGACCCGTTTCAGGCACAGAAATCACTTTAAACACACTTATTTTAGTTGACAAAGTCCTAATTCACATCCAACAGTAATTTAGAGTCAAAAGATTAAATGTTAAAATTTCATCATTATAGACCATTTTGGGATCGTTCGACAGGTCCGGAGTCATCGTTTTTCATCCGAAAATTGATTTTTTGGACTGTACCAAAAATTATTCAAAATGTCAATTGGATCATGCCTCATGTTGAATAACCACTTTTTAAACCCTCACAGTGACCAAAATTGCCATTTTTACAGAGTTTTGCTTACTCAAAAGCTTCCATTTTGACCCGTTTCAGGCACAGAAATGACTTTAAACACACTTATTCTAGTTGACAAAGTCATAATTCACATCCAACAGTCATTTAGAGTCAAAAGATTAAATGTTGAAATGTCATCATTATAGACCATTTTGGGATCGTTCGACAGGTCCGGAGTCATCGTTTTTCATCCGAAAATTGATTTTTTGGACTGTACCAAAAATGATTCAAAATGTCAATTGGATCATGCCTCATGTTGAATAACCACTTTTTAAACCCTCACAATGACCAAAATTGCCATTTTTACAGAGTTTTGCTTACTCAAAAGCTTCAATTTTGACCCGTTTCAGTTACAGAAATGACTTTAAACACACTTATTCTAGTTGACAAAGTCATAATTCACATCCAACAGTAATTTAGAGTCAAAAGATTAAATGTTGAAATTTCATCATTATAGACCATTTTGGGATCGTTCGACAGGTCCGGAGTCATCGTTTTTCATCCGAAAATTGATTTTTTGGACTGTACCAAAAATGATTCGAAATGTCAATTGGATCATGCCTCATGTTGAATAACCACTTTTTAAACGCTCACAGTGACCAAAATTGCCATTTTTACAGAGTTTTGCTTACTCAAAAGCTTCCATTTTGACCCGTTTCAGGCACAGAAATGACTTTAAACACACTTATTCTAGTTGACAAAGTCATAATTCACATCCAACAGTAATTTAGAGTCAAAAGATTAAATGTTGAAATTTCATCATTATAGACCATTTTGGTATCGTTCGACAGGTCCGGAGTCATCGTTTTTCATCCGAAAATTGATTTTTTGGACTGTACCAACAATGATTCAAAATGTCAATTGGATCATGCCTCATGTTGAATAACCACTTTTTAAACCCCCACAGTGACCAAAATTGCCATTTTTACAGAGTTTTGCTTACTCAAAAGCTTCAATTTTGACCCGTTTCGGGCACAGAAATGACTTTAAACACACTTATTTTAGTTGACAAAGTCCTAATTCACATCCAACAGTAATTTAGAGTCAAAAGATTAAATGTTAAAATTTCATCATTATAGACCATTTTGGGATCGTTCGACAGGTCCGGAGTCATCGTTTTTCATCCGAAAATTGATTTTTTGGACTGTACCAACAATGATTCAAAATGTCAATTGGATCATGCCTCATGTTGAATAACCACTTTTTAAACCCCCACAGTGACCAAAATTGCCATTTTTACAGAGTTTTGCTTACTCAAAAGCTTCCATTTTGACCCGTTTCAGTTACAGAAATGACTTTAAACACACTTATTCTAGTTGACAAAGTCATAATTCACATCCAACAGTAATTTAGAGTCAAAAGATTAAATGTTGAAATTTCATCATTATAGACCATTTTGGTATCGTTCGACATGTCCGGAGTCATCGTTTTTCATCCGAAAATTGATTTTTTTGGACTGTACCAACAATGATTCAAAATGTCAATTGGATCATGCCTCATGTTGAATAACCACTGTTTAAACCCTCACAGTGACCAAAATTGCCATTTTTACAGAGTTTTGCTTACTCAAAAGCTTCCATTTTGACCCGTTTCAGGCACAGAAATGACTTTAAACACACTTATTCTAGTTGACAAAGTCATAATTCACATCCAACAGTAATTTAGAGTCAAAAGATTAAATGTTGAAATTTCATCATTATAGACCATTTTGGTATCGTTCGACAGGTCCGGAGTCATCGTTTTTCATCCGAAAATTGATTTTTTGGACTGTACCAAAAATGATTCAAAATGTCAATTGGATCATGCCTCATGTTGAATAACCACTTTTTAAACCCTCACAGTGACCAAAATTGCCATTTTTACAGAGTTTTGCTTACTCAAAAGCTTCAATTTTGACCCGTTTCAGGCACAGAAATGACTTTAAACACACTTATTTTAGTTGACAAAGTCCTAATTCACATCCAACAGTAATTTAGAGTCAAAAGATTAAATGTTGAAATTTTATCATTATAGACCATTTTGGTATCGTTCGACAGGTCCGGAGTCATCGTTTTTCATCCGAAAATTGATTTTTTGGACTGTACCAAAAATGATTCAAAATGTCAATTGGATCATGCCTCATGTTGAATAACCACTTTTTAAACCCTCACAGTGACCAAAATTGCCATTTTTACAGAGTTTTGCTTACTCAAAAGCTTCCATTTTGACCCATTTCAGGCACAGAAATGACTTTAAACACACTTATTCTAGTTGACAAAGTCATAATTCACATCCAACAGTAATTTAGAGTCAAAAGATTAAATGTTGAAATTTTATCATTATAGACCATTTTGGTATCGTTCGACAGGTCCGGAGTCATCGTTTTTCATCCGAAAATTGATTTTTTGGACTGTACCAACAATGATTCAAAATGTCAATTGGATCATGCCTCATGTTGAATAACCACTTTTTAAACCCCCACAGTGACCAAAATTGCCATATTTACAGAGTTTTGCTTACTCAAAAGCTTCCATTTTGACCCGTTTCAGGCACAGAAATGACTTTAAACACACTTATTCTAGTTGACAAAGTCATAATTCACATCCAACAGTAATTTAGAGTCAAAAGATTAAATGTTGAAATTTCATCATTATAGACCATTTTATGATCGCTCGACAGGTCCGGAGTCATCGTTTTTCATCCGAAAATTGATTTTTTGGACTGTACCAAAAATGATTCAAAATGTCAATTGGATCATGCCTCATGTTGAATAACCACTTTTTAAACCCTCACAGTGACCAAAATTGCCATTTTTACAGAGTTTTGCTTACTCAAAAGCTTCCATTTTGACCCGTTTCAGGCACAGAAATGACTTTAAACACACTTATTCTAGTTGACAAAGTCATAATTCACATCCAACAGTAATTTAGAGTCAAAAGATTAAATGTTGAAATTTCATCATTATAGACCATTTTGGTATCGTTCGACAGGTCCGGAGTCATCGTTTTTCACCCGAAAATTGATTTTTTGGACTGTACCAAAAATGATTCAAAATGTCAATTGGATCATGCCTCATGTTGAATAAACACTTTTCAAACCCTCACAGTGACCAAAATTGCCATCTTTACAGAGTTTTGCTTACTCAAAAGCTTCAATTCTGACCCGTTTCAGGCACAGAAATGACTTTAAACACACTTATTTTAGTTGACAAAGTCCTAATTCACATCCAACAGTCATTTAGAGTCAAAAGATTAAATGTTAAAATTTCATCATTATAGACCATTTTGGGATCGTTCGACAGGTCCGGAGTCATCGTTTTTCATCCGAAAATTGATTTTTTGGACTGTACCAAAAATGATTCAAAATGTCAATTGGATCATTCCTCATGTTGAATAACCACTTTTTAAACCCTCACAGTGACAAAAAATTGCCATTTTTACAGAGTTTTGCTTACTCAAAAGCTTCCATTTTGACCCGTTTCAGGCACAGAAATGACTTTAAACACACTTATTCTAGTTGACAAAGTCATAATTCACATCCAACAGTCATTTAGTGTCAAAAGATTAAATGTTGAAATTTCATCATTATAGACCATTTTGGGATCGTTCGACAGGTCCGGAGTCATCGTTTTTCATCCGAAAATTGATTTTTTGGACTGTACCAAAAATTATTCAAAATGTCAATTGGATCATGCCTCATGTTGAATAACCACTTTTTAAACCCTCACAGTGACCAAAATTGCCATTTTTACAGAGTTTTGCTTACTCAAAAGCTTCCATTTTGACCCGTTTCAGGCACAGAAATGACTTTAAACACACTTATTCTAGTTGACAAAGTCATAATTCACATCCAACAGTAATTTAGAGTCAAAAGATTAAATGTTGAAATTTCATCATTATAGACCATTTTGGTATCGTTCGACAGGTCCGGAGTCATCGTTTTTCATCCGAAAATTGATTTTTTGGACTGTACCAACAATGATTCAAAATGTCAATTGGATCATGCCTCATGTTGAATAACCACTTTTTAAACGCTCACAGTGACCAAAATTGCCATTTTTACAGAGTTTTGCTTACTCAAAAGCTTCCATTTTGACCCGTTTCAGGCACAGAAATGACTTTAAACACACTTATTCTAGTTGACAAAGTCATAATTCACATCCAACAGTCATTTAGTGTCAAAAGATTAAATGTTGAAATTTCATCATTATAGACCATTTTGGGATCGTTCGACAGGTCCGGAGTCATCGTTTTTCATCCGAAAATTGATTTTTTGGACTGTACCAACAATGATTCAAAATGTCAATTGGATCATGCCTCATGTTGAATAACCACTTTTTAAACCCCCACAGTGACCAAAATTGCCATATTTACAGAGTTTTGCTTACTCAAAAGCTTCCATTTTGACCCGTTTCAGGCACAGAAATGACTTTAAACACACTTATTCTAGTTGACAAAGTCATAATTCACATCCAACAGTAATTTAGAGTCAAAAGATTAAATGTTGAAATTTCATCATTATAGACCATTTTATGATCGCTCGACAGGTCCGGAGTCATCGTTTTTCATCCGAAAATTGATTTTTTGGACTGTACCAAAAATGATTCAAAATGTCAATTGGATCATGCCTCATGTTGAATAACCACTTTTTAAACCCTCACAGTGACCAAAATTGCCATTTTTACAGAGTTTTGCTTACTCAAAAGCTTCCATTTTGACCTGTTTCAGGCACAGAAATGACTTTAAACACACTTATTCTAGTTGACAAAGTCATAATTCACATCCAACAGTAATTTAGAGTCAAAAGATTAAATGTTGAAATTTCATCATTATAGACCATTTTGGTATCGTTCAACAGGTCCGGAGTCATTGTTTTTCATCCGAAAATTGATTTTTTGGACTGTACCAAAAATGATTCAAAATGTCAATTGGATCATGCCTCATGTTGAATAACCACTTTTTAAACCCTCACAGTGACCAAAATTGCCATTTTTACAGAGTTTTGCTTACTCAAAAGCTTCAATTTTGACCCGTTTCGGGCACAGAAATGACTTTAAACACACTTATTTTAGTTGACAAAGTCCTAATTCACATCCAACAGTAATTTAGAGTCAAAAGATTAAATGTTAAAATTTCATCATTATAGACCATTTTGGGATCGTTCGACAGGTCCGGAGTCATCGTTTTTCATCCGAAAATTGATTTTTTGGACTGTACCAAAAATGATTCAAAATGTCAATTGGATCATGCCTCATGTTGAATAAACACTTTTCAAACCCTCACAGTGACCAAAATTGCCATTTTTACAGAGTTTTGCTTACTCTAAAGCTTCAATTTTGACCCGTTTCAGGCACAGAAATGACTTTAAACACACTTATTTTAGTTGACAAAGTCCTAATTCACATCCAACAGTAATTTAAAGTCAAAAGATTAAATGTTAAAATTTCATCATTATAGACCATTTTGGGATCGTTCGACAGGTCCGGAGTCATCGTTTTTCTTCCGAAAATTGATTTTTTGGACTGTACCAAAAATGATTCAAAATGTCAATTGGATCATGCCTCATGTTGAATAAACACTTTTCAAACCCTCACAGTGACCAAAATTGCCATTTTTACAGAGTTTTGCTTACTCAAAAGCTTCAATTTTGACCCGTTTCAGGCACAGAAATGACTTTAAACACACTTATTTTAGTTGACAAAGTCCTAATTCACATCCAACAGTAATTTAGAGTCAAAAGATTAAATGTTAAAATTTCATCATTATAGACCATTTTGGGATCGTTCGACAGGTCCGGAGTCATCGTTTTTCATCCGAAAATTGATTTTTTGGACTGTACCAAAAATTATTCAAAATGTCAATTGGATCATGCCTCATGTTGAATAACCACTTTTTAAACCCTCACAGTGACCAAAACCGCCATTTTTACAGAGTTTTGCTTACTCAAAAGCTTCCATTTTGACCCGTTTCAGGCACAGAAATGACTTTAAACACACTTATTCTAGTTGACAAAGTCATAATTCACATCCAACAGTAATTTAGAGTCAAAAGATTAAATGTTGAAATTTCATCATTATAGACCATTTTGGTATCGTTCGACAGGTCCGGAGTCATCGTTTTTCATCCGAAAATTGATTTTTTGGACTGTACCAACAATGATTCAAAATGTCAATTGGATCATGCCTCATGTTGAATAACCACTTTTTAAACCCCCACAGTGACCAAAATTGCCATTTTTACAGAGTTTTGCTTACTCAAAAGCTTCCATTTTGACCCGTTTCAGTTACAGAAATGACTTTAAACACACTTATTCTAGTTGACAAAGTCATAATTCACATCCAACAGTAATTTAGAGTCAAAAGATTAAATGTTGAAATTTCATCATTATAGACCATTTTGGTATCGTTCGACATGTCCGGAGTCATCGTTTTTCATCCGAAAATTGATTTTTTGGACTGTACCAACAATGATTCAAAATGTCAATTGGATCATGCCTCATGTTGAATAACCACTTTTTAAACCCTCACAGTGACCAAAATTGCCATTTTTACAGAGTTTTGCTTACTCAAAAGCTTCCATTTTGACCCGTTTCAGGCACAGAAATGACTTTAAACACACTTATTCTAGTTGACAAAGTCATAATTCACATCCAACAGTAATTTAGAGTCAAAAGATTAAATGTTGAAATTTCATCATTATAGACCATTTTGGTATCGTTCGACAGGTCCGGAGTCATCGTTTTTCATCCGAAAATTGATTTTTTGGACTGTACCAAAAATGATTCAAAATGTCAATTGGATCATGCCTCATGTTGAATAACCACTTTTTAAACCCTCACAGTGACCAAAATTGCCATTTTTACAGAGTTTTGCTTACTCAAAAGCTTCAATTTTGACCCGTTTCAGGCACAGAAATGACTTTAAACACACTTATTTTAGTTGACAAAGTCCTAATTCACATCCAACAGTAATTTAGAGTCAAAAGATTAAATGTTGAAATTTTATCATTATAGACCATTTTGGTATCGTTCGACAGGTCCGGAGTCATCGTTTTTCATCCGAAAATTGATTTTTTGGACTGTACCAAAAATGATTCAAAATGTCAATTGGATCATGCCTCATGTTGAATAACCACTTTTTAAACCCTCACAGTGACCAAAATTGCCATTTTTACAGAGTTTTGCTTACTCAAAAGCTTCCATTTTGACCCATTTCAGGCACAGAAATGACTTTAAACACACTTATTCTAGTTGACAAAGTCATAATTCACATCCAACAGTCCTTTAGTGTCAAAAGATTAAATGTTGAAATTTCATCATTATAGACCATTTTGGTATCGTTCGACAGGTCCGGAGTCATCGTTTTTCATCCGAAAATTGATTTTTTGGACTGTACCAACAATGATTCAAAATGTCAATTGGATCATGCCTCATGTTGAATAACCACTTTTTAAACCCCCACAGTGACCAAAATTGCCATATTTACAGAGTTTTGCTTACTCAAAAGCTTCCATTTTGACCCGTTTCAGGCACAGAAATGACTTTAAACACACTTATTCTAGTTGACAAAGTCATAATTCACATCCAACAGTAATTTAGAGTCAAAAGATTAAATGTTGAAATTTCATCATTATAGACCATTTTATGATCGCTCGACAGGTCCGGAGTCATCGTTTTTCATCCGAAAATTGATTTTTTGGACTGTACCAAAAATGATTCAAAATGTCAATTGGATCATGCCTCATGTTGAATAACCACTTTTTAAACCCTCACAGTGACCAAAATTGCCATTTTTACAGAGTTTTGCTTACTCAAAAGCTTCCATTTTGACCCGTTTCAGGCACAGAAATGACTTTAAACACACTTATTCTAGTTGACAAAGTCATAATTCACATCCAACAGTAATTTAGAGTCAAAAGATTAAATGTTGAAATTTCATCATTATAGACCATTTTGGTATCGTTCGACAGGTCCGGAGTCATCGTTTTTCACCCGAAAATTGATTTTTTGGACTGTACCAAAAATGATTCAAAATGTCAATTGGATCATGCCTCATGTTGAATAAACACTTTTCAAACCCTCACAGTGACCAAAATTGCCATCTTTACAGAGTTTTGCTTACTCAAAAGCTTCAATTCTGACCCGTTTCAGGCACAGAAATGACTTTAAACACACTTATTTTAGTTGACAAAGTCCTAATTCACATCCAACAGTCATTTAGAGTCAAAAGATTAAATGTTAAAATTTCATCATTATAGACCATTTTGGGATCGTTCGACAGGTCCGGAGTCATCGTTTTTCATCCGAAAATTGATTTTTTGGACTGTACCAAAAATGATTCAAAATGTCAATTGGATCATTCCTCATGTTGAATAACCACTTTTTAAACCCTCACAGTGACAAAAAATTGCCATTTTTACAGAGTTTTGCTTACTCAAAAGCTTCCATTTTGACCCGTTTCAGGCACAGAAATGACTTTAAACACACTTATTCTAGTTGACAAAGTCATAATTCACATCCAACAGTCATTTAGTGTCAAAAGATTAAATGTTGAAATTTCATCATTATAGACCATTTTGGGATCGTTCGACAGGTCCGGAGTCATCGTTTTTCATCCGAAAATTGATTTTTTGGACTGTACCAAAAATTATTCAAAATGTCAATTGGATCATGCCTCATGTTGAATAACCACTTTTTAAACCCTCACAGTGACCAAAATTGCCATTTTTACAGAGTTTTGCTTACTCAAAAGCTTCCATTTTGACCCGTTTCAGGCACAGAAATGACTTTAAACACACTTATTCTAGTTGACAAAGTCATAATTCACATCCAACAGTAATTTAGAGTCAAAAGATTAAATGTTGAAATTTCATCATTATAGACCATTTTGGTATCGTTCGACAGGTCCGGAGTCATCGTTTTTCATCCGAAAATTGATTTTTTGGACTGTACCAACAATGATTCAAAATGTCAATTGGATCATGCCTCATGTTGAATAACCACTTTTTAAACCCCCACAGTGACCAAAATTGCCATATTTACAGAGTTTTGCTTACTCAAAAGCTTCCATTTTGACCCGTTTCAGGCACAGAAATGACTTTAAACACACTTATTCTAGTTGACAAAGTCATAATTCACATCCAACAGTAATTTAGAGTCAAAAGATTAAATGTTGAAATTTCATCATTATAGACCATTTTATGATCGCTCGACAGGTCCGGAGTCATCGTTTTTCATCCGAAAATTGATTTTTTGGACTGTACCAAAAATGATTCAAAATGTCAATTGGATCATGCCTCATGTTGAATAACCACTTTTTAAACCCTCACAGTGACCAAAATTGCCATTTTTACAGAGTTTTGCTTACTCAAAAGCTTCCATTTTGACCCGTTTCAGGCACAGAAATGACTTTAAACACACTTATTCTAGTTGACAAAGTCATAATTCACATCCAACAGTAATTTAGAGTCAAAAGATTAAATGTTGAAATTTCATCATTATAGACCATTTTGGTATCGTTCAACAGGTCCGGAGTCATCGTTTTTCATCCGAAAATTGATTTTTTGGACTGTACCAAAAATGATTCAAAATGTCAATTGGATCATGCCTCATGTTGAATAACCACTTTTTAAACCCTCACAGTGACCAAAATTGCCATTTTTACAGAGTTTTGCTTACTCAAAAGCTTCAATTTTGACCCGTTTCGGGCACAGAAATGACTTTAAACACACTTATTTTAGTTGACAAAGTCCTAATTCACATCCAACAGTAATTTAGAGTCAAAAGATTAAATGTTAAAATTTCATCATTATAGACCATTTTGGGATCGTTCGACAGGTCCGGAGTCATCGTTTTTCATCCGAAAATTGATTTTTTGGACTGTACAAAATGATTCAAAATGTCAATTGGATCATGCCTCATGTTGAATAAACACTTTTCAAACCCTCACAGTGACCAAAATTGCCATTTTTACAGAGTTTTGCTTACTCTAAAGCTTCAATTTTGACCCGTTTCAGGCACAGAAATGACTTTAAACACACTTATTTTAGTTGACAAAGTCCTAATTCACATCCAACAGTAATTTAGAGTCAAAAGATTAAATGTTAAAATGTCATCATTATAGACCATTTTGGGATCGTTCGACAGGTCCGGAGTCATCGTTTTTCATCCGAAAATTGATTTTTTGGACTGTACCAAAAATGATTCAAAATGTCAATTGGATCATGCCTCATGTTGAATAAACACTTTTCAAACCCTCACAGTGACCAAAATTGCCATTTTTACAGAGTTTTGCTTACTCAAAAGCTTCAATTTTGACCCGTTTCAGGCACAGAAATCACTTTAAACACACTTATTTTAGTTGACAAAGTCCTAATTCACATCCAACAGTAATTTAGAGTCAAAAGATTAAATGTTAAAATTTCATCATTATAGACCATTTTGGGATCGTTCGACAGGTCCGGAGTCATCGTTTTTCATCCGAAAATTGATTTTTTGGACTGTACCAAAAATTATTCAAAATGTCAATTGGATCATGCCTCATGTTGAATAACCACTTTTTAAACCCTCACAGTGACCAAAATTGCCATTTTTACAGAGTTTTGCTTACTCAAAAGCTTCCATTTTGACCCGTTTCAGGCACAGAAATGACTTTAAACACACTTATTCTAGTTGACAAAGTCATAATTCACATCCAACAGTCATTTAGAGTCAAAAGATTAAATGTTGAAATGTCATCATTATAGACCATTTTGGGATCGTTCGACAGGTCCGGAGTCATCGTTTTTCATCCGAAAATTGATTTTTTGGACTGTACCAAAAATGATTCAAAATGTCAATTGGATCATGCCTCATGTTGAATAACCACTTTTTAAACCCTCACAATGACCAAAATTGCCATTTTTACAGAGTTTTGCTTACTCAAAAGCTTCAATTTTGACCCGTTTCAGTTACAGAAATGACTTTAAACACACTTATTCTAGTTGACAAAGTCATAATTCACATCCAACAGTAATTTAGAGTCAAAAGATTAAATGTTGAAATTTCATCATTATAGACCATTTTGGGATCGTTCGACAGGTCCGGAGTCATCGTTTTTCATCCGAAAATTGATTTTTTGGACTGTACCAAAAATGATTCGAAATGTCAATTGGATCATGCCTCATGTTGAATAACCACTTTTTAAACGCTCACAGTGACCAAAATTGCCATTTTTACAGAGTTTTGCTTACTCAAAAGCTTCCATTTTGACCCGTTTCAGGCACAGAAATGACTTTAAACACACTTATTCTAGTTGACAAAGTCATAATTCACATCCAACAGTAATTTAGAGTCAAAAGATTAAATGTTGAAATTTCATCATTATAGACCATTTTGGTATCGTTCGACAGGTCCGGAGTCATCGTTTTTCATCCGAAAATTGATTTTTTGGACTGTACCAACAATGATTCAAAATGTCAATTGGATCATGCCTCATGTTGAATAACCACTTTTTAAACCCCCACAGTGACCAAAATTGCCATTTTTACAGAGTTTTGCTTACTCAAAAGCTTCAATTTTGACCCGTTTCGGGCACAGAAATGACTTTAAACACACTTATTTTAGTTGACAAAGTCCTAATTCACATCCAACAGTAATTTAGAGTCAAAAGATTAAATGTTAAAATTTCATCATTATAGACCATTTTGGGATCGTTCGACAGGTCCGGAGTCATCGTTTTTCATCCGAAAATTGATTTTTTGGACTGTACCAACAATGATTCAAAATGTCAATTGGATCATGCCTCATGTTGAATAACCACTTTTTAAACCCCCACAGTGACCAAAATTGCCATTTTTACAGAGTTTTGCTTACTCAAAAGCTTCCATTTTGACCCGTTTCAGTTACAGAAATGACTTTAAACACACTTATTCTAGTTGACAAAGTCATAATTCACATCCAACAGTAATTTAGAGTCAAAAGATTAAATGTTGAAATTTCATCATTATAGACCATTTTGGTATCGTTCGACATGTCCGGAGTCATCGTTTTTCATCCGAAAATTGATTTTTTTGGACTGTACCAACAATGATTCAAAATGTCAATTGGATCATGCCTCATGTTGAATAACCACTGTTTAAACCCTCACAGTGACCAAAATTGCCATTTTTACAGAGTTTTGCTTACTCAAAAGCTTCCATTTTGACCCGTTTCAGGCACAGAAATGACTTTAAACACACTTATTCTAGTTGACAAAGTCATAATTCACATCCAACAGTAATTTAGAGTCAAAAGATTAAATGTTGAAATTTCATCATTATAGACCATTTTGGTATCGTTCGACAGGTCCGGAGTCATCGTTTTTCATCCGAAAATTGATTTTTTGGACTGTACCAAAAATGATTCAAAATGTCAATTGGATCATGCCTCATGTTGAATAACCACTTTTTAAACCCTCACAGTGACCAAAATTGCCATTTTTACAGAGTTTTGCTTACTCAAAAGCTTCAATTTTGACCCGTTTCAGGCACAGAAATGACTTTAAACACACTTATTTTAGTTGACAAAGTCCTAATTCACATCCAACAGTAATTTAGAGTCAAAAGATTAAATGTTGAAATTTTATCATTATAGACCATTTTGGTATCGTTCGACAGGTCCGGAGTCATCGTTTTTCATCCGAAAATTGATTTTTTGGACTGTACCAAAAATGATTCAAAATGTCAATTGGATCATGCCTCATGTTGAATAACCACTTTTTAAACCCTCACAGTGACCAAAATTGCCATTTTTACAGAGTTTTGCTTACTCAAAAGCTTCCATTTTGACCCATTTCAGGCACAGAAATGACTTTAAACACACTTATTCTAGTTGACAAAGTCATAATTCACATCCAACAGTAATTTAGAGTCAAAAGATTAAATGTTGAAATTTTATCATTATAGACCATTTTGGTATCGTTCGACAGGTCCGGAGTCATCGTTTTTCATCCGAAAATTGATTTTTTGGACTGTACCAACAATGATTCAAAATGTCAATTGGATCATGCCTCATGTTGAATAACCACTTTTTAAACCCCCACAGTGACCAAAATTGCCATATTTACAGAGTTTTGCTTACTCAAAAGCTTCCATTTTGACCCGTTTCAGGCACAGAAATGACTTTAAACACACTTATTCTAGTTGACAAAGTCATAATTCACATCCAACAGTAATTTAGAGTCAAAAGATTAAATGTTGAAATTTCATCATTATAGACCATTTTATGATCGCTCGACAGGTCCGGAGTCATCGTTTTTCATCCGAAAATTGATTTTTTGGACTGTACCAAAAATGATTCAAAATGTCAATTGGATCATGCCTCATGTTGAATAACCACTTTTTAAACCCTCACAGTGACCAAAATTGCCATTTTTACAGAGTTTTGCTTACTCAAAAGCTTCCATTTTGACCCGTTTCAGGCACAGAAATGACTTTAAACACACTTATTCTAGTTGACAAAGTCATAATTCACATCCAACAGTAATTTAGAGTCAAAAGATTAAATGTTGAAATTTCATCATTATAGACCATTTTGGTATCGTTCGACAGGTCCGGAGTCATCGTTTTTCACCCGAAAATTGATTTTTTGGACTGTACCAAAAATGATTCAAAATGTCAATTGGATCATGCCTCATGTTGAATAAACACTTTTCAAACCCTCACAGTGACCAAAATTGCCATCTTTACAGAGTTTTGCTTACTCAAAAGCTTCAATTCTGACCCGTTTCAGGCACAGAAATGACTTTAAACACACTTATTTTAGTTGACAAAGTCCTAATTCACATCCAACAGTCATTTAGAGTCAAAAGATTAAATGTTAAAATTTCATCATTATAGACCATTTTGGGATCGTTCGACAGGTCCGGAGTCATCGTTTTTCATCCGAAAATTGATTTTTTGGACTGTACCAAAAATGATTCAAAATGTCAATTGGATCATTCCTCATGTTGAATAACCACTTTTTAAACCCTCACAGTGACAAAAAATTGCCATTTTTACAGAGTTTTGCTTACTCAAAAGCTTCCATTTTGACCCGTTTCAGGCACAGAAATGACTTTAAACACACTTATTCTAGTTGACAAAGTCATAATTCACATCCAACAGTCATTTAGTGTCAAAAGATTAAATGTTGAAATTTCATCATTATAGACCATTTTGGGATCGTTCGACAGGTCCGGAGTCATCGTTTTTCATCCGAAAATTGATTTTTTGGACTGTACCAAAAATTATTCAAAATGTCAATTGGATCATGCCTCATGTTGAATAACCACTTTTTAAACCCTCACAGTGACCAAAATTGCCATTTTTACAGAGTTTTGCTTACTCAAAAGCTTCCATTTTGACCCGTTTCAGGCACAGAAATGACTTTAAACACACTTATTCTAGTTGACAAAGTCATAATTCACATCCAACAGTAATTTAGAGTCAAAAGATTAAATGTTGAAATTTCATCATTATAGACCATTTTGGTATCGTTCGACAGGTCCGGAGTCATCGTTTTTCATCCGAAAATTGATTTTTTGGACTGTACCAACAATGATTCAAAATGTCAATTGGATCATGCCTCATGTTGAATAACCACTTTTTAAACCCCCACAGTGACCAAAATTGCCATATTTACAGAGTTTTGCTTACTCAAAAGCTTCCATTTTGACCCGTTTCAGGCACAGAAATGACTTTAAACACACTTATTTTAGTTGACAAAGTCCTAATTCACATCCAACAGTAATTTAGAGTCAAAAGATTAAATGTTAAAATTTCATCATTATAGACCATTTTGGGATCGTTCGACAGGTCCGGAGTCATCGTTTTTCATCCGAAAATTGATTTTTTGGACTGTACAAAATGATTCAAAATGTCAATTGGATCATGCCTCATGTTGAATAAACACTTTTCAAACCCTCACAGTGACCAAAATTGCCATTTTTACAGAGTTTTGCTTACTCTAAAGCTTCAATTTTGACCCGTTTCAGGCACAGAAATGACTTTAAACACACTTATTTTAGTTGACAAAGTCCTAATTCACATCCAACAGTAATTTAGAGTCAAAAGATTAAATGTTAAAATGTCATCATTATAGACCATTTTGGGATCGTTCGACAGGTCCGGAGTCATCGTTTTTCATCCGAAAATTGATTTTTTGGACTGTACCAAAAATGATTCAAAATGTCAATTGGATCATGCCTCATGTTGAATAAACACTTTTCAAACCCTCACAGTGACCAAAATTGCCATTTTTACAGAGTTTTGCTTACTCAAAAGCTTCAATTTTGACCCGTTTCAGGCACAGAAATCACTTTAAACACACTTATTTTAGTTGACAAAGTCCTAATTCACATCCAACAGTAATTTAGAGTCAAAAGATTAAATGTTAAAATTTCATCATTATAGACCATTTTGGGATCGTTCGACAGGTCCGGAGTCATCGTTTTTCATCCGAAAATTGATTTTTTGGACTGTACCAAAAATTATTCAAAATGTCAATTGGATCATGCCTCATGTTGAATAACCACTTTTTAAACCCTCACAGTGACCAAAATTGCCATTTTTACAGAGTTTTGCTTACTCAAAAGCTTCCATTTTGACCCGTTTCAGGCACAGAAATGACTTTAAACACACTTATTCTAGTTGACAAAGTCATAATTCACATCCAACAGTCATTTAGAGTCAAAAGATTAAATGTTGAAATGTCATCATTATAGACCATTTTGGGATCGTTCGACAGGTCCGGAGTCATCGTTTTTCATCCGAAAATTGATTTTTTGGACTGTACCAAAAATGATTCAAAATGTCAATTGGATCATGCCTCATGTTGAATAACCACTTTTTAAACCCTCACAATGACCAAAATTGCCATTTTTACAGAGTTTTGCTTACTCAAAAGCTTCAATTTTGACCCGTTTCAGTTACAGAAATGACTTTAAACACACTTATTCTAGTTGACAAAGTCATAATTCACATCCAACAGTAATTTAGAGTCAAAAGATTAAATGTTGAAATTTCATCATTATAGACCATTTTGGGATCGTTCGACAGGTCCGGAGTCATCGTTTTTCATCCGAAAATTGATTTTTTGGACTGTACCAAAAATGATTCGAAATGTCAATTGGATCATGCCTCATGTTGAATAACCACTTTTTAAACGCTCACAGTGACCAAAATTGCCATTTTTACAGAGTTTTGCTTACTCAAAAGCTTCCATTTTGACCCGTTTCAGGCACAGAAATGACTTTAAACACACTTATTCTAGTTGACAAAGTCATAATTCACATCCAACAGTAATTTAGAGTCAAAAGATTAAATGTTGAAATTTCATCATTATAGACCATTTTGGTATCGTTCGACAGGTCCGGAGTCATCGTTTTTCATCCGAAAATTGATTTTTTGGACTGTACCAACAATGATTCAAAATGTCAATTGGATCATGCCTCATGTTGAATAACCACTTTTTAAACCCCCACAGTGACCAAAATTGCCATTTTTACAGAGTTTTGCTTACTCAAAAGCTTCAATTTTGACCCGTTTCGGGCACAGAAATGACTTTAAACACACTTATTTTAGTTGACAAAGTCCTAATTCACATCCAACAGTAATTTAGAGTCAAAAGATTAAATGTTAAAATTTCATCATTATAGACCATTTTGGGATCGTTCGACAGGTCCGGAGTCATCGTTTTTCATCCGAAAATTGATTTTTTGGACTGTACCAAAAATGATTCAAAATGTCAATTGGATCATGCCTCATGTTGAATAAACACTTTTCAAACCCTCACAGTGACCAAAATTGCCATTTTTACAGAGTTTTGCTTACTCTAAAGCTTCAATTTTGACCCGTTTCAGGCACAGAAATGACTTTAAACACACTTATTTTAGTTGACAAAGTCCTAATTCACATCCAACAGTAATTTAGAGTCAAAAGATTAAATGTTAAAATTTCATCATTATAGACCATTTTGGGATCGTTCGACAGGTCCGGAGTCATCGTTTTTCATCCGAAAATTGATTTTTTGGACTGTACCAAAAATGATTCAAAATGTCAATTGGATCATGCCTCATGTTGAATAAACACTTTTCAAACCCTCACAGTGACCAAAATTGCCATTTTTACAGAGTTTTGCTTACTCAAAAGCTTCAATTTTGACCCGTTTCAGGCACAGAAATGACTTTAAACACACTTATTTTAGTTGACAAAGTCCTAATTCACATCCAACAGTAATTTAGAGTCAAAAGATTAAATGTTAAAATTTCATCATTATAGACCATTTTGGGATCGTTCGACAGGTCCGGAGTCATCGTTTTTCATCCGAAAATTGATTTTTTGGACTGTACCAAAAATTATTCAAAATGTCAATTGGATCATGCCTCATGTTGAATAACCACTTTTTAAACCCTCACAGTGACCAAAACCGCCATTTTTACAGAGTTTTGCTTACTCAAAAGCTTCCATTTTGACCCGTTTCAGGCACAGAAATGACTTTAAACACACTTATTCTAGTTGACAAAGTCATAATTCACATCCAACAGTAATTTAGAGTCAAAAGATTAAATGTTGAAATTTCATCATTATAGACCATTTTGGTATCGTTCGACAGGTCCGGAGTCATCGTTTTTCATCCGAAAATTGATTTTTTGGACTGTACCAACAATGATTCAAAATGTCAATTGGATCATGCCTCATGTTGAATAACCACTTTTTAAACCCCCACAGTGACCAAAATTGCCATTTTTACAGAGTTTTGCTTACTCAAAAGCTTCCATTTTGACCCGTTTCAGTTACAGAAATGACTTTAAACACACTTATTCTAGTTGACAAAGTCATAATTCACATCCAACAGTAATTTAGAGTCAAAAGATTAAATGTTGAAATTTCATCATTATAGACCATTTTGGTATCGTTCGACATGTCCGGAGTCATCGTTTTTCATCCGAAAATTGATTTTTTGGACTGTACCAACAATGATTCAAAATGTCAATTGGATCATGCCTCATGTTGAATAACCACTTTTTAAACCCTCACAGTGACCAAAATTGCCATTTTTACAGAGTTTTGCTTACTCAAAAGCTTCCATTTTGACCCGTTTCAGGCACAGAAATGACTTTAAACACACTTATTCTAGTTGACAAAGTCATAATTCACATCCAACAGTAATTTAGAGTCAAAAGATTAAATGTTGAAATTTCATCATTATAGACCATTTTGGTATCGTTCGACAGGTCCGGAGTCATCGTTTTTCATCCGAAAATTGATTTTTTGGACTGTACCAAAAATGATTCAAAATGTCAATTGGATCATGCCTCATGTTGAATAACCACTTTTTAAACCCTCACAGTGACCAAAATTGCCATTTTTACAGAGTTTTGCTTACTCAAAAGCTTCAATTTTGACCCGTTTCAGGCACAGAAATGACTTTAAACACACTTATTTTAGTTGACAAAGTCCTAATTCACATCCAACAGTAATTTAGAGTCAAAAGATTAAATGTTGAAATTTTATCATTATAGACCATTTTGGTATCGTTCGACAGGTCCGGAGTCATCGTTTTTCATCCGAAAATTGATTTTTTGGACTGTACCAAAAATGATTCAAAATGTCAATTGGATCATGCCTCATGTTGAATAACCACTTTTTAAACCCTCACAGTGACCAAAATTGCCATTTTTACAGAGTTTTGCTTACTCAAAAGCTTCCATTTTGACCCATTTCAGGCACAGAAATGACTTTAAACACACTTATTCTAGTTGACAAAGTCATAATTCACATCCAACAGTAATTTAGAGTCAAAAGATTAAATGTTGAAATTTTATCATTATAGACCATTTTGGTATCGTTCGACAGGTCCGGAGTCATCGTTTTTCATCCGAAAATTGATTTTTTGGACTGTACCAACAATGATTCAAAATGTCAATTGGATCATGCCTCATGTTGAATAACCACTTTTTAAACCCCCACAGTGACCAAAATTGCCATATTTACAGAGTTTTGCTTACTCAAAAGCTTCCATTTTGACCCGTTTCAGGCACAGAAATGACTTTAAACACACTTATTCTAGTTGACAAAGTCATAATTCACATCCAACAGTAATTTAGAGTCAAAAGATTAAATGTTGAAATTTCATCATTATAGACCATTTTATGATCGCTCAACAGGTCCGGAGTCATCGTTTTTCATCCGAAAATTGATTTTTTGGACTGTACCAAAAATGATTCAAAATGTCAATTGGATCATGCCTCATGTTGAATAACCACTTTTTAAACCCTCACAGTGACCAAAATTGCCATTTTTACAGAGTTTTGCTTACTCAAAAGCTTCCATTTTGACCCGTTTCAGGCACAGAAATGACTTTAAACACACTTATTCTAGTTGACAAAGTCATAATTCACATCCAACAGTAATTTAGAGTCAAAAGATTAAATGTTGAAATTTCATCATTATAGACCATTTTGGTATCGTTCGACAGGTCCGGAGTCATCGTTTTTCACCCGAAAATTGATTTTTTGGACTGTACCAAAAATGATTCAAAATGTCAATTGGATCATGCCTCATGTTGAATAAACACTTTTCAAACCCTCACAGTGACCAAAATTGCCATCTTTACAGAGTTTTGCTTACTCAAAAGCTTCAATTCTGACCCGTTTCAGGCACAGAAATGACTTTAAACACACTTATTTTAGTTGACAAAGTCCTAATTCACATCCAACAGTCATTTAGAGTCAAAAGATTAAATGTTAAAATTTCATCATTATAGACCATTTTGGGATCGTTCGACAGGTCCGGAGTCATCGTTTTTCATCCGAAAATTGATTTTTTGGACTGTACCAAAAATGATTCAAAATGTCAATTGGATCATTCCTCATGTTGAATAACCACTTTTTAAACCCTCACAGTGACAAAAAATTGCCATTTTTACAGAGTTTTGCTTACTCAAAAGCTTCCATTTTGACCCGTTTCAGGCACAGAAATGACTTTAAACACACTTATTCTAGTTGACAAAGTCATAATTCACATCCAACAGTCATTTAGTGTCAAAAGATTAAATGTTGAAATTTCATCATTATAGACCATTTTGGGATCGTTCGACAGGTCCGGAGTCATCGTTTTTCATCCGAAAATTGATTTTTTGGACTGTACCAAAAATTATTCAAAATGTCAATTGGATCATGCCTCATGTTGAATAACCACTTTTTAAACCCTCACAGTGACCAAAATTGCCATTTTTACAGAGTTTTGCTTACTCAAAAGCTTCCATTTTGACCCGTTTCAGGCACAGAAATGACTTTAAACACACTTATTCTAGTTGACAAAGTCATAATTCACATCCAACAGTAATTTAGAGTCAAAAGATTAAATGTTGAAATTTCATCATTATAGACCATTTTGGTATCGTTCGACAGGTCCGGAGTCATCGTTTTTCATCCGAAAATTGATTTTTTGGACTGTACCAACAATGATTCAAAATGTCAATTGGATCATGCCTCATGTTGAATAACCACTTTTTAAACCCCCACAGTGACCAAAATTGCCATATTTACAGAGTTTTGCTTACTCAAAAGCTTCCATTTTGACCCGTTTCAGGCACAGAAATGACTTTAAACACACTTATTCTAGTTGACAAAGTCATAATTCACATCCAACAGTAATTTAGAGTCAAAAGATTAAATGTTGAAATTTCATCATTATAGACCATTTTATGATCGCTCGACAGGTCCGGAGTCATCGTTTTTCATCCGAAAATTGATTTTTTGGACTGTACCAAAAATGATTCAAAATGTCAATTGGATCATGCCTCATGTTGAATAACCACTTTTTAAACCCTCACAGTGACCAAAATTGCCATTTTTACAGAGTTTTGCTTACTCAAAAGCTTCCATTTTGACCCGTTTCAGGCACAGAAATGACTTTAAACACACTTATTCTAGTTGACAAAGTCATAATTCACATCCAACAGTAATTTAGAGTCAAAAGATTAAATGTTGAAATTTCATCATTATAGACCATTTTGGTATCGTTCAACAGGTCCGGAGTCATCGTTTTTCATCCGAAAATTGATTTTTTGGACTGTACCAAAAATGATTCAAAATGTCAATTGGATCATGCCTCATGTTGAATAACCACTTTTTAAACCCTCACAGTGACCAAAATTGCCATTTTTACAGAGTTTTGCTTACTCAAAAGCTTCAATTTTGACCCGTTTCGGGCACAGAAATGACTTTAAACACACTTATTTTAGTTGACAAAGTCCTAATTCACATCCAACAGTAATTTAGAGTCAAAAGATTAAATGTTAAAATTTCATCATTATAGACCATTTTGGGATCGTTCGACAGGTCCGGAGTCATCGTTTTTCATCCGAAAATTGATTTTTTGGACTGTACAAAATGATTCAAAATGTCAATTGGATCATGCCTCATGTTGAATAAACACTTTTCAAACCCTCACAGTGACCAAAATTGCCATTTTTACAGAGTTTTGCTTACTCTAAAGCTTCAATTTTGACCCGTTTCAGGCACAGAAATGACTTTAAACACACTTATTTTAGTTGACAAAGTCCTAATTCACATCCAACAGTAATTTAGAGTCAAAAGATTAAATGTTAAAATGTCATCATTATAGACCATTTTGGGATCGTTCGACAGGTCCGGAGTCATCGTTTTTCATCCGAAAATTGATTTTTTGGACTGTACCAAAAATGATTCAAAATGTCAATTGGATCATGCCTCATGTTGAATAAACACTTTTCAAACCCTCACAGTGACCAAAATTGCCATTTTTACAGAGTTTTGCTTACTCAAAAGCTTCAATTTTGACCCGTTTCAGGCACAGAAATCACTTTAAACACACTTATTTTAGTTGACAAAGTCCTAATTCACATCCAACAGTAATTTAGAGTCAAAAGATTAAATGTTAAAATTTCATCATTATAGACCATTTTGGGATCGTTCGACAGGTCCGGAGTCATCGTTTTTCATCCGAAAATTGATTTTTTGGACTGTACCAAAAATTATTCAAAATGTCAATTGGATCATGCCTCATGTTGAATAACCACTTTTTAAACCCTCACAGTGACCAAAATTGCCATTTTTACAGAGTTTTGCTTACTCAAAAGCTTCCATTTTGACCCGTTTCAGGCACAGAAATGACTTTAAACACACTTATTCTAGTTGACAAAGTCATAATTCACATCCAACAGTCATTTAGAGTCAAAAGATTAAATGTTGAAATGTCATCATTATAGACCATTTTGGGATCGTTCGACAGGTCCGGAGTCATCGTTTTTCATCCGAAAATTGATTTTTTGGACTGTACCAAAAATGATTCAAAATGTCAATTGGATCATGCCTCATGTTGAATAACCACTTTTTAAACCCTCACAATGACCAAAATTGCCATTTTTACAGAGTTTTGCTTACTCAAAAGCTTCAATTTTGACCCGTTTCAGTTACAGAAATGACTTTAAACACACTTATTCTAGTTGACAAAGTCATAATTCACATCCAACAGTAATTTAGAGTCAAAAGATTAAATGTTGAAATTTCATCATTATAGACCATTTTGGGATCGTTCGACAGGTCCGGAGTCATCGTTTTTCATCCGAAAATTGATTTTTTGGACTGTACCAAAAATGATTCGAAATGTCAATTGGATCATGCCTCATGTTGAATAACCACTTTTTAAACGCTCACAGTGACCAAAATTGCCATTTTTACAGAGTTTTGCTTACTCAAAAGCTTCCATTTTGACCCGTTTCAGGCACAGAAATGACTTTAAACACACTTATTCTAGTTGACAAAGTCATAATTCACATCCAACAGTAATTTAGAGTCAAAAGATTAAATGTTGAAATTTCATCATTATAGACCATTTTGGTATCGTTCGACAGGTCCGGAGTCATCGTTTTTCATCCGAAAATTGATTTTTTGGACTGTACCAACAATGATTCAAAATGTCAATTGGATCATGCCTCATGTTGAATAACCACTTTTTAAACCCCCACAGTGACCAAAATTGCCATTTTTACAGAGTTTTGCTTACTCAAAAGCTTCCATTTTGACCCGTTTCAGTTACAGAAATGACTTTAAACACACTTATTCTAGTTGACAAAGTCATAATTCACATCCAACAGTAATTTAAGTCAAAAGATTAAATGTTGAAATTTCATCATTATAGACCATTTTGTTATCGTTCGACAGGTCCGGAGTCATCGTTTTTCATCCGAAAATTGATTTTTTGGACTGTACCAACAATGATTCAAAATGTCAATTGGATCATGCCTCATGTTGAATAACCACTTTTTAAACCCCCACAGTGACCAAAATTGCCATATTTACAGAGTTTTGCTTACTCAAAAGCTTCCATTTTGACCCGTTTCAGGCACAGAAATGACTTTAAACACACTTATTCTAGTTGACAAAGTCATAATTCACATCCAACAGTAATTTAGAGTCAAAAGATTAAATGTTGAAATTTCATCATTATAGACCATTTTATGATCGCTCGACAGGTCCGGAGTCATCGTTTTTCATCCGAAAATTGATTTTTTGGACTGTACCAAAAATGATTCAAAATGTCAATTGGATCATGCCTCATGTTGAATAACCACTTTTTAAACCCTCACAGTGACCAAAATTGCCATTTTTACAGAGTTTTGCTTACTCAAAAGCTTCCATTTTGACCCGTTTCAGGCACAGAAATGACTTTAAACACACTTATTCTAGTTGACAAAGTCATAATTCACATCCAACAGTAATTTAGAGTCAAAAGATTAAATGTTGAAATTTCATCATTATAGACCATTTTGGTATCGTTCAACAGGTCCGGAGTCATCGTTTTTCATCCGAAAATTGATTTTTTGGACTGTACCAAAAATGATTCAAAATGTCAATTGGATCATGCCTCATGTTGAATAACCACTTTTTAAACCCTCACAGTGACCAAAATTGCCATTTTTACAGAGTTTTGCTTACTCAAAAGCTTCAATTTTGACCCGTTTCGGGCACAGAAATGACTTTAAACACACTTATTTTAGTTGACAAAGTCCTAATTCACATCCAACAGTAATTTAGAGTCAAAAGATTAAATGTTAAAATTTCATCATTATAGACCATTTTGGGATCGTTCGACAGGTCCGGAGTCATCGTTTTTCATCCGAAAATTGATTTTTTGGACTGTACCAAAAATGATTCAAAATGTCAATTGGATCATGCCTCATGTTGAATAAACACTTTTCAAACCCTCACAGTGACCAAAATTGCCATTTTTACAGAGTTTTGCTTACTCTAAAGCTTCAATTTTGACCCGTTTCAGGCACAGAAATGACTTTAAACACACTTATTTTAGTTGACAAAGTCCTAATTCACATCCAACAGTAATTTAGAGTCAAAAGATTAAATGTTAAAATGTCATCATTATAGACCATTTTGGGATCGTTCGACAAGTCCGGAGTCATCGTTTTTCATCCGAAAATTGATTTTTTGGACTGTACCAAAAATGATTCAAAATGTCAATTGGATCATGCCTCATGTTGAATAAACACTTTTCAAACCCTCACAGTGACCAAAATTGCCATTTTTACAGAGTTTTGCTTACTCAAAAGCTTCAATTTTGACCCGTTTCAGGCACAGAAATGACTTTAAACACACTTATTTTAGTTGACAAAGTCCTAATTCACATCCAACAGTAATTTAGAGTCAAAAGATTAAATGTTAAAATTTCATCATTATAGACCATTTTGGGATCGTTCGACAGGTCCGGAGTCATCGTTTTTCATCCGAAAATTGATTTTTTGGACTGTACCAAAAATTATTCAAAATGTCAATTGGATCATGCCTCATGTTGAATAACCACTTTTTAAACCCTCACAGTGACCAAAATTGCCATTTTTACAGAGTTTTGCTTACTCAAAAGCTTCCGTTTTGACCCGTTTCAGGCACAGAAATGACTTTAAACACACTTATTCTAGTTGACAAAGTCATAATTCACATCCAACAGTCATTTAGAGTCAAAAGATTAAATGTTGAAATGTCATCATTATAGACCATTTTGGGATCGTTCGACAGGTCCGGAGTCATCGTTTTTCATCCGAAAATTGATTTTTTGGACTGTACCAAAAATGATTCAAAATGTCAATTGGATCATGCCTCATGTTGAATAACCACTTTTTAAACCCTCACAATGACCAAAATTGCCATTTTTACAGAGTTTTGCTTTTTCAAAAGCTTCAATTTTGACCCGTTTCAGTTACAGAAATGACTTTAAACACACTTATTCTAGTTGACAAAGTCATAATTCACATCCAACAGTAATTTAGAGTCAAAAGATTAAATGTTGAAATTTCATCATTATAGACCATTTTGGGATCGTTCGACAGGTCCGGAGTCATCGTTTTTCATCCGAAAATTAATTTTTTGGACTGTACCAAAAATGATTCGAAATGTCAATTGGATCATGCCTCATGTTGAATAACCACTTTTTAAACGCTCACAGTGACCAAAATTGCCATTTTTACAGAGTTTTGCTTACTCAAAAGCTTCCATTTTGACCCGTTTCAGGCACAGAAATGACTTTAAACACACTTATTCTAGTTGACAAAGTCATAATTCACATCCAACAGTAATTTAGAGTCAAAAGATTAAATGTTGAAATTTCATCATTATAGACCATTTTGGTATCGTTCGACAGGTCCGGAGTCATCGTTTTTCATCCGAAAATTGATTTTTTGGACTGTACCAACAATGATTCAAAATGTCAATTGGATCATGCCTCATGTTGAATAACCACTTTTTAAACCCCCACAGTGACCAAAATTGCCATTTTTACAGAGTTTTGCTTACTCAAAAGCTTCCATTTTGACCCGTTTCAGTTACAGAAATGACTTTAAACACACTTATTCTAGTTGACAAAGTCATAATTCACATCCAACAGTAATTTAGAGTCAAAAGATTAAATGTTGAAATTTCATCATTATAGACCATTTTGGTATCGTTCGACAGGTCCGGAGTCATCGTTTTTCATCCGAAAATTGATTTTTTGGACTGTACCAACAATGATTCAAAATGTCAATTGGATCATGCCTCATGTTGAATAACCACTTTTTAAACCCTCACAGTGACCAAAATTGCCATTTTTACAGAGTTTTGCTTACTCAAAAGCTTCCATTTTGACCCGTTTCAGGCACAGAAATGACTTTAAACACACTTATTCTAGTTGACAAAGTCATAATTCACATCCAACAGTAATTTAGAGTCAAAAGATTAAATGTTGAAATTTCATCATTATAGACCATTTTGGTATCGTTCGACAGGTCCGGAGTCATCGTTTTTCATCCGAAAATTGATTTTTTGGACTGTACCAAAAATTATTCAAAATGTCAATTGGATCATGCCTCATGTTGAATAACCACTTTTTAAACCCTCACAGTGACCAAAATTGCCATTTTTACAGAGTTTTGCTTACTCAAAAGCTTCCATTTTGACCCGTTTCAGGCACAGAAATGACTTTAAACACACTTATTCTAGTTGACAAAGTCATAATTCACATCCAACAGTAATTTAGAGTCAAAAGATTAAATGTTGAAATTTCATCATTATAGACCATTTTGGTATCGTTCGACAGGTCCGGAGTCATCGTTTTTCATCCGAAAATTGATTTTTTGGACTGTACCAACAATGATTCAAAATGTCAATTGGATCATGCCTCATGTTGAATAACCACTTTTTAAACCCCCACAGTGACCAAAATTGCCATTTTTACAGAGTTTTGCTTACTCAAAAGCTTCCATTTTGACCCGTTTCAGTTACAGAAATGACTTTAAACACACTTATTCTAGTTGACAAAGTCATAATTCACATCCAACAGTAATTTAAGTCAAAAGATTAAATGTTGAAATTTCATCATTATAGACCATTTTGGTATCGTTCGACAGGTCCGGAGTCATCGTTTTTCATCCGAAAATTGATTTTTTGGACTGTACCAACAATGATTCAAAATGTCAATTGGATCATGCCTCATGTTGAATAACCACTTTTTAAACCCCCACAGTGACCAAAATTGCCATATTTACAGAGTTTTGCTTACTCAAAAGCTTCCATTTTGACCCGTTTCAGGCACAGAAATGACTTTAAACACACTTATTCTAGTTGACAAAGTCATAATTCACATCCAACAGTAATTTAGAGTCAAAAGATTAAATGTTGAAATTTCATCATTATAGACCATTTTATGATCGCTCGACAGGTCCGGAGTCATCGTTTTTCATCCGAAAATTGATTTTTTGGACTGTACCAAAAATGATTCAAAATGTCAATTGGATCATGCCTCATGTTGAATAACCACTTTTTAAACCCTCACAGTGACCAAAATTGCCATTTTTACAGAGTTTTGCTTACTCAAAAGCTTCCATTTTGACCCGTTTCAGGCACAGAAATGACTTTAAACACACTTATTCTAGTTGACAAAGTCATAATTCACATCCAACAGTAATTTAGAGTCAAAAGATTAAATGTTGAAATTTCATCATTATAGACCATTTTGGTATCGTTCAACAGGTCCGGAGTCATCGTTTTTCATCCGAAAATTGATTTTTTGGACTGTACCAAAAATGATTCAAAATGTCAATTGGATCATGCCTCATGTTGAATAACCACTTTTTAAACCCTCACAGTGACCAAAATTGCCATTTTTACAGAGTTTTGCTTACTCAAAAGCTTCAATTTTGACCCGTTTCGGGCACAGAAATGACTTTAAACACACTTATTTTAGTTGACAAAGTCCTAATTCACATCCAACAGTAATTTAGAGTCAAAAGATTAAATGTTAAAATTTCATCATTATAGACCATTTTGGGATCGTTCGACAGGTCCGGAGTCATCGTTTTTCATCCGAAAATTGATTTTTTGGACTGTACCAAAAATGATTCAAAATGTCAATTGGATCATGCCTCATGTTGAATAAACACTTTTCAAACCCTCACAGTGACCAAAATTGCCATTTTTACAGAGTTTTGCTTACTCTAAAGCTTCAATTTTGACCCGTTTCAGGCACAGAAATGACTTTAAACACACTTATTTTAGTTGACAAAGTCCTAATTCACATCCAACAGTAATTTAGAGTCAAAAGATTAAATGTTAAAATGTCATCATTATAGACCATTTTGGGATCGTTCGACAGGTCCGGAGTCATCGTTTTTCATCCGAAAATTGATTTTTTGGACTGTACCAAAAATGATTCAAAATGTCAATTGGATCATGCCTCATGTTGAATAAACACTTTTCAAACCCTCACAGTGACCAAAATTGCCATTTTTACAGAGTTTTGCTTACTCAAAAGCTTCAATTTTGACCCGTTTCAGGCACAGAAATGACTTTAAACACACTTATTTTAGTTGACAAAGTCCTAATTCACATCCAACAGTAATTTAGAGTCAAAAGATTAAATGTTAAAATTTCATCATTATAGACCATTTTGGGATCGTTCGACAGGTCCGGAGTCATCGTTTTTCATCCGAAAATTGATTTTTTGGACTGTACCAAAAATTATTCAAAATGTCAATTGGATCATGCCTCATGTTGAATAACCACTTTTTAAACCCTCACAGTGACCAAAATTGCCATTTTTACAGAGTTTTGCTTACTCAAAAGCTTCCGTTTTGACCCGTTTCAGGCACAGAAATGACTTTAAACACACTTATTCTAGTTGACAAAGTCATAATTCACATCCAACAGTCATTTAGAGTCAAAAGATTAAATGTTGAAATGTCATCATTATAGACCATTTTGGGATCGTTCAACAGGTCCGGAGTCATCGTTTTTCATCCGAAAATTGATTTTTTGGACTGTACCAAAAATGATTCAAAATGTCAATTGGATCATGCCTCATGTTGAATAACCACTTTTTAAACCCTCACAATGACCAAAATTGCCATTTTTACAGAGTTTTGCTTTTTCAAAAGCTTCAATTTTGACCCGTTTCAGTTACAGAAATGACTTTAAACACACTTATTCTAGTTGACAAAGTCATAATTCACATCCAACAGTAATTTAGAGTCAAAAGATTAAATGTTGAAATTTCATCATTATAGACCATTTTGGGATCGTTCGACAGGTCCGGAGTCATCGTTTTTCATCCGAAAATTAATTTTTTGGACTGTACCAAAAATGATTCGAAATGTCAATTGGATCATGCCTCATGTTGAATAACCACTTTTTAAACGCTCACAGTGACCAAAATTGCCATTTTTACAGAGTTTTGCTTACTCAAAAGCTTCCATTTTGACCCGTTTCAGGCACAGAAATGACTTTAAACACACTTATTCTAGTTGACAAAGTCATAATTCACATCCAACAGTAATTTAGAGTCAAAAGATTAAATGTTGAAATTTCATCATTATAGACCATTTTGGTATCGTTCGACAGGTCCGGAGTCATCGTTTTTCATCCGAAAATTGATTTTTTGGACTGTACCAACAATGATTCAAAATGTCAATTGGATCATGCCTCATGTTGAATAACCACTTTTTAAACCCCCACAGTGACCAAAATTGCCATTTTTACAGAGTTTTGCTTACTCAAAAGCTTCCATTTTGACCCGTTTCAGTTACAGAAATGACTTTAAACACACTTATTCTAGTTGACAAAGTCATAATTCACATCCAACAGTAATTTAGAGTCAAAAGATTAAATGTTGAAATTTCATCATTATAGACCATTTTGGTATCGTTCGACAGGTCCGGAGTCATCGTTTTTCATCCGAAAATTGATTTTTTGGACTGTACCAACAATGATTCAAAATGTCAATTGGATCATGCCTCATGTTGAATAACCACTTTTTAAACCCTCACAGTGACCAAAATTGCCATTTTTACAGAGTTTTGCTTACTCAAAAGCTTCCATTTTGACCCGTTTCAGGCACAGAAATGACTTTAAACACACTTATTCTAGTTGACAAAGTCATAATTCACATCCAACAGTAATTTAGAGTCAAAAGATTAAATGTTGAAATTTCATCATTATAGACCATTTTGGTATCGTTCGACAGGTCCGGAGTCATCGTTTTTCATCCGAAAATTGATTTTTTGGACTGTACCAAAAATGATTCAAAATGTCAATTGGATCATTCCTCATGTTGAATAACCACTTTTTAAACCCTCACAGTGACAAAAAAGTGCCATTTTTACAGAGTTTTGCTTACTCAAAAGCTTCCATTTTGACCCGTTTCAGGCACAGAAATGACTTTAAACACACTTATTCTAGTTGACAAAGTCATAATTCACATCCAACAGTCATTTAGTGTCAAAAGATTAAATGTTGAAATTTCATCATTATAGACCATTTTGGGATCGTTCGACAGGTCCGGAGTCATCGTTTTTCATCCGAAAATTGATTTTTTGGACTGTACCAAAAATTATTCAAAATGTCAATTGGATCATGCCTCATGTTGAATAACCACTTTTTAAACCCTCACAGTGACCAAAATTGCCATTTTTACAGAGTTTTGCTTACTCAAAAGCTTCCATTTTGACCCGTTTCAGGCACAGAAATGACTTTAAACACACTTATTCTAGTTGACAAAGTCATAATTCACATCCAACAGTAATTTAGAGTCAAAAGATTAAATGTTGAAATTTCATCATTATAGACCATTTTGGTATCGTTCGACAGGTCCGGAGTCATCGTTTTTCATCCGAAAATTGATTTTTTGGACTGTACCAACAATGATTCAAAATGTCAATTGGATCATGCCTCATGTTGAATAACCACTTTTTAAACCCCCACAGTGACCAAAATTGCCATTTTTACAGAGTTTTGCTTACTCAAAAGCTTCCATTTTGACCCGTTTCAGTTACAGAAATGACTTTAAACACACTTATTCTAGTTGACAAAGTCATAATTCACATCCAACAGTAATTTAAGTCAAAAGATTAAATGTTGAAATTTCATCATTATAGACCATTTTGGTATCGTTCGACAGGTCCGGAGTCATCGTTTTTCATCCGAAAATTGATTTTTTGGACTGTACCAACAATGATTCAAAATGTCAATTGGATCATGCCTCATGTTGAATAACCACTTTTTAAACCCCCACAGTGACCAAAATTGCCATATTTACAGAGTTTTGCTTACTCAAAAGCTTCCATTTTGACCCGTTTCAGGCACAGAAATGACTTTAAACACACTTATTCTAGTTGACAAAGTCATAATTCACATCCAACAGTAATTTAGAGTCAAAAGATTAAATGTTGAAATTTCATCATTATAGACCATTTTATGATCGCTCGACAGGTCCGGAGTCATCGTTTTTCATCCGAAAATTGATTTTTTGGACTGTACCAAAAATGATTCAAAATGTCAATTGGATCATGCCTCATGTTGAATAACCACTTTTTAAACCCTCACAGTGACCAAAATTGCCATTTTTACAGAGTTTTGCTTACTCAAAAGCTTCCATTTTGACCCGTTTCAGGCACAGAAATGACTTTAAACACACTTATTCTAGTTGACAAAGTCATAATTCACATCCAACAGTAATTTAGAGTCAAAAGATTAAATGTTGAAATTTCATCATTATAGACCATTTTGGTATCGTTCAACAGGTCCGGAGTCATCGTTTTTCATCCGAAAATTGATTTTTTGGACTGTACCAAAAATGATTCAAAATGTCAATTGGATCATGCCTCATGTTGAATAACCACTTTTTAAACCCTCACAGTGACCAAAATTGCCATTTTTACAGAGTTTTGCTTACTCAAAAGCTTCAATTTTGACCCGTTTCGGGCACAGAAATGACTTTAAACACACTTATTTTAGTTGACAAAGTCCTAATTCACATCCAACAGTAATTTAGAGTCAAAAGATTAAATGTTAAAATTTCATCATTATAGACCATTTTGGGATCGTTCGACAGGTCCGGAGTCATCGTTTTTCATCCGAAAATTGATTTTTTGGACTGTACCAAAAATGATTCAAAATGTCAATTGGATCATGCCTCATGTTGAATAAACACTTTTCAAACCCTCACAGTGACCAAAATTGCCATTTTTAGAGAGTTTTGCTTACTCTAAAGCTTCAATTTTGACCCGTTTCAGGCACAGAAATGACTTTAAACACACTTATTTTAGTTGACAAAGTCCTAATTCACATCCAACAGTAATTTAGAGTCAAAAGATTAAATGTTAAAATGTCATCATTATAGACCATTTTGGGATCGTTCGACAGGTCCGGAGTCATCGTTTTTCATCCGAAAATTGATTTTTTGGACTGTACCAAAAATGATTCAAAATGTCAATTGGATCATGCCTCATGTTGAATAAACACTTTTCAAACCCTCACAGTGACCAAAATTGCCATTTTTACAGAGTTTTGCTTACTCAAAAGCTTCAATTTTGACCCGTTTCAGGCACAGAAATGACTTTAAACACACTTATTTTAGTTGACAAAGTCCTAATTCACATCCAACAGTAATTTAGAGTCAAAAGATTAAATGTTAAAATTTCATCATTATAGACCATTTTGGGATCGTTCGACAGGTCCGGAGTCATCGTTTTTCATCCGAAAATTGATTTTTTGGACTGTACCAAAAATTATTCAAAATGTCAATTGGATCATGCCTCATGTTGAATAACCACTTTTTAAACCCTCACAGTGACCAAAATTGCCATTTTTACAGAGTTTTGCTTACTCAAAAGCTTCCATTTTGACCTGTTTCAGGCACAGAAATGACTTTAAACACACTTATTCTAGTTGACAAAGTCATAATTCACATCCAACAGTCATTTAGAGTCAAAAGATTAAATGTTGAAATGTCATCATTATAGACCATTTTGGGATCGTTCGACAGGTCCGGAGTCATCGTTTTTCATCCGAAAATTGATTTTTTGGACTGTACCAAAAATGATTCAAAATGTCAATTGGATCATGCCTCATGTTGAATAACCACTTTTTAAACCCTCACAATGACCAAAATTGCCATTTTTACAGAGTTTTGCTTACTCAAAAGCTTCAATTTTGACCCGTTTCAGTTACAGAAATGACTTTAAACACACTTATTCTAGTTGACAAAGTCATAATTCACATCCAACAGTAATTTAGAGTCAAAAGATTAAATGTTGAAATTTCATCATTATAGACCATTTTGGGATCGTTCGACAGGTCCGGAGTCATCGTTTTTCATCCGAAAATGGATTTTTTGGACTGTACCAAAAATGATTCGAAATGTCAATTGGATCATGCCTCATGTTGAATAACCACTTTTTAAACGCTCACAGTGACCAAAATTGCCATTTTTACAGAGTTTTGCTTACTCAAAAGCTTCCATTTTGACCCGTTTCAGGCACAGAAATGACTTTAAACACACTTATTCTAGTTGACAAAGTCATAATTCACATCCAACAGTAATTTAGAGTCAAAAGATTAAATGTTGAAATTTCATCATTATAGACCATTTTGGTATCGTTCGACAGGTCCGGAGTCATCGTTTTTCATCCGAAAATTGATTTTTTGGACTGTACCAACAATGATTCAAAATGTTAATTGGATCATGCCTCATGTTGAATAACCACTTTTTAAACCCCCACAGTGACCAAAATTGCCATTTTTACAGAGTTTTGCTTACTCAAAAGCTTCCATTTTGACCCGTTTCAGTTACAGAAATGACTTTAAACACACTTATTCTAGTTGACAAAGTCATAATTCACATCCAACAGTAATTTAGAGTCAAAAGATTAAATGTTGAAATTTCATCATTATAGACCATTTTGGTATCGTTCGACAGGTCCGGAGTCATCGTTTTTCATCCGAAAATTGATTTTTTGGACAGTACCAACAATGATTCAAAATGTCAATTGGATCATGCCTCATGTTGAATAACCACTTTTTAAACCCTCACAGTGACCAAAATTGCCATTTTTACAGAGTTTTGCTTACTCAAAAGCTTCCATTTTGACCCGTTTCAGGCACAGAAATGACTTTAAACACACTTATTCTAGTTGACAAAGTCATAATTCACATCCAACAGTAATTTAGAGTCAAAAGATTAAATGTTGAAATTTCATCATTATAGACCATTTTGGTATCGTTCGACAGGTCCGGAGTCATCGTTTTTCATCCGAAAATTGATTTTTTGGACTGTACCAAAAATGATTCAAAATGTCAATTGGATCATTCCTCATGTTGAATAACCACTTTTTAAACCCTCACAGTGACAAAAAATTGCCATTTTTACAGAGTTTTGCTTACTCAAAAGCTTCCATTTTGACCCGTTTCAGGCACAGAAATGACTTTAAACACACTTATTCTAGTTGACAAAGTCATAATTCACATCCAACAGTCATTTAGTGTCAAAAGATTAAATGTTGAAATTTCATCATTATAGACCATTTTGGGATCGTTCGACAGGTCCGGAGTCATCGTTTTTCATCCGAAAATTGATTTTTTGGACTGTACCAAAAATTATTCAAAATGTCAATTGGATCATGCCTCATGTTGAATAACCACTTTTTAAACCCTCACAGTGACCAAAATTGCCATTTTTACAGAGTTTTGCTTACTCAAAAGCTTCCATTTTGACCCGTTTCAGGCACAGAAATGACTTTAAACACACTTATTCTAGTTGACAAAGTCATAATTCACATCCAACAGTAATTTAGAGTCAAAAGATTAAATGTTGAAATTTCATCATTATAGACCATTTTGGTATCGTTCGACAGGTCCGGAGTCATCGTTTTTCATCCGAAAATTGATTTTTTGGACTGTACCAACATTGATTCAAAATGTCAATTGGATCATGCCTCATGTTGAATAACCACTTTTTAAACCCCCACAGTGACCAAAATTGCCATATTTACAGAGTTTTGCTTACTCAAAAGCTTCCATTTTGACCCGTTTCAGGCACAGAAATGACTTTAAACACACTTATTCTAGTTGACAAAGTCATAATTCACATCCAACAGTAATTTAGAGTCAAAAGATTAAATGTTAAAATGTCATCATTATAGACCATTTTGGGATCGCTCGACAGGTCCGGAGTCATCGTTTTTCATCCGAAAATTGATTTTTTGGACTGTACCAAAAACGATTCAAAATGTCAATTGGATCATGCCTCATGTTGAATAAACACTTTTCAAACCCTCACAGTGACCAAAATTGCCATTTTTACAGAGTTTTGCTTACTCAAAAGCTTCAATTTTGACCCGTTTCAGGCACAGAAATGACTTTAAACACACTTATTTTAGTTGACAAAGTCCTAATTCACATCCAACAGTAATTTAGAGTCAAAAGATTAAATGTTAAAATTTCATCATTATAGACCATTTTGGGATCGTTCGACAGGTCCGGAGTCATCGTTTTTCATCCGAAAATTGATTTTTTGGACTGTACCAAAAATTATTCAAAATGTCAATTGGATCATGCCTCATGTTGAATAACCACTTTTTAAACCCTCACAGTGACCAAAATTGCCATTTTTACAGAGTTTTGCTTACTCAAAAGCTTCCATTTTGACCCGTTTCAGGCACAGAAATGACTTTAAACACACTTATTCTAGTTGACAAAGTCATAATTCACATCCAACAGTCATTTAGAGTCAAAAGATTAAATGTTGAAATGTCATCATTATAGACCATTTTGGGATCGTTCGACAGGTCCGGAGTCATCGTTTTTCATCCGAAAATTGATTTTTTGGACTGTACCAAAAATGATTCAAAATGCCAATTGGATCATGCCTCATGTTGAATAACCACTTTTTAAACCCTCACAATGACCAAAATTGCCATTTTTACAGAGTTTTGCTTACTCAAAAGCTTCAATTTTGACCCGTTTCAGTTACAGAAATGACTTTAAACACACTTATTCTAGTTGACAAAGTCATAATTCACATCCAACAGTAATTTAGAGTCAAAAGATTAAATGTTGAAATTTCATCATTATAGACCATTTTGGGATCGTTCGACAGGTCCGGAGTCATCGTTTTTCATCCGAAAATTGATTTTTTGGACTGTACCAAAAATGATTCGAAATGTCAATTGGATCATGCCTCATGTTGAATAACCACTTTTTAAACGCTCACAGTGACCAAAATTGCCATTTTTACAGAGTTTTGCTTACTCAAAAGCTTCCATTTTGACCCGTTTCAGGCACAGAAATGACTTTAAACACACTTATTCTAGTTGACAAAGTCATAATTCACATCCAACAGTAATTTAGAGTCAAAAGATTAAATGTTGAAATTTCATCATTATAGACCATTTTGGTATCGTTCGACAGGTCCGGAGTCATCGTTTTTCATCCGAAAATTGATTTTTTGGACTGTACCAACAATGATTCAAAATGTCAATTGGATCATGCCTCATGTTGAATAACCACTTTTTAAACCCCCACAGTGACCAAAATTGCCATTTTTACAGAGTTTTGCTTACTCAAAAGCTTCCATTTTGACCCGTTTCAGTTACAGAAATGACTTTAAACACACTTATTCTAGTTGACAAAGTCATAATTCACATCCAACAGTAATTTAGAGTCAAAAGATTAAATGTTGAAATTTCATCATTATAGACCATTTTGGTATCGTTCGACAGGTCCGGAGTCATCGTTTTTCATCCGAAAATTGATTTTTTGGACTGTACCAACAATGATTCAAAATGTCAATTGGATCATGCCTCATGTTGAATAACCACTTTTTAAACCCCCACAGTGACCAAAATTGCCATATTTACAGAGTTTTGCTTACTCAAAAGCTTCCATTTTGACCCGTTTCAGGCACAGAAATGACTTTAAACACACTTATTCTAGTTGACAAAGTCATAATTCACATCCAACAGTAATTTAGAGTCAAAAGATTAAATGTTGAAATTTCATCATTATAGACCATTTTATGATCGCTCGACAGGTCCGGAGTCATCGTTTTTCATCCGAAAATTGATTTTTTGGACTGTACCAAAAATGATTCAAAATGTCAATTGGATCATGCCTCATGTTGAATAACCACTTTTTAAACCCTCACAGTGACCAAAATTGCCATTTTTACAGAGTTTTGCTTACTCAAAAGCTTCCATTTTGACCCGTTTCAGGCACAGAAATGACTTTAAACACACTTATTCTAGTTGACAAAGTCATAATTCACATCCAACAGTAATTTAGAGTCAAAAGATTAAATGTTGAAATTTCATCATTATAGACCATTTTGGTATCGTTCAACAGGTCCGGAGTCATCGTTTTTCATCCGAAAATTGATTTTTTGGACTGTACCAAAAATGATTCAAAATGTCAATTGGATCATGCCTCATGTTGAATAACCACTTTTTAAACCCTCACAGTGACCAAAATTGCCATTTTTACAGAGTTTTGCTTACTCAAAAGCTTCAATTTTGACCCGTTTCGGGCACAGAAATGACTTTAAACACACTTATTTTAGTTGACAAAGTCCTAATTCACATCCAACAGTAATTTAGAGTCAAAAGATTAAATGTTAAAATTTCATCATTATAGACCATTTTGGGATCGTTCGACAGGTCCGGAGTCATCGTTTTTCATCCGAAAATTGATTTTTTGGACTGTACCAAAAATGATTCAAAATGTCAATTGGATCATGCCTCATGTTGAATAACCACTTTTTAAACCCCCACAGTGACCAAAATTGCCATTTTTACAGAGTTTTGCTTACTCAAAAGCTTCCATTTTGACCCGTTTCAGTTACAGAAATGACTTTAAACACACTTATTCTAGTTGACAAAGTCATAATTCACATCCAACAGTAATTTAGAGTCAAAAGATTAAATGTTGAAATTTCATCATTATAGACCATTTTGGTATCGTTCGACAGGTCCGGAGTCATCGTTTTTCATCCGAAAATTGATTTTTTGGACTGTACCAACAATGATTCAAAATGTCAATTGGATCATGCCTCATGTTGAATAACCACTTTTTAAACCCCCACAGTGACCAAAATTGCCATATTTACAGAGTTTTGCTTACTCAAAAGCTTCCATTTTGACCCGTTTCAGGCACAGAAATGACTTTAAACACACTTATTCTAGTTGACAAAGTCATAATTCACATCCAACAGTAATTTAGAGTCAAAAGATTAAATGTTGAAATTTCATCATTATAGACCATTTTATGATCGCTCGACAGGTCCGGAGTCATCGTTTTTCATCCGAAAATTGATTTTTTGGACTGTACCAAAAATGATTCAAAATGTCAATTGGATCATGCCTCATGTTGAATAACCACTTTTTAAACCCTCACAGTGACCAAAATTGCCATTTTTACAGAGTTTTGCTTACTCAAAAGCTTCCATTTTGACCCGTTTCAGGCACAGAAATGACTTTAAACACACTTATTCTAGTTGACAAAGTCATAATTCACATCCAACAGTAATTTAGAGTCAAAAGATTAAATGTTGAAATTTCATCATTATAGACCATTTTGGTATCGTTCAACAGGTCCGGAGTCATCGTTTTTCATCCGAAAATTGATTTTTTGGACTGTACCAAAAATGATTCAAAATGTCAATTGGATCATGCCTCATGTTGAATAACCACTTTTTAAACCCTCACAGTGACCAAAATTGCCATTTTTACAGAGTTTTGCTTACTCAAAAGCTTCAATTTTGACCCGTTTCGGGCACAGAAATGACTTTAAACACACTTATTTTAGTTGACAAAGTCCTAATTCACATCCAACAGTAATTTAGAGTCAAAAGATTAAATGTTAAAATTTCATCATTATAGACCATTTTGGGATCGTTCGACAGGTCCGGAGTCATCGTTTTTCATCCGAAAATTGATTTTTTGGACTGTACCAAAAATGATTCAAAATGTCAATTGGATCATGCCTCATGTTGAATAAACACTTTTCAAACCCTCACAGTGACCAAAATTGCCATTTTTACAGAGTTTTGCTTACTCTAAAGCTTCAATTTTGACCCGTTTCAGGCACAGAAATGACTTTAAACACACTTATTTTAGTTGACAAAGTCCTAATTCACATCCAACAGTAATTTAGAGTCAAAAGATTAAATGTTAAAATGTCATCATTATAGACCATTTTGGGATCGTTCGACAAGTCCGGAGTCATCGTTTTTCATCCGAAAATTGATTTTTTGGACTGTACCAAAAATGATTCAAAATGTCAATTGGATCATGCCTCATGTTGAATAAACACTTTTCAAACCCTCACAGTGACCAAAATTGCCATTTTTACAGAGTTTTGCTTACTCAAAAGCTTCAATTTTGACCCGTTTCAGGCACAGAAATGACTTTAAACACACTTATTTTAGTTGACAAAGTCCTAATTCACATCCAACAGTAATTTAGAGTCAAAAGATTAAATGTTAAAATTTCATCATTATAGACCATTTTGGGATCGTTCGACAGGTCCGGAGTCATCGTTTTTCATCCGAAAATTGATTTTTTGGACTGTACCAAAAATTATTCAAAATGTCAATTGGATCATGCCTCATGTTGAATAACCACTTTTTAAACCCTCACAGTGACCAAAATTGCCATTTTTACAGAGTTTTGCTTACTCAAAAGCTTCCGTTTTGACCCGTTTCAGGCACAGAAATGACTTTAAACACACTTATTCTAGTTGACAAAGTCATAATTCACATCCAACAGTCATTTAGAGTCAAAAGATTAAATGTTGAAATGTCATCATTATAGACCATTTTGGGATCGTTCGACAGGTCCGGAGTCATCGTTTTTCATCCGAAAATTGATTTTTTGGACTGTACCAAAAATGATTCAAAATGTCAATTGGATCATGCCTCATGTTGAATAACCACTTTTTAAACCCTCACAATGACCAAAATTGCCATTTTTACAGAGTTTTGCTTTTTCAAAAGCTTCAATTTTGACCCGTTTCAGTTACAGAAATGACTTTAAACACACTTATTCTAGTTGACAAAGTCATAATTCACATCCAACAGTAATTTAGAGTCAAAAGATTAAATGTTGAAATTTCATCATTATAGACCATTTTGGGATCGTTCGACAGGTCCGGAGTCATCGTTTTTCATCCGAAAATTAATTTTTTGGACTGTACCAAAAATGATTCGAAATGTCAATTGGATCATGCCTCATGTTGAATAACCACTTTTTAAACGCTCACAGTGACCAAAATTGCCATTTTTACAGAGTTTTGCTTACTCAAAAGCTTCCATTTTGACCCGTTTCAGGCACAGAAATGACTTTAAACACACTTATTCTAGTTGACAAAGTCATAATTCACATCCAACAGTAATTTAGAGTCAAAAGATTAAATGTTGAAATTTCATCATTATAGACCATTTTGGTATCGTTCGACAGGTCCGGAGTCATCGTTTTTCATCCGAAAATTGATTTTTTGGACTGTACCAACAATGATTCAAAATGTCAATTGGATCATGCCTCATGTTGAATAACCACTTTTTAAACCCCCACAGTGACCAAAATTGCCATTTTTACAGAGTTTTGCTTACTCAAAAGCTTCCATTTTGACCCGTTTCAGTTACAGAAATGACTTTAAACACACTTATTCTAGTTGACAAAGTCATAATTCACATCCAACAGTAATTTAGAGTCAAAAGATTAAATGTTGAAATTTCATCATTATAGACCATTTTGGTATCGTTCGACAGGTCCGGAGTCATCGTTTTTCATCCGAAAATTGATTTTTTGGACTGTACCAACAATGATTCAAAATGTCAATTGGATCATGCCTCATGTTGAATAACCACTTTTTAAACCCTCACAGTGACCAAAATTGCCATTTTTACAGAGTTTTGCTTACTCAAAAGCTTCCATTTTGACCCGTTTCAGGCACAGAAATGACTTTAAACACACTTATTCTAGTTGACAAAGTCATAATTCACATCCAACAGTAATTTAGAGTCAAAAGATTAAATGTTGAAATTTCATCATTATAGACCATTTTGGTATCGTTCGACAGGTCCGGAGTCATCGTTTTTCATCCGAAAATTGATTTTTTGGACTGTACCAAAAATGATTCAAAATGTCAATTGGATCATTCCTCATGTTGAATAACCACTTTTTAAACCCTCACAGTGACAAAAAATTGCCATTTTTACAGAGTTTTGCTTACTCAAAAGCTTCCATTTTGACCCGTTTCAGGCACAGAAATGACTTTAAACACACTTATTCTAGTTGACAAAGTCATAATTCACATCCAACAGTCATTTAGTGTCAAAAGATTAAATGTTGAAATTTCATCATTATAGACCATTTTGGGATCGTTCGACAGGTCCGGAGTCATCGTTTTTCATCCGAAAATTGATTTTTTGGACTGTACCAAAAATTATTCAAAATGTCAATTGGATCATGCCTCATGTTGAATAACCACTTTTTAAACCCTCACAGTGACCAAAATTGCCATTTTTACAGAGTTTTGCTTACTCAAAAGCTTCCATTTTGACCCGTTTCAGGCACAGAAATGACTTTAAACACACTTATTCTAGTTGACAAAGTCATAATTCACATCCAACAGTAATTTAGAGTCAAAAGATTAAATGTTGAAATTTCATCATTATAGACCATTTTGGTATCGTTCGACAGGTCCGGAGTCATCGTTTTTCATCCGAAAATTGATTTTTTGGACTGTACCAACAATGATTCAAAATGTCAATTGGATCATGCCTCATGTTGAATAACCACTTTTTAAACCCCCACAGTGACCAAAATTGCCATTTTTACAGAGTTTTGCTTACTCAAAAGCTTCCATTTTGACCCGTTTCAGTTACAGAAATGACTTTAAACACACTTATTCTAGTTGACAAAGTCATAATTCACATCCAACAGTAATTTAAGTCAAAAGATTAAATGTTGAAATTTCATCATTATAGACCATTTTGGTATCGTTCGACAGGTCCGGAGTCATCGTTTTTCATCCGAAAATTGATTTTTTGGACTGTACCAACAATGATTCAAAATGTCAATTGGATCATGCCTCATGTTGAATAACCACTTTTTAAACCCCCACAGTGACCAAAATTGCCATATTTACAGAGTTTTGCTTACTCAAAAGCTTCCATTTTGACCCGTTTCAGGCACAGAAATGACTTTAAACACACTTATTCTAGTTGACAAAGTCATAATTCACATCCAACAGTAATTTAGAGTCAAAAGATTAAATGTTGAAATTTCATCATTATAGACCATTTTATGATCGCTCGACAGGTCCGGAGTCATCGTTTTTCATCCGAAAATTGATTTTTTGGACTGTACCAAAAATGATTCAAAATGTCAATTGGATCATGCCTCATGTTGAATAACCACTTTTTAAACCCTCACAGTGACCAAAATTGCCATTTTTACAGAGTTTTGCTTACTCAAAAGCTTCCATTTTGACCCGTTTCAGGCACAGAAATGACTTTAAACACACTTATTCTAGTTGACAAAGTCATAATTCACATCCAACAGTAATTTAGAGTCAAAAGATTAAATGTTGAAATTTCATCATTATAGACCATTTTGGTATCGTTCAACAGGTCCGGAGTCATCGTTTTTCATCCGAAAATTGATTTTTTGGACTGTACCAAAAATGATTCAAAATGTCAATTGGATCATGCCTCATGTTGAATAACCACTTTTTAAACCCTCACAGTGACCAAAATTGTCATTTTTACAGAGTTTTGCTTACTCAAAAGCTTCAATTTTGACCCGTTTCGGGCACAGAAATGACTTTAAACACACTTATTTTAGTTGACAAAGTCCTAATTCACATCCAACAGTAATTTAGAGTCAAAAGATTAAATGTTAAAATTTCATCATTATAGACCATTTTGGGATCGTTCGACAGGTCCGGAGTCATCGTTTTTCATCCGAAAATTGATTTTTTGGACTGTACCAAAAATGATTCAAAATGTCAATTGGATCATGCCTCATGTTGAATAAACACTTTTCAAACCCTCACAGTGACCAAAATTGCCATTTTTACAGAGTTTTGCTTACTCTAAAGCTTCAATTTTGACCCGTTTCAGGCACAGAAATGACTTTAAACACACTTATTTTAGTTGACAAAGTCCTAATTCACATCCAACAGTAATTTAGAGTCAAAAGATTAAATGTTAAAATGTCATCATTATAGACCATTTTGGGATCGTTCGACAGGTCCGGAGTCATCGTTTTTCATCCGAAAATTGATTTTTTGGACTGTACCAAAAATGATTCAAAATGTCAATTGGATCATGCCTCATGTTGAATAAACACTTTTCAAACCCTCACAGTGACCAAAATTGCCATTTTTACAGAGTTTTGCTTACTCAAAAGCTTCAATTTTGACCCGTTTCAGGCACAGAAATGACTTTAAACACACTTATTTTAGTTGACAAAGTCCTAATTCACATCCAACAGTAATTTAGAGTCAAAAGATTAAATGTTAAAATTTCATCATTATAGACCATTTTGGGATCGTTCGACAGGTCCGGAGTCATCGTTTTTCATCCGAAAATTGATTTTTTGGACTGTACCAAAAATTATTCAAAATGTCAATTGGATCATGCCTCATGTTGAATAACCACTTTTTAAACCCTCACAGTGACCAAAATTGCCATTTTTACAGAGTTTTGCTTACTCAAAAGCTTCCGTTTTGACCCGTTTCAGGCACAGAAATGACTTTAAACACACTTATTCTAGTTGACAAAGTCATAATTCACATCCAACAGTCATTTAGAGTCAAAAGATTAAATGTTGAAATGTCATCATTATAGACCATTTTGGGATCGTTCGACAGGTCCGAAATCATCGTTTTTCATCCGAAAATTGATTTTTTGGACTGTACCAAAAATGATTCAAAATGTCAATTGGATCATGCCTCATGTTGAATAACCACTTTTTAAACCCTCACAATGACCAAAATTGCCATTTTTACAGAGTTTTGCTTTTTCAAAAGCTTCAATTTTGACCCGTTTCAGTTACAGAAATGACTTTAAACACACTTATTCTAGTTGACAAAGTCATAATTCACATCCAACAGTAATTTAGAGTCAAAAGATTAAATGTTGAAATTTCATCATTATAGACCATTTTGGGATCGTTCGACAGGTCCGGAGTCATCGTTTTTCATCCGAAAATTAATTTTTTGGACTGTACCAAAAATGATTCGAAATGTCAATTGGATCATGCCTCATGTTGAATAACCACTTTTTAAACGCTCACAGTGACCAAAATTGCCATTTTTACAGAGTTTTGCTTACTCAAAAGCTTCCATTTTGACCCGTTTCAGGCACAGAAATGACTTTAAACACACTTATTCTAGTTGACAAAGTCATAATTCACATCCAACAGTAATTTAGAGTCAAAAGATTAAATGTTGAAATTTCATCATTATAGACCATTTTGGTATCGTTCGACAGGTCCGGAGTCATCGTTTTTCATCCGAAAATTGATTTTTTGGACTGTACCAACAATGATTCAAAATGTCAATTGGATCATGCCTCATGTTGAATAACCACTTTTTAAACCCCCACAGTGACCAAAATTGCCATTTTTACAGAGTTTTGCTTACTCAAAAGCTTCCATTTTGACCCGTTTCAGTTACAGAAATGACTTTAAACACACTTATTCTAGTTGACAAAGTCATAATTCACATCCAACAGTAATTTAGAGTCAAAAGATTAAATGTTGAAATTTCATCATTATAGACCATTTTGGTATCGTTCGACAGGTCCGGAGTCATCGTTTTTCATCCGAAAATTGATTTTTTGGACTGTACCAACAATGATTCAAAATGTCAATTGGATCATGCCTCATGTTGAATAACCACTTTTTAAACCCTCACAGTGACCAAAATTGCCATTTTTACAGAGTTTTGCTTACTCAAAAGCTTCCATTTTGACCCGTTTCAGGCACAGAAATGACTTTAAACACACTTATTCTAGTTGACAAAGTCATAATTCACATCCAACAGTAATTTAGAGTCAAAAGATTAAATGTTGAAATTTCATCATTATAGACCATTTTGGTATCGTTCGACAGGTCCGGAGTCATCGTTTTTCATCCGAAAATTGATTTTTTGGACTGTACCAAAAATGATTCAAAATGTCAATTGGATCATTCCTCATGTTGAATAACCACTTTTTAAACCCTCACAGTGACAAAAAAGTGCCATTTTTACAGAGTTTTGCTTACTCAAAAGCTTCCATTTTGACCCGTTTCAGGCACAGAAATGACTTTAAACACACTTATTCTAGTTGACAAAGTCATAATTCACATCCAACAGTCATTTAGTGTCAAAAGATTAAATGTTGAAATTTCATCATTATAGACCATTTTGGGATCGTTCGACAGGTCCGGAGTCATCGTTTTTCATCCGAAAATTGATTTTTTGGACTGTACCAAAAATTATTCAAAATGTCAATTGGATCATGCCTCATGTTGAATAACCACTTTTTAAACCCTCACAGTGACCAAAATTGCCATTTTTACAGAGTTTTGCTTACTCAAAAGCTTCCATTTTGACCCGTTTCAGGCACAGAAATGACTTTAAACACACTTATTCTAGTTGACAAAGTCATAATTCACATCCAACAGTAATTTAGAGTCAAAAGATTAAATGTTGAAATTTCATCATTATAGACCATTTTGGTATCGTTCGACAGGTCCGGAGTCATCGTTTTTCATCCGAAAATTGATTTTTTGGACTGTACCAACAATGATTCAAAATGTCAATTGGATCATGCCTCATGTTGAATAACCACTTTTTAAACCCCCACAGTGACCAAAATTGCCATTTTTACAGAGTTTTGCTTACTCAAAAGCTTCCATTTTGACCCGTTTCAGTTACAGAAATGACTTTAAACACACTTATTCTAGTTGACAAAGTCATAATTCACATCCAACAGTAATTTAAGTCAAAAGATTAAATGTTGAAATTTCATCATTATAGACCATTTTGGTATCGTTCGACAGGTCCGGAGTCATCGTTTTTCATCCGAAAATTGATTTTTTGGACTGTACCAACAATGATTCAAAATGTCAATTGGATCATGCCTCATGTTGAATAACCACTTTTTAAACCCCCACAGTGACCAAAATTGCCATATTTACAGAGTTTTGCTTACTCAAAAGCTTCCATTTTGACCCGTTTCAGGCACAGAAATGACTTTAAACACACTTATTCTAGTTGACAAAGTCATAATTCACATCCAACAGTAATTTAGAGTCAAAAGATTAAATGTTGAAATTTCATCATTATAGACCATTTTATGATCGCTCGACAGGTCCGGAGTCATCGTTTTTCATCCGAAAATTGATTTTTTGGACTGTACCAAAAATGATTCAAAATGTCAATTGGATCATGCCTCATGTTGAATAACCACTTTTTAAACCCTCACAGTGACCAAAATTGCCATTTTTACAGAGTTTTGCTTACTCAAAAGCTTCCATTTTGACCCGTTTCAGGCACAGAAATGACTTTAAACACACTTATTCTAGTTGACAAAGTCATAATTCACATCCAACAGTAATTTAGAGTCAAAAGATTAAATGTTGAAATTTCATCATTATAGACCATTTTGGTATCGTTCAACAGGTCCGGAGTCATCGTTTTTCATCCGAAAATTGATTTTTTGGACTGTACCAAAAATGATTCAAAATGTCAATTGGATCATGCCTCATGTTGAATAACCACTTTTTAAACCCTCACAGTGACCAAAATTGCCATTTTTACAGAGTTTTGCTTACTCAAAAGCTTCAATTTTGACCCGTTTCGGGCACAGAAATGACTTTAAACACACTTATTTTAGTTGACAAAGTCCTAATTCACATCCAACAGTAATTTAGAGTCAAAAGATTAAATGTTAAAATTTCATCATTATAGACCATTTTGGGATCGTTCGACAGGTCCGGAGTCATCGTTTTTCATCCGAAAATTGATTTTTTGGACTGTACCAAAAATGATTCAAAATGTCAATTGGATCATGCCTCATGTTGAATAAACACTTTTCAAACCCTCACAGTGACCAAAATTGCCATTTTTAGAGAGTTTTGCTTACTCTAAAGCTTCAATTTTGACCCGTTTCAGGCACAGAAATGACTTTAAACACACTTATTTTAGTTGACAAAGTCCTAATTCACATCCAACAGTAATTTAGAGTCAAAAGATTAAATGTTAAAATGTCATCATTATAGACCATTTTGGGATCGTTCGACAGGTCCGGAGTCATCGTTTTTCATCCGAAAATTGATTTTTTGGACTGTACCAAAAATGATTCAAAATGTCAATTGGATCATGCCTCATGTTGAATAAACACTTTTCAAACCCTCACAGTGACCAAAATTGCCATTTTTACAGAGTTTTGCTTACTCAAAAGCTTCAATTTTGACCCGTTTCAGGCACAGAAATGACTTTAAACACACTTATTTTAGTTGACAAAGTCCTAATTCACATCCAACAGTAATTTAGAGTCAAAAGATTAAATGTTAAAATTTCATCATTATAGACCATTTTGGGATCGTTCGACAGGTCCGGAGTCATCGTTTTTCATCCGAAAATTGATTTTTTGGACTGTACCAAAAATTATTCAAAATGTCAATTGGATCATGCCTCATGTTGAATAACCACTTTTTAAACCCTCACAGTGACCAAAATTGCCATTTTTACAGAGTTTTGCTTACTCAAAAGCTTCCATTTTGACCTGTTTCAGGCACAGAAATGACTTTAAACACACTTATTCTAGTTGACAAAGTCATAATTCACATCCAACAGTCATTTAGAGTCAAAAGATTAAATGTTGAAATGTCATCATTATAGACCATTTTGGGATCGTTCGACAGGTCCGGAGTCATCGTTTTTCATCCGAAAATTGATTTTTTGGACTGTACCAAAAATGATTCAAAATGTCAATTGGATCATGCCTCATGTTGAATAACCACTTTTTAAACCCTCACAATGACCAAAATTGCCATTTTTACAGAGTTTTGCTTACTCAAAAGCTTCAATTTTGACCCGTTTCAGTTACAGAAATGACTTTAAACACACTTATTCTAGTTGACAAAGTCATAATTCACATCCAACAGTAATTTAGAGTCAAAAGATTAAATGTTGAAATTTCATCATTATAGACCATTTTGGGATCGTTCGACAGGTCCGGAGTCATCGTTTTTCATCCGAAAATGGATTTTTTGGACTGTACCAAAAATGATTCGAAATGTCAATTGGATCATGCCTCATGTTGAATAACCACTTTTTAAACGCTCACAGTGACCAAAATTGCCATTTTTACAGAGTTTTGCTTACTCAAAAGCTTCCATTTTGACCCGTTTCAGGCACAGAAATGACTTTAAACACACTTATTCTAGTTGACAAAGTCATAATTCACATCCAACAGTAATTTAGAGTCAAAAGATTAAATGTTGAAATTTCATCATTATAGACCATTTTGGTATCGTTCGACAGGTCCGGAGTCATCGTTTTTCATCCGAAAATTGATTTTTTGGACTGTACCAAAAATTATTCAAAATGTCAATTGGATCATGCCTCATGTTGAATAACCACTTTTTAAACCCTCACAGTGACCAAAATTGCCATTTTTACAGAGTTTTGCTTACTCAAAAGCTTCCATTTTGACCCGTTTCAGGCACAGAAATGACTTTAAACACACTTATTCTAGTTGACAAAGTCATAATTCACATCCAACAGTAATTTAGAGTCAAAAGATTAAATGTTGAAATTTCATCATTATAGACCATTTTGGTATCGTTCGACAGGTCCGGAGTCATCGTTTTTCATCCGAAAATTGATTTTTTGGACTGTACCAACAATGATTCAAAATGTCAATTGGATCATGCCTCATGTTGAATAACCACTTTTTAAACCCCCACAGTGACCAAAATTGCCATTTTTACAGAGTTTTGCTTACTCAAAAGCTTCCATTTTGACCCGTTTCAGTTACAGAAATGACTTTAAACACACTTATTCTAGTTGACAAAGTCATAATTCACATCCAACAGTAATTTAAGTCAAAAGATTAAATGTTGAAATTTCATCATTATAGACCATTTTGGTATCGTTCGACAGGTCCGGAGTCATCGTTTTTCATCCGAAAATTGATTTTTTGGACTGTACCAACAATGATTCAAAATGTCAATTGGATCATGCCTCATGTTGAATAACCACTTTTTAAACCCCCACAGTGACCAAAATTGCCATATTTACAGAGTTTTGCTTACTCAAAAGCTTCCATTTTGACCCGTTTCAGGCACAGAAATGACTTTAAACACACTTATTCTAGTTGACAAAGTCATAATTCACATCCAACAGTAATTTAGAGTCAAAAGATTAAATGTTGAAATTTCATCATTATAGACCATTTTATGATCGCTCGACAGGTCCGGAGTCATCGTTTTTCATCCGAAAATTGATTTTTTGGACTGTACCAAAAATGATTCAAAATGTCAATTGGATCATGCCTCATGTTGAATAACCACTTTTTAAACCCTCACAGTGACCAAAATTGCCATTTTTACAGAGTTTTGCTTACTCAAAAGCTTCCATTTTGACCCGTTTCAGGCACAGAAATGACTTTAAACACACTTATTCTAGTTGACAAAGTCATAATTCACATCCAACAGTAATTTAGAGTCAAAAGATTAAATGTTGAAATTTCATCATTATAGACCATTTTGGTATCGTTCAACAGGTCCGGAGTCATCGTTTTTCATCCGAAAATTGATTTTTTGGACTGTACCAAAAATGATTCAAAATGTCAATTGGATCATGCCTCATGTTGAATAACCACTTTTTAAACCCTCACAGTGACCAAAATTGCCATTTTTACAGAGTTTTGCTTACTCAAAAGCTTCAATTTTGACCCGTTTCGGGCACAGAAATGACTTTAAACACACTTATTTTAGTTGACAAAGTCCTAATTCACATCCAACAGTAATTTAGAGTCAAAAGATTAAATGTTAAAATTTCATCATTATAGACCATTTTGGGATCGTTCGACAGGTCCGGAGTCATCGTTTTTCATCCGAAAATTGATTTTTTGGACTGTACCAAAAATGATTCAAAATGTCAATTGGATCATGCCTCATGTTGAATAAACACTTTTCAAACCCTCACAGTGACCAAAATTGCCATTTTTACAGAGTTTTGCTTACTCTAAAGCTTCAATTTTGACCCGTTTCAGGCACAGAAATGACTTTAAACACACTTATTTTAGTTGACAAAGTCCTAATTCACATCCAACAGTAATTTAGAGTCAAAAGATTAAATGTTAAAATGTCATCATTATAGACCATTTTGGGATCGTTCGACAGGTCCGGAGTCATCGTTTTTCATCCGAAAATTGATTTTTTGGACTGTACCAAAAATGATTCAAAATGTCAATTGGATCATGCCTCATGTTGAATAAACACTTTTCAAACCCTCACAGTGACCAAAATTGCCATTTTTACAGAGTTTTGCTTACTCAAAAGCTTCAATTTTGACCCGTTTCAGGCACAGAAATGACTTTAAACACACTTATTTTAGTTGACAAAGTCCTAATTCACATCCAACAGTAATTTAGAGTCAAAAGATTAAATGTTAAAATTTCATCATTATAGACCATTTTGGGATCGTTCGACAGGTCCGGAGTCATCGTTTTTCATCCGAAAATTGATTTTTTGGACTGTACCAAAAATTATTCAAAATGTCAATTGGATCATGCCTCATGTTGAATAACCACTTTTTAAACCCTCACAGTGACCAAAATTGCCATTTTTACAGAGTTTTGCTTACTCAAAAGCTTCCGTTTTGACCCGTTTCAGGCACAGAAATGACTTTAAACACACTTATTCTAGTTGACAAAGTCATAATTCACATCCAACAGTCATTTAGAGTCAAAAGATTAAATGTTGAAATGTCATCATTATAGACCATTTTGGGATCGTTCGACAGGTCCGAAATCATCGTTTTTCATCCGAAAATTGATTTTTTGGACTGTACCAAAAATGATTCAAAATGTCAATTGGATCATGCCTCATGTTGAATAACCACTTTTTAAACCCTCACAATGACCAAAATTGCCATTTTTACAGAGTTTTGCTTTTTCAAAAGCTTCAATTTTGACCCGTTTCAGTTACAGAAATGACTTTAAACACACTTATTCTAGTTGACAAAGTCATAATTCACATCCAACAGTAATTTAGAGTCAAAAGATTAAATGTTGAAATTTCATCATTATAGACCATTTTGGGATCGTTCGACAGGTCCGGAGTCATCGTTTTTCATCCGAAAATTAATTTTTTGGACTGTACCAAAAATGATTCGAAATGTCAATTGGATCATGCCTCATGTTGAATAACCACTTTTTAAACGCTCACAGTGACCAAAATTGCCATTTTTACAGAGTTTTGCTTACTCAAAAGCTTCCATTTTGACCCGTTTCAGGCACAGAAATGACTTTAAACACACTTATTCTAGTTGACAAAGTCATAATTCACATCCAACAGTAATTTAGAGTCAAAAGATTAAATGTTGAAATTTCATCATTATAGACCATTTTGGTATCGTTCGACAGGTCCGGAGTCATCGTTTTTCATCCGAAAATTGATTTTTTGGACTGTACCAACAATGATTCAAAATGTCAATTGGATCATGCCTCATGTTGAATAACCACTTTTTAAACCCCCACAGTGACCAAAATTGCCATTTTTACAGAGTTTTGCTTACTCAAAAGCTTCCATTTTGACCCGTTTCAGTTACAGAAATGACTTTAAACACACTTATTCTAGTTGACAAAGTCATAATTCACATCCAACAGTAATTTAGAGTCAAAAGATTAAATGTTGAAATTTCATCATTATAGACCATTTTGGTATCGTTCGACAGGTCCGGAGTCATCGTTTTTCATCCGAAAATTGATTTTTTGGACTGTACCAACAATGATTCAAAATGTCAATTGGATCATGCCTCATGTTGAATAACCACTTTTTAAACCCTCACAGTGACCAAAATTGCCATTTTTACAGAGTTTTGCTTACTCAAAAGCTTCCATTTTGACCCGTTTCAGGCACAGAAATGACTTTAAACACACTTATTCTAGTTGACAAAGTCATAATTCACATCCAACAGTAATTTAGAGTCAAAAGATTAAATGTTGAAATTTCATCATTATAGACCATTTTGGTATCGTTCGACAGGTCCGGAGTCATCGTTTTTCATCCGAAAATTGATTTTTTGGACTGTACCAAAAATGATTCAAAATGTCAATTGGATCATTCCTCATGTTGAATAACCACTTTTTAAACCCTCACAGTGACAAAAAAGTGCCATTTTTACAGAGTTTTGCTTACTCAAAAGCTTCCATTTTGACCCGTTTCAGGCACAGAAATGACTTTAAACACACTTATTCTAGTTGACAAAGTCATAATTCACATCCAACAGTCATTTAGTGTCAAAAGATTAAATGTTGAAATTTCATCATTATAGACCATTTTGGGATCGTTCGACAGGTCCGGAGTCATCGTTTTTCATCCGAAAATTGATTTTTTGGACTGTACCAAAAATGATTCAAAATGTCAATTGGATCATGCCTCATGTTGAATAAACACTTTTCAAACCCTCACAGTGACCAAAATTGCCATTTTTAGAGAGTTTTGCTTACTCTAAAGCTTCAATTTTGACCCGTTTCAGGCACAGAAATGACTTTAAACACACTTATTTTAGTTGACAAAGTCCTAATTCACATCCAACAGTAATTTAGAGTCAAAAGATTAAATGTTAAAATGTCATCATTATAGACCATTTTGGGATCGTTCGACAGGTCCGGAGTCATCGTTTTTCATCCGAAAATTGATTTTTTGGACTGTACCAAAAATGATTCAAAATGTCAATTGGATCATGCCTCATGTTGAATAAACACTTTTCAAACCCTCACAGTGACCAAAATTGCCATTTTTACAGAGTTTTGCTTACTCAAAAGCTTCAATTTTGACCCGTTTCAGGCACAGAAATGACTTTAAACACACTTATTTTAGTTGACAAAGTCCTAATTCACATCCAACAGTAATTTAGAGTCAAAAGATTAAATGTTAAAATTTCATCATTATAGACCATTTTGGGATCGTTCGACAGGTCCGGAGTCATCGTTTTTCATCCGAAAATTGATTTTTTGGACTGTACCAAAAATTATTCAAAATGTCAATTGGATCATGCCTCATGTTGAATAACCACTTTTTAAACCCTCACAGTGACCAAAATTGCCATTTTTACAGAGTTTTGCTTACTCAAAAGCTTCCATTTTGACCTGTTTCAGGCACAGAAATGACTTTAAACACACTTATTCTAGTTGACAAAGTCATAATTCACATCCAACAGTCATTTAGAGTCAAAAGATTAAATGTTGAAATGTCATCATTATAGACCATTTTGGGATCGTTCGACAGGTCCGGAGTCATCGTTTTTCATCCGAAAATTGATTTTTTGGACTGTACCAAAAATGATTCAAAATGTCAATTGGATCATGCCTCATGTTGAATAACCACTTTTTAAACCCTCACAATGACCAAAATTGCCATTTTTACAGAGTTTTGCTTACTCAAAAGCTTCAATTTTGACCCGTTTCAGTTACAGAAATGACTTTAAACACACTTATTCTAGTTGACAAAGTCATAATTCACATCCAACAGTAATTTAGAGTCAAAAGATTAAATGTTGAAATTTCATCATTATAGACCATTTTGGGATCGTTCGACAGGTCCGGAGTCATCGTTTTTCATCCGAAAATGGATTTTTTGGACTGTACCAAAAATGATTCGAAATGTCAATTGGATCATGCCTCATGTTGAATAACCACTTTTTAAACGCTCACAGTGACCAAAATTGCCATTTTTACAGAGTTTTGCTTACTCAAAAGCTTCCATTTTGACCCGTTTCAGGCACAGAAATGACTTTAAACACACTTATTCTAGTTGACAAAGTCATAATTCACATCCAACAGTAATTTAGAGTCAAAAGATTAAATGTTGAAATTTCATCATTATAGACCATTTTGGTATCGTTCGACAGGTCCGGAGTCATCGTTTTTCATCCGAAAATTGATTTTTTGGACTGTACCAAAAATTATTCAAAATGTCAATTGGATCATGCCTCATGTTGAATAACCACTTTTTAAACCCTCACAGTGACCAAAATTGCCATTTTTACAGAGTTTTGCTTACTCAAAAGCTTCCATTTTGACCCGTTTCAGGCACAGAAATGACTTTAAACACACTTATTCTAGTTGACAAAGTCATAATTCACATCCAACAGTAATTTAGAGTCAAAAGATTAAATGTTGAAATTTCATCATTATAGACCATTTTGGTATCGTTCGACAGGTCCGGAGTCATCGTTTTTCATCCGAAAATTGATTTTTTGGACTGTACCAACAATGATTCAAAATGTCAATTGGATCATGCCTCATGTTGAATAACCACTTTTTAAACCCCCACAGTGACCAAAATTGCCATTTTTACAGAGTTTTGCTTACTCAAAAGCTTCCATTTTGACCCGTTTCAGTTACAGAAATGACTTTAAACACACTTATTCTAGTTGACAAAGTCATAATTCACATCCAACAGTAATTTAAGTCAAAAGATTAAATGTTGAAATTTCATCATTATAGACCATTTTGGTATCGTTCGACAGGTCCGGAGTCATCGTTTTTCATCCGAAAATTGATTTTTTGGACTGTACCAACAATGATTCAAAATGTCAATTGGATCATGCCTCATGTTGAATAACCACTTTTTAAACCCCCACAGTGACCAAAATTGCCATATTTACAGAGTTTTGCTTACTCAAAAGCTTCCATTTTGACCCGTTTCAGGCACAGAAATGACTTTAAACACACTTATTCTAGTTGACAAAGTCATAATTCACATCCAACAGTAATTTAGAGTCAAAAGATTAAATGTTGAAATTTCATCATTATAGACCATTTTATGATCGCTCGACAGGTCCGGAGTCATCGTTTTTCATCCGAAAATTGATTTTTTGGACTGTACCAAAAATGATTCAAAATGTCAATTGGATCATGCCTCATGTTGAATAACCACTTTTTAAACCCTCACAGTGACCAAAATTGCCATTTTTACAGAGTTTTGCTTACTCAAAAGCTTCCATTTTGACCCGTTTCAGGCACAGAAATGACTTTAAACACACTTATTCTAGTTGACAAAGTCATAATTCACATCCAACAGTAATTTAGAGTCAAAAGATTAAATGTTGAAATTTCATCATTATAGACCATTTTGGTATCGTTCAACAGGTCCGGAGTCATCGTTTTTCATCCGAAAATTGATTTTTTGGACTGTACCAAAAATGATTCAAAATGTCAATTGGATCATGCCTCATGTTGAATAACCACTTTTTAAACCCTCACAGTGACCAAAATTGCCATTTTTACAGAGTTTTGCTTACTCAAAAGCTTCAATTTTGACCCGTTTCGGGCACAGAAATGACTTTAAACACACTTATTTTAGTTGACAAAGTCCTAATTCACATCCAACAGTAATTTAGAGTCAAAAGATTAAATGTTAAAATTTCATCATTATAGACCATTTTGGGATCGTTCGACAGGTCCGGAGTCATCGTTTTTCATCCGAAAATTGATTTTTTGGACTGTACCAAAAATGATTCAAAATGTCAATTGGATCATGCCTCATGTTGAATAAACACTTTTCAAACCCTCACAGTGACCAAAATTGCCATTTTTACAGAGTTTTGCTTACTCTAAAGCTTCAATTTTGACCCGTTTCAGGCACAGAAATGACTTTAAACACACTTATTTTAGTTGACAAAGTCCTAATTCACATCCAACAGTAATTTAGAGTCAAAAGATTAAATGTTAAAATGTCATCATTATAGACCATTTTGGGATCGTTCGACAGGTCCGGAGTCATCGTTTTTCATCCGAAAATTGATTTTTTGGACTGTACCAAAAATGATTCAAAATGTCAATTGGATCATGCCTCATGTTGAATAAACACTTTTCAAACCCTCACAGTGACCAAAATTGCCATTTTTACAGAGTTTTGCTTACTCAAAAGCTTCAATTTTGACCCGTTTCAGGCACAGAAATGACTTTAAACACACTTATTTTAGTTGACAAAGTCCTAATTCACATCCAACAGTAATTTAGAGTCAAAAGATTAAATGTTAAAATTTCATCATTATAGACCATTTTGGGATCGTTCGACAGGTCCGGAGTCATCGTTTTTCATCCGAAAATTGATTTTTTGGACTGTACCAAAAATTATTCAAAATGTCAATTGGATCATGCCTCATGTTGAATAACCACTTTTTAAACCCTCACAGTGACCAAAATTGCCATTTTTACAGAGTTTTGCTTACTCAAAAGCTTCCGTTTTGACCCGTTTCAGGCACAGAAATGACTTTAAACACACTTATTCTAGTTGACAAAGTCATAATTCACATCCAACAGTCATTTAGAGTCAAAAGATTAAATGTTGAAATGTCATCATTATAGACCATTTTGGGATCGTTCGACAGGTCCGAAATCATCGTTTTTCATCCGAAAATTGATTTTTTGGACTGTACCAAAAATGATTCAAAATGTCAATTGGATCATGCCTCATGTTGAATAACCACTTTTTAAACCCTCACAATGACCAAAATTGCCATTTTTACAGAGTTTTGCTTTTTCAAAAGCTTCAATTTTGACCCGTTTCAGTTACAGAAATGACTTTAAACACACTTATTCTAGTTGACAAAGTCATAATTCACATCCAACAGTAATTTAGAGTCAAAAGATTAAATGTTGAAATTTCATCATTATAGACCATTTTGGGATCGTTCGACAGGTCCGGAGTCATCGTTTTTCATCCGAAAATTAATTTTTTGGACTGTACCAAAAATGATTCGAAATGTCAATTGGATCATGCCTCATGTTGAATAACCACTTTTTAAACGCTCACAGTGACCAAAATTGCCATTTTTACAGAGTTTTGCTTACTCAAAAGCTTCCATTTTGACCCGTTTCAGGCACAGAAATGACTTTAAACACACTTATTCTAGTTGACAAAGTCATAATTCACATCCAACAGTAATTTAGAGTCAAAAGATTAAATGTTGAAATTTCATCATTATAGACCATTTTGGTATCGTTCGACAGGTCCGGAGTCATCGTTTTTCATCCGAAAATTGATTTTTTGGACTGTACCAACAATGATTCAAAATGTCAATTGGATCATGCCTCATGTTGAATAACCACTTTTTAAACCCCCACAGTGACCAAAATTGCCATTTTTACAGAGTTTTGCTTACTCAAAAGCTTCCATTTTGACCCGTTTCAGTTACAGAAATGACTTTAAACACACTTATTCTAGTTGACAAAGTCATAATTCACATCCAACAGTAATTTAGAGTCAAAAGATTAAATGTTGAAATTTCATCATTATAGACCATTTTGGTATCGTTCGACAGGTCCGGAGTCATCGTTTTTCATCCGAAAATTGATTTTTTGGACTGTACCAACAATGATTCAAAATGTCAATTGGATCATGCCTCATGTTGAATAACCACTTTTTAAACCCTCACAGTGACCAAAATTGCCATTTTTACAGAGTTTTGCTTACTCAAAAGCTTCCATTTTGACCCGTTTCAGGCACAGAAATGACTTTAAACACACTTATTCTAGTTGACAAAGTCATAATTCACATCCAACAGTAATTTAGAGTCAAAAGATTAAATGTTGAAATTTCATCATTATAGACCATTTTGGTATCGTTCGACAGGTCCGGAGTCATCGTTTTTCATCCGAAAATTGATTTTTTGGACTGTACCAAAAATGATTCAAAATGTCAATTGGATCATTCCTCATGTTGAATAACCACTTTTTAAACCCTCACAGTGACAAAAAAGTGCCATTTTTACAGAGTTTTGCTTACTCAAAAGCTTCCATTTTGACCCGTTTCAGGCACAGAAATGACTTTAAACACACTTATTCTAGTTGACAAAGTCATAATTCACATCCAACAGTCATTTAGTGTCAAAAGATTAAATGTTGAAATTTCATCATTATAGACCATTTTGGGATCGTTCGACAGGTCCGGAGTCATCGTTTTTCATCCGAAAATTGATTTTTTGGACTGTACCAAAAATTATTCAAAATGTCAATTGGATCATGCCTCATGTTGAATAACCACTTTTTAAACCCTCACAGTGACCAAAATTGCCATTTTTACAGAGTTTTGCTTACTCAAAAGCTTCCATTTTGACCCGTTTCAGGCACAGAAATGACTTTAAACACACTTATTCTAGTTGACAAAGTCATAATTCACATCCAACAGTAATTTAGAGTCAAAAGATTAAATGTTGAAATTTCATCATTATAGACCATTTTGGTATCGTTCGACAGGTCCGGAGTCATCGTTTTTCATCCGAAAATTGATTTTTTGGACTGTACCAACAATGATTCAAAATGTCAATTGGATCATGCCTCATGTTGAATAACCACTTTTTAAACCCCCACAGTGACCAAAATTGCCATTTTTACAGAGTTTTGCTTACTCAAAAGCTTCCATTTTGACCCGTTTCAGTTACAGAAATGACTTTAAACACACTTATTCTAGTTGACAAAGTCATAATTCACATCCAACAGTAATTTAAGTCAAAAGATTAAATGTTGAAATTTCATCATTATAGACCATTTTGGTATCGTTCGACAGGTCCGGAGTCATCGTTTTTCATCCGAAAATTGATTTTTTGGACTGTACCAACAATGATTCAAAATGTCAATTGGATCATGCCTCATGTTGAATAACCACTTTTTAAACCCCCACAGTGACCAAAATTGCCATATTTACAGAGTTTTGCTTACTCAAAAGCTTCCATTTTGACCCGTTTCAGGCACAGAAATGACTTTAAACACACTTATTCTAGTTGACAAAGTCATAATTCACATCCAACAGTAATTTAGAGTCAAAAGATTAAATGTTGAAATTTCATCATTATAGACCATTTTATGATCGCTCGACAGGTCCGGAGTCATCGTTTTTCATCCGAAAATTGATTTTTTGGACTGTACCAAAAATGATTCAAAATGTCAATTGGATCATGCCTCATGTTGAATAACCACTTTTTAAACCCTCACAGTGACCAAAATTGCCATTTTTACAGAGTTTTGCTTACTCAAAAGCTTCCATTTTGACCCGTTTCAGGCACAGAAATGACTTTAAACACACTTATTCTAGTTGACAAAGTCATAATTCACATCCAACAGTAATTTAGAGTCAAAAGATTAAATGTTGAAATTTCATCATTATAGACCATTTTGGTATCGTTCAACAGGTCCGGAGTCATCGTTTTTCATCCGAAAATTGATTTTTTGGACTGTACCAAAAATGATTCAAAATGTCAATTGGATCATGCCTCATGTTGAATAACCACTTTTTAAACCCTCACAGTGACCAAAATTGCCATTTTTACAGAGTTTTGCTTACTCAAAAGCTTCAATTTTGACCCGTTTCGGGCACAGAAATGACTTTAAACACACTTATTTTAGTTGACAAAGTCCTAATTCACATCCAACAGTAATTTAGAGTCAAAAGATTAAATGTTAAAATTTCATCATTATAGACCATTTTGGGATCGTTCGACAGGTCCGGAGTCATCGTTTTTCATCCGAAAATTGATTTTTTGGACTGTACCAAAAATGATTCAAAATGTCAATTGGATCATGCCTCATGTTGAATAAACACTTTTCAAACCCTCACAGTGACCAAAATTGCCATTTTTAGAGAGTTTTGCTTACTCTAAAGCTTCAATTTTGACCCGTTTCAGGCACAGAAATGACTTTAAACACACTTATTTTAGTTGACAAAGTCCTAATTCACATCCAACAGTAATTTAGAGTCAAAAGATTAAATGTTAAAATGTCATCATTATAGACCATTTTGGGATCGTTCGACAGGTCCGGAGTCATCGTTTTTCATCCGAAAATTGATTTTTTGGACTGTACCAAAAATGATTCAAAATGTCAATTGGATCATGCCTCATGTTGAATAAACACTTTTCAAACCCTCACAGTGACCAAAATTGCCATTTTTACAGAGTTTTGCTTACTCAAAAGCTTCAATTTTGACCCGTTTCAGGCACAGAAATGACTTTAAACACACTTATTTTAGTTGACAAAGTCCTAATTCACATCCAACAGTAATTTAGAGTCAAAAGATTAAATGTTAAAATTTCATCATTATAGACCATTTTGGGATCGTTCGACAGGTCCGGAGTCATCGTTTTTCATCCGAAAATTGATTTTTTGGACTGTACCAAAAATTATTCAAAATGTCAATTGGATCATGCCTCATGTTGAATAACCACTTTTTAAACCCTCACAGTGACCAAAATTGCCATTTTTACAGAGTTTTGCTTACTCAAAAGCTTCCATTTTGACCTGTTTCAGGCACAGAAATGACTTTAAACACACTTATTCTAGTTGACAAAGTCATAATTCACATCCAACAGTCATTTAGAGTCAAAAGATTAAATGTTGAAATGTCATCATTATAGACCATTTTGGGATCGTTCGACAGGTCCGGAGTCATCGTTTTTCATCCGAAAATTGATTTTTTGGACTGTACCAAAAATGATTCAAAATGTCAATTGGATCATGCCTCATGTTGAATAACCACTTTTTAAACCCTCACAATGACCAAAATTGCCATTTTTACAGAGTTTTGCTTACTCAAAAGCTTCAATTTTGACCCGTTTCAGTTACAGAAATGACTTTAAACACACTTATTCTAGTTGACAAAGTCATAATTCACATCCAACAGTAATTTAGAGTCAAAAGATTAAATGTTGAAATTTCATCATTATAGACCATTTTGGGATCGTTCGACAGGTCCGGAGTCATCGTTTTTCATCCGAAAATGGATTTTTTGGACTGTACCAAAAATGATTCGAAATGTCAATTGGATCATGCCTCATGTTGAATAACCACTTTTTAAACGCTCACAGTGACCAAAATTGCCATTTTTACAGAGTTTTGCTTACTCAAAAGCTTCCATTTTGACCCGTTTCAGGCACAGAAATGACTTTAAACACACTTATTCTAGTTGACAAAGTCATAATTCACATCCAACAGTAATTTAGAGTCAAAAGATTAAATGTTGAAATTTCATCATTATAGACCATTTTGGTATCGTTCGACAGGTCCGGAGTCATCGTTTTTCATCCGAAAATTGATTTTTTGGACTGTACCAACAATGATTCAAAATGTTAATTGGATCATGCCTCATGTTGAATAACCACTTTTTAAACCCCCACAGTGACCAAAATTGCCATTTTTACAGAGTTTTGCTTACTCAAAAGCTTCCATTTTGACCCGTTTCAGTTACAGAAATGACTTTAAACACACTTATTCTAGTTGACAAAGTCATAATTCACATCCAACAGTAATTTAGAGTCAAAAGATTAAATGTTGAAATTTCATCATTATAGACCATTTTGGTATCGTTCGACAGGTCCGGAGTCATCGTTTTTCATCCGAAAATTGATTTTTTGGACTGTACCAACAATGATTCAAAATGTCAATTGGATCATGCCTCATGTTGAATAACCACTTTTTAAACCCTCACAGTGACCAAAATTGCCATTTTTACAGAGTTTTGCTTACTCAAAAGCTTCCATTTTGACCCGTTTCAGGCACAGAAATGACTTTAAACACACTTATTCTAGTTGACAAAGTCATAATTCACATCCAACAGTAATTTAGAGTCAAAAGATTAAATGTTGAAATTTCATCATTATAGACCATTTTGGTATCGTTCGACAGGTCCGGAGTCATCGTTTTTCATCCGAAAATTGATTTTTTGGACTGTACCAAAAATGATTCAAAATGTCAATTGGATCATTCCTCATGTTGAATAACCACTTTTTAAACCCTCACAGTGACAAAAAATTGCCATTTTTACAGAGTTTTGCTTACTCAAAAGCTTCCATTTTGACCCGTTTCAGGCACAGAAATGACTTTAAACACACTTATTCTAGTTGACAAAGTCATAATTCACATCCAACAGTCATTTAGTGTCAAAAGATTAAATGTTGAAATTTCATCATTATAGACCATTTTGGGATCGTTCGACAGGTCCGGAGTCATCGTTTTTCATCCGAAAATTGATTTTTTGGACTGTACCAAAAATTATTCAAAATGTCAATTGGATCATGCCTCATGTTGAATAACCACTTTTTAAACCCTCACAGTGACCAAAATTGCCATTTTTACAGAGTTTTGCTTACTCAAAAGCTTCCATTTTGACCCGTTTCAGGCACAGAAATGACTTTAAACACACTTATTCTAGTTGACAAAGTCATAATTCACATCCAACAGTAATTTAGAGTCAAAAGATTAAATGTTGAAATTTCATCATTATAGACCATTTTGGTATCGTTCGACAGGTCCGGAGTCATCGTTTTTCATCCGAAAATTGATTTTTTGGACTGTACCAACATTGATTCAAAATGTCAATTGGATCATGCCTCATGTTGAATAACCACTTTTTAAACCCCCACAGTGACCAAAATTGCCATATTTACAGAGTTTTGCTTACTCAAAAGCTTCCATTTTGACCCGTTTCAGGCACAGAAATGACTTTAAACACACTTATTCTAGTTGACAAAGTCATAATTCACATCCAACAGTAATTTAGAGTCAAAAGATTAAATGTTAAAATGTCATCATTATAGACCATTTTGGGATCGCTCGACAGGTCCGGAGTCATCGTTTTTCATCCGAAAATTGATTTTTTGGACTGTACCAAAAATGATTCAAAATGTCAATTGGATCATGCCTCATGTTGAATAAACACTTTTCAAACCCTCACAGTGACCAAAATTGCCATTTTTACAGAGTTTTGCTTACTCAAAAGCTTCAATTTTGACCCGTTTCAGGCACAGAAATGACTTTAAACACACTTATTTTAGTTGACAAAGTCCTAATTCACATCCAACAGTAATTTAGAGTCAAAAGATTAAATGTTAAAATTTCATCATTATAGACCATTTTGGGATCGTTCGACAGGTCCGGAGTCATCGTTTTTCATCCGAAAATTGATTTTTTGGACTGTACCAAAAATTATTCAAAATGTCAATTGGATCATGCCTCATGTTGAATAACCACTTTTTAAACCCTCACAGTGACCAAAATTGCCATTTTTACAGAGTTTTGCTTACTCAAAAGCTTCCATTTTGACCCGTTTCAGGCACAGAAATGACTTTAAACACACTTATTCTAGTTGACAAAGTCATAATTCACATCCAACAGTCATTTAGAGTCAAAAGATTAAATGTTGAAATGTCATCATTATAGACCATTTTGGGATCGTTCGACAGGTCCGGAGTCATCGTTTTTCATCCGAAAATTGATTTTTTGGACTGTACCAAAAATGATTCAAAATGCCAATTGGATCATGCCTCATGTTGAATAACCACTTTTTAAACCCTCACAATGACCAAAATTGCCATTTTTACAGAGTTTTGCTTACTCAAAAGCTTCAATTTTGACCCGTTTCAGTTACAGAAATGACTTTAAACACACTTATTCTAGTTGACAAAGTCATAATTCACATCCAACAGTAATTTAGAGTCAAAAGATTAAATGTTGAAATTTCATCATTATAGACCATTTTGGGATCGTTCGACAGGTCCGGAGTCATCGTTTTTCATCCGAAAATTGATTTTTTGGACTGTACCAAAAATGATTCGAAATGTCAATTGGATCATGCCTCATGTTGAATAACCACTTTTTAAACGCTCACAGTGACCAAAATTGCCATTTTTACAGAGTTTTGCTTACTCAAAAGCTTCCATTTTGACCCGTTTCAGGCACAGAAATGACTTTAAACACACTTATTCTAGTTGACAAAGTCATAATTCACATCCAACAGTAATTTAGAGTCAAAAGATTAAATGTTGAAATTTCATCATTATAGACCATTTTTTGATCGCTCGACAGGTCCGGAGTCATCGTTTTTCATCCGAAAATTGATTTTTTGGACTGTACCAAAAATGATTCAAAATGTCAATTGGATCATGCCTCATGTTGAATAACCACTTTTTAAACCCTCACAGTGACCAAAATTGCCATTTTTACAGAGTTTTGCTTACTCAAAAGCTTCCATTTTGACCCGTTTCAGGCACAGAAATGACTTTAAACACACTTATTCTAGTTGACAAAGTCATAATTCACATCCAACAGTAATTTAGAGTCAAAAGATTAAATGTTGAAATTTCATCATTATAGACCATTTTGGTATCGTTCAACAGGTCCGGAGTCATCGTTTTTCATCCGAAAATTGATTTTTTGGACTGTACCAAAAATGATTCAAAATGTCAATTGGATCATGCCTCATGTTGAATAACCACTTTTTAAACCCTCACAGTGACCAAAATTGCCATTTTTACAGAGTTTTGCTTACTCAAAAGCTTCAATTTTGACCCGTTTCGGGCACAGAAATGACTTTAAACACACTTATTTTAGTTGACAAAGTCCTAATTCACATCCAACAGTAATTTAGAGTCAAAAGATTAAATGTTAAAATTTCATCATTATAGACCATTTTGGGATCGTTCGACAGGTCCGGAGTCATCGTTTTTCATCCGAAAATTGATTTTTTGGACTGTACCAAAAATGATTCAAAATGTCAATTGGATCATGCCTCATGTTGAATAAACACTTTTCAAACCCTCACAGTGACCAAAATTGCCATTTTTACAGAGTTTTGCTTACTCTAAAGCTTCAATTTTGACCCGTTTCAGGCACAGAAATGACTTTAAACACACTTATTTTAGTTGACAAAGTCCTAATTCACATCCAACAGTAATTTAGAGTCAAAAGATTAAATGTTAAAATGTCATCATTATAGACCATTTTGGGATCGTTCGACAGGTCCGGAGTCATCGTTTTTCATCCGAAAATTGATTTTTTGGACTGTACCAAAAATGATTCAAAATGTCAATTGGATCATGCCTCATGTTGAATAAACACTTTTCAAACCCTCACAGTGACCAAAATTGCCATTTTTACAGAGTTTTGCTTACTCAAAAGCTTCAATTTTGACCCGTTTCAGGCACAGAAATGACTTTAAACACACTTATTTTAGTTGACAAAGTCCTAATTCACATCCAACAGTAATTTAGAGTCAAAAGATTAAATGTTAAAATTTCATCATTATAGACCATTTTGGGATCGTTCGACAGGTCCGGAGTCATCGTTTTTCATCCGAAAATTGATTTTTTGGACTGTACCAAAAATTATTCAAAATGTCAATTGGATCATGCCTCATGTTGAATAACCACTTTTTAAACCCTCACAGTGACCAAAATTGCCATTTTTACAGAGTTTTGCTTACTCAAAAGCTTCCATTTTGACCCGTTTCAGGCACAGAAATGACTTTAAACACACTTATTCTAGTTGACAAAGTCATAATTCACATCCAACAGTCATTTAGAGTCAAAAGATTAAATGTTGAAATGTCATCATTATAGACCATTTTGGGATCGTTCGACAGGTCCGGAGTCATCGTTTTTCATCCGAAAATTGATTTTTTGGACTGTACCAAAAATGATTCAAAATGTCAATTGGATCATGCCTCATGTTGAATAACCACTTTTTAAACCCTCACAATGACCAAAATTGCCATTTTTACAGAGTTTTGCTTACTCAAAAGCTTCCGTTTTGACCCGTTTCAGGCACAGAAATGACTTTAAACACACTTATTCTAGTTGACAAAGTCATAATTCACATCCAACAGTCATTTAGAGTCAAAAGATTAAATGTTGAAATGTCATCATTATAGACCATTTTGGGATCGTTCGACAGGTCCGGAGTCATCGTTTTTCATCCGAAAATTGATTTTTTGGACTGTACCAAAAATGATTCAAAATGTCAATTGGATCATGCCTCATGTTGAATAACCACTTTTTAAACCCTCACAATGACCAAAATTGCCATTTTTACAGAGTTTTGCTTACTCAAAAGCTTCAATTTTGACCCGTTTCAGTTACAGAAATGACTTTAAACACACTTATTCTAGTTGACAAAGTCATAATTCACATCCAACAGTAATTTAGAGTCAAAAGATTAAATGTTGAAATTTCATCATTATAGACCATTTTGGGATCGTTCGACAGGTCCGGAGTCATCGTTTTTCATCCGAAAATTAATTTTTTGGACTGTACCAAAAATGATTCGAAATGTCAATTGGATCATGCCTCATGTTGAATAACCACTTTTTAAACGCTCACAGTGACCAAAATTGCCATTTTTACAGAGTTTTGCTTACTCAAAAGCTTCCATTTTGACCCGTTTCAGGCACAGAAATGACTTTAAACACACTTATTCTAGTTGACAAAGTCATAATTCACATCCAACAGTAATTTAGAGTCAAAAGATTAAATGTTGAAATTTCATCATTATAGACCATTTTGGTATCGTTCGACAGGTCCGGAGTCATCGTTTTTCATCCGAAAATTGATTTTTTGGACTGTACCAACAATGATTCAAAATGTCAATTGGATCATGCCTCATGTTGAATAACCACTTTTTAAACCCCCACAGTGACCAAAATTGCCATTTTTACAGAGTTTTGCTTACTCAAAAGCTTCCATTTTGACCCGTTTCAGTTACAGAAATGACTTTAAACACACTTATTCTAGTTGACAAAGTCATAATTCACATCCAACAGTAATTTAGAGTCAAAAGATTAAATGTTGAAATTTCATCATTATAGACCATTTTGGTATCGTTCGACAGGTCCGGAGTCATCGTTTTTCATCCGAAAATTGATTTTTTGGACTGTACCAACAATGATTCAAAATGTCAATTGGATCATGCCTCATGTTGAATAACCACTTTTTAAACCCTCACAGTGACCAAAATTGCCATTTTTACAGAGTTTTGCTTACTCAAAAGCTTCCATTTTGACCCGTTTCAGGCACAGAAATGACTTTAAACACACTTATTCTAGTTGACAAAGTCATAATTCACATCCAACAGTAATTTAGAGTCAAAAGATTAAATGTTGAAATTTCATCATTATAGACCATTTTGGTATCGTTCGACAGGTCCGGAGTCATCGTTTTTCATCCGAAAATTGATTTTTTGGACTGTACCAAAAATGATTCAAAATGTCAATTGGATCATTCCTCATGTTGAATAACCACTTTTTAAACCCTCACAGTGACAAAAAATTGCCATTTTTACAGAGTTTTGCTTACTCAAAAGCTTCCATTTTGACCCGTTTCAGGCACAGAAATGACTTTAAACACACTTATTCTAGTTGACAAAGTCATAATTCACATCCAACAGTCATTTAGTGTCAAAAGATTAAATGTTGAAATTTCATCATTATAGACCATTTTGGGATCGTTCGACAGGTCCGGAGTCATCGTTTTTCATCCGAAAATTGATTTTTTGGACTGTACCAAAAATTATTCAAAATGTCAATTGGATCATGCCTCATGTTGAATAACCACTTTTTAAACCCTCACAGTGACCAAAATTGCCATTTTTACAGAGTTTTGCTTACTCAAAAGCTTCCATTTTGACCCGTTTCAGGCACAGAAATGACTTTAAACACACTTATTCTAGTTGACAAAGTCATAATTCACATCCAACAGTAATTTAGAGTCAAAAGATTAAATGTTGAAATTTCATCATTATAGACCATTTTGGTATCGTTCGACAGGTCCGGAGTCATCGTTTTTCATCCGAAAATTGATTTTTTGGACTGTACCAACAATGATTCAAAATGTCAATTGGATCATGCCTCATGTTGAATAACCACTTTTTAAACCCCCACAGTGACCAAAATTGCCATTTTTACAGAGTTTTGCTTACTCAAAAGCTTCCATTTTGACCCGTTTCAGTTACAGAAATGACTTTAAACACACTTATTCTAGTTGACAAAGTCATAATTCACATCCAACAGTAATTTAAGTCAAAAGATTAAATGTTGAAATTTCATCATTATAGACCATTTTATGATCGCTCGACAGGTCCGGAGTCATCGTTTTTCATCCGAAAATTGATTTTTTGGACTGTACCAAAAATGATTCAAAATGTCAATTGGATCATGCCTCATGTTGAATAACCACTTTTTAAACCCTCACAGTGACCAAAATTGCCATTTTTACAGAGTTTTGCTTACTCAAAAGCTTCCATTTTGACCCGTTTCAGGCACAGAAATGACTTTAAACACACTTATTCTAGTTGACAAAGTCATAATTCACATCCAACAGTAATTTAGAGTCAAAAGATTAAATGTTGAAATTTCATCATTATAGACCATTTTGGTATCGTTCAACAGGTCCGGAGTCATCGTTTTTCATCCGAAAATTGATTTTTTGGACTGTACCAAAAATGATTCAAAATGTCAATTGGATCATGCCTCATGTTGAATAACCACTTTTTAAACCCTCACAGTGACCAAAATTGCCATTTTTACAGAGTTTTGCTTACTCAAAAGCTTCAATTTTGACCCGTTTCGGGCACAGAAATGACTTTAAACACACTTATTTTAGTTGACAAAGTCCTAATTCACATCCAAAAGTAATTTAGAGTCAAAAGATTAAATGTTAAAATTTCATCATTATAGACCATTTTGGGATCGTTCGACAGGTCCGGAGTCATCGTTTTTCATCCGAAAATTGATTTTTTGGACTGTACCAAAAATGATTCAAAATGTCAATTGGATCATGCCTCATGTTGAATAAACACTTTTCAAACCCTCACAGTGACCAAAATTGCCATTTTTACAGAGTTTTGCTTACTCTAAAGCTTCAATTTTGACCCGTTTCAGGCACAGAAATGACTTTAAACACACTTATTTTAGTTGACAAAGTCCTAATTCACATCCAACAGTAATTTAGAGTCAAAAGATTAAATGTTAAAATGTCATCATTATAGACCATTTTGGGATCGTTCGACAGGTCCGGAGTCATCGTTTTTCATCCGAAAATTGATTTTTTGGACTGTACCAAAAATGATTCAAAATGTCAATTGGATCATGCCTCATGTTGAATAAACACTTTTCAAACCCTCACAGTGACCAAAATTGCCATTTTTACAGAGTTTTGCTTACTCAAAAGCTTCAATTTTGACCCGTTTCAGGCACAGAAATGACTTTAAACACACTTATTTTAGTTGACAAAGTCCTAATTCACATCCAACAGTAATTTAGAGTCAAAAGATTAAATGTTGAAATTTCATCATTATAGACCATTTTATGATCGCTCGACAGGTCCGGAGTCATCGTTTTTCATCCGAAAATTGATTTTTTGGACTGTACCAAAAATGATTCAAAATGTCAATTGGATCATGCCTCATGTTGAATAACCACTTTTTAAACCCTCACAGTGACCAAAATTGCCATTTTTACAGAGTTTTGCTTACTCAAAAGCTTCCATTTTGACCCGTTTCAGGCACAGAAATGACTTTAAACACACTTATTCTAGTTGACAAAGTCATAATTCACATCCAACAGTAATTTAGAGTCAAAAGATTAAATGTTGAAATTTCATCATTATAGACCATTTTGGTATCGTTCAACAGGTCCGGAGTCATCGTTTTTCATCCGAAAATTGATTTTTTGGACTGTACCAAAAATGATTCAAAATGTCAATTGGATCATGCCTCATGTTGAATAACCACTTTTTAAACCCTCACAGTGACCAAAATTGCCATTTTTACAGAGTTTTGCTTACTCAAAAGCTTCAATTTTGACCCGTTTCGGGCACAGAAATGACTTTAAACACACTTATTTTAGTTGACAAAGTCCTAATTCACATCCAACAGTAATTTAGAGTCAAAAGATTAAATGTTAAAATTTCATCATTATAGACCATTTTGGGATCGTTCGACAGGTCCGGAGTCATCGTTTTTCATCCGAAAATTGATTTTTTGGACTGTACAAAATGATTCAAAATGTCAATTGGATCATGCCTCATGTTGAATAAACACTTTTCAAACCCTCACAGTGACCAAAATTGCCATTTTTACAGAGTTTTGCTTACTCTAAAGCTTCAATTTTGACCCGTTTCAGGCACAGAAATGACTTTAAACACACTTATTTTAGTTGACAAAGTCCTAATTCACATCCAACAGTAATTTAGAGTCAAAAGATTAAATGTTAAAATGTCATCATTATAGACCATTTTGGGATCGTTCGACAGGTCCGGAGTCATCGTTTTTCATCCGAAAATTGATTTTTTGGACTGTACCAAAAATGATTCAAAATGTCAATTGGATCATGCCTCATGTTGAATAAACACTTTTCAAACCCTCACAGTGACCAAAATTGCCATTTTTACAGAGTTTTGCTTACTCAAAAGCTTCAATTTTGACCCGTTTCAGGCACAGAAATCACTTTAAACACACTTATTTTAGTTGACAAAGTCCTAATTCACATCCAACAGTAATTTAGAGTCAAAAGATTAAATGTTAAAATTTCATCATTATAGACCATTTTGGGATCGTTCGACAGGTCCGGAGTCATCGTTTTTCATCCGAAAATTGATTTTTTGGACTGTACCAAAAATTATTCAAAATGTCAATTGGATCATGCCTCATGTTGAATAACCACTTTTTAAACCCTCACAGTGACCAAAATTGCCATTTTTACAGAGTTTTGCTTACTCAAAAGCTTCCATTTTGACCCGTTTCAGGCACAGAAATGACTTTAAACACACTTATTCTAGTTGACAAAGTCATAATTCACATCCAACAGTCATTTAGAGTCAAAAGATTAAATGTTGAAATGTCATCATTATAGACCATTTTGGGATCGTTCGACAGGTCCGGAGTCATCGTTTTTCATCCGAAAATTGATTTTTTGGACTGTACCAAAAATGATTCAAAATGTCAATTGGATCATGCCTCATGTTGAATAACCACTTTTTAAACCCTCACAATGACCAAAATTGCCATTTTTACAGAGTTTTGCTTACTCAAAAGCTTCAATTTTGACCCGTTTCAGTTACAGAAATGACTTTAAACACACTTATTCTAGTTGACAAAGTCATAATTCACATCCAACAGTAATTTAGAGTCAAAAGATTAAATGTTGAAATTTCATCATTATAGACCATTTTGGGATCGTTCGACAGGTCCGGAGTCATCGTTTTTCATCCGAAAATTGATTTTTTGGACTGTACCAAAAATGATTCGAAATGTCAATTGGATCATGCCTCATGTTGAATAACCACTTTTTAAACGCTCACAGTGACCAAAATTGCCATTTTTACAGAGTTTTGCTTACTCAAAAGCTTCCATTTTGACCCGTTTCAGGCACAGAAATGACTTTAAACACACTTATTCTAGTTGACAAAGTCATAATTCACATCCAACAGTAATTTAGAGTCAAAAGATTAAATGTTGAAATTTCATCATTATAGACCATTTTGGTATCGTTCGACAGGTCCGGAGTCATCGTTTTTCATCCGAAAATTGATTTTTTGGACTGTACCAACAATGATTCAAAATGTCAATTGGATCATGCCTCATGTTGAATAACCACTTTTTAAACCCCCACAGTGACCAAAATTGCCATTTTTACAGAGTTTTGCTTACTCAAAAGCTTCCATTTTGACCCGTTTCAGTTACAGAAATGACTTTAAACACACTTATTCTAGTTGACAAAGTCATAATTCACATCCAACAGTAATTTAAGTCAAAAGATTAAATGTTGAAATTTCATCATTATAGACCATTTTGTTATCGTTCGACAGGTCCGGAGTCATCGTTTTTCATCCGAAAATTGATTTTTTGGACTGTACCAACAATGATTCAAAATGTCAATTGGATCATGCCTCATGTTGAATAACCACTTTTTAAACCCCCACAGTGACCAAAATTGCCATATTTACAGAGTTTTGCTTACTCAAAAGCTTCCATTTTGACCCGTTTCAGGCACAGAAATGACTTTAAACACACTTATTCTAGTTGACAAAGTCATAATTCACATCCAACAGTAATTTAGAGTCAAAAGATTAAATGTTGAAATTTCATCATTATAGACCATTTTATGATCGCTCGACAGGTCCGGAGTCATCGTTTTTCATCCGAAAATTGATTTTTTGGACTGTACCAAAAATGATTCAAAATGTCAATTGGATCATGCCTCATGTTGAATAACCACTTTTTAAACCCTCACAGTGACCAAAATTGCCATTTTTACAGAGTTTTGCTTACTCAAAAGCTTCCATTTTGACCCGTTTCAGGCACAGAAATGACTTTAAACACACTTATTCTAGTTGACAAAGTCATAATTCACATCCAACAGTAATTTAGAGTCAAAAGATTAAATGTTGAAATTTCATCATTATAGACCATTTTGGTATCGTTCAACAGGTCCGGAGTCATCGTTTTTCATCCGAAAATTGATTTTTTGGACTGTACCAAAAATGATTCAAAATGTCAATTGGATCATGCCTCATGTTGAATAACCACTTTTTAAACCCTCACAGTGACCAAAATTGCCATTTTTACAGAGTTTTGCTTACTCAAAAGCTTCAATTTTGACCCGTTTCGGGCACAGAAATGACTTTAAACACACTTATTTTAGTTGACAAAGTCCTAATTCACATCCAACAGTAATTTAGAGTCAAAAGATTAAATGTTAAAATTTCATCATTATAGACCATTTTGGGATCGTTCGACAGGTCCGGAGTCATCGTTTTTCATCCGAAAATTGATTTTTTGGACTGTACCAAAAATGATTCAAAATGTCAATTGGATCATGCCTCATGTTGAATAAACACTTTTCAAACCCTCACAGTGACCAAAATTGCCATTTTTACAGAGTTTTGCTTACTCTAAAGCTTCAATTTTGACCCGTTTCAGGCACAGAAATGACTTTAAACACACTTATTTTAGTTGACAAAGTCCTAATTCACATCCAACAGTAATTTAGAGTCAAAAGATTAAATGTTAAAATGTCATCATTATAGACCATTTTGGGATCGTTCGACAAGTCCGGAGTCATCGTTTTTCATCCGAAAATTGATTTTTTGGACTGTACCAAAAATGATTCAAAATGTCAATTGGATCATGCCTCATGTTGAATAAACACTTTTCAAACCCTCACAGTGACCAAAATTGCCATTTTTACAGAGTTTTGCTTACTCAAAAGCTTCAATTTTGACCCGTTTCAGGCACAGAAATGACTTTAAACACACTTATTTTAGTTGACAAAGTCCTAATTCACATCCAACAGTAATTTAGAGTCAAAAGATTAAATGTTAAAATTTCATCATTATAGACCATTTTGGGATCGTTCGACAGGTCCGGAGTCATCGTTTTTCATCCGAAAATTGATTTTTTGGACTGTACCAAAAATTATTCAAAATGTCAATTGGATCATGCCTCATGTTGAATAACCACTTTTTAAACCCTCACAGTGACCAAAATTGCCATTTTTACAGAGTTTTGCTTACTCAAAAGCTTCCGTTTTGACCCGTTTCAGGCACAGAAATGACTTTAAACACACTTATTCTAGTTGACAAAGTCATAATTCACATCCAACAGTCATTTAGAGTCAAAAGATTAAATGTTGAAATGTCATCATTATAGACCATTTTGGGATCGTTCGACAGGTCCGGAGTCATCGTTTTTCATCCGAAAATTGATTTTTTGGACTGTACCAAAAATGATTCAAAATGTCAATTGGATCATGCCTCATGTTGAATAACCACTTTTTAAACCCTCACAATGACCAAAATTGCCATTTTTACAGAGTTTTGCTTTTTCAAAAGCTTCAATTTTGACCCGTTTCAGTTACAGAAATGACTTTAAACACACTTATTCTAGTTGACAAAGTCATAATTCACATCCAACAGTAATTTAGAGTCAAAAGATTAAATGTTGAAATTTCATCATTATAGACCATTTTGGGATCGTTCGACAGGTCCGGAGTCATCGTTTTTCATCCGAAAATTAATTTTTTGGACTGTACCAAAAATGATTCGAAATGTCAATTGGATCATGCCTCATGTTGAATAACCACTTTTTAAACGCTCACAGTGACCAAAATTGCCATTTTTACAGAGTTTTGCTTACTCAAAAGCTTCCATTTTGACCCGTTTCAGGCACAGAAATGACTTTAAACACACTTATTCTAGTTGACAAAGTCATAATTCACATCCAACAGTAATTTAGAGTCAAAAGATTAAATGTTGAAATTTCATCATTATAGACCATTTTGGTATCGTTCGACAGGTCCGGAGTCATCGTTTTTCATCCGAAAATTGATTTTTTGGACTGTACCAACAATGATTCAAAATGTCAATTGGATCATGCCTCATGTTGAATAACCACTTTTTAAACCCCCACAGTGACCAAAATTGCCATTTTTACAGAGTTTTGCTTACTCAAAAGCTTCCATTTTGACCCGTTTCAGTTACAGAAATGACTTTAAACACACTTATTCTAGTTGACAAAGTCATAATTCACATCCAACAGTAATTTAGAGTCAAAAGATTAAATGTTGAAATTTCATCATTATAGACCATTTTGGTATCGTTCGACAGGTCCGGAGTCATCGTTTTTCATCCGAAAATTGATTTTTTGGACTGTACCAACAATGATTCAAAATGTCAATTGGATCATGCCTCATGTTGAATAACCACTTTTTAAACCCTCACAGTGACCAAAATTGCCATTTTTACAGAGTTTTGCTTACTCAAAAGCTTCCATTTTGACCCGTTTCAGGCACAGAAATGACTTTAAACACACTTATTCTAGTTGACAAAGTCATAATTCACATCCAACAGTAATTTAGAGTCAAAAGATTAAATGTTGAAATTTCATCATTATAGACCATTTTGGTATCGTTCGACAGGTCCGGAGTCATCGTTTTTCATCCGAAAATTGATTTTTTGGACTGTACCAAAAATGATTCAAAATGTCAATTGGATCATTCCTCATGTTGAATAACCACTTTTTAAACCCTCACAGTGACAAAAAATTGCCATTTTTACAGAGTTTTGCTTACTCAAAAGCTTCCATTTTGACCCGTTTCAGGCACAGAAATGACTTTAAACACACTTATTCTAGTTGACAAAGTCATAATTCACATCCAACAGTCATTTAGTGTCAAAAGATTAAATGTTGAAATTTCATCATTATAGACCATTTTGGGATCGTTCGACAGGTCCGGAGTCATCGTTTTTCATCCGAAAATTGATTTTTTGGACTGTACCAAAAATTATTCAAAATGTCAATTGGATCATGCCTCATGTTGAATAACCACTTTTTAAACCCTCACAGTGACCAAAATTGCCATTTTTACAGAGTTTTGCTTACTCAAAAGCTTCCATTTTGACCCGTTTCAGGCACAGAAATGACTTTAAACACACTTATTCTAGTTGACAAAGTCATAATTCACATCCAACAGTAATTTAGAGTCAAAAGATTAAATGTTGAAATTTCATCATTATAGACCATTTTGGTATCGTTCGACAGGTCCGGAGTCATCGTTTTTCATCCGAAAATTGATTTTTTGGACTGTACCAACAATGATTCAAAATGTCAATTGGATCATGCCTCATGTTGAATAACCACTTTTTAAACCCCCACAGTGACCAAAATTGCCATTTTTACAGAGTTTTGCTTACTCAAAAGCTTCCATTTTGACCCGTTTCAGTTACAGAAATGACTTTAAACACACTTATTCTAGTTGACAAAGTCATAATTCACATCCAACAGTAATTTAAGTCAAAAGATTAAATGTTGAAATTTCATCATTATAGACCATTTTGGTATCGTTCGACAGGTCCGGAGTCATCGTTTTTCATCCGAAAATTGATTTTTTGGACTGTACCAACAATGATTCAAAATGTCAATTGGATCATGCCTCATGTTGAATAACCACTTTTTAAACCCCCACAGTGACCAAAATTGCCATATTTACAGAGTTTTGCTTACTCAAAAGCTTCCATTTTGACCCGTTTCAGGCACAGAAATGACTTTAAACACACTTATTCTAGTTGACAAAGTCATAATTCACATCCAACAGTAATTTAGAGTCAAAAGATTAAATGTTGAAATTTCATCATTATAGACCATTTTATGATCGCTCGACAGGTCCGGAGTCATCGTTTTTCATCCGAAAATTGATTTTTTGGACTGTACCAAAAATGATTCAAAATGTCAATTGGATCATGCCTCATGTTGAATAACCACTTTTTAAACCCTCACAGTGACCAAAATTGCCATTTTTACAGAGTTTTGCTTACTCAAAAGCTTCCATTTTGACCCGTTTCAGGCACAGAAATGACTTTAAACACACTTATTCTAGTTGACAAAGTCATAATTCACATCCAACAGTAATTTAGAGTCAAAAGATTAAATGTTGAAATTTCATCATTATAGACCATTTTGGTATCGTTCAACAGGTCCGGAGTCATCGTTTTTCATCCGAAAATTGATTTTTTGGACTGTACCAAAAATGATTCAAAATGTCAATTGGATCATGCCTCATGTTGAATAACCACTTTTTAAACCCTCACAGTGACCAAAATTGCCATTTTTACAGAGTTTTGCTTACTCAAAAGCTTCAATTTTGACCCGTTTCGGGCACAGAAATGACTTTAAACACACTTATTTTAGTTGACAAAGTCCTAATTCACATCCAACAGTAATTTAGAGTCAAAAGATTAAATGTTAAAATTTCATCATTATAGACCATTTTGGGATCGTTCGACAGGTCCGGAGTCATCGTTTTTCATCCGAAAATTGATTTTTTGGACTGTACCAAAAATGATTCAAAATGTCAATTGGATCATGCCTCATGTTGAATAAACACTTTTCAAACCCTCACAGTGACCAAAATTGCCATTTTTACAGAGTTTTGCTTACTCTAAAGCTTCAATTTTGACCCGTTTCAGGCACAGAAATGACTTTAAACACACTTATTTTAGTTGACAAAGTCCTAATTCACATCCAACAGTAATTTAGAGTCAAAAGATTAAATGTTAAAATGTCATCATTATAGACCATTTTGGGATCGTTCGACAGGTCCGGAGTCATCGTTTTTCATCCGAAAATTGATTTTTTGGACTGTACCAAAAATGATTCAAAATGTCAATTGGATCATGCCTCATGTTGAATAAACACTTTTCAAACCCTCACAGTGACCAAAATTGCCATTTTTACAGAGTTTTGCTTACTCAAAAGCTTCAATTTTGACCCGTTTCAGGCACAGAAATGACTTTAAACACACTTATTTTAGTTGACAAAGTCCTAATTCACATCCAACAGTAATTTAGAGTCAAAAGATTAAATGTTAAAATTTCATCATTATAGACCATTTTGGGATCGTTCGACAGGTCCGGAGTCATCGTTTTTCATCCGAAAATTGATTTTTTGGACTGTACCAAAAATTATTCAAAATGTCAATTGGATCATGCCTCATGTTGAATAACCACTTTTTAAACCCTCACAGTGACCAAAATTGCCATTTTTACAGAGTTTTGCTTACTCAAAAGCTTCCGTTTTGACCCGTTTCAGGCACAGAAATGACTTTAAACACACTTATTCTAGTTGACAAAGTCATAATTCACATCCAACAGTCATTTAGAGTCAAAAGATTAAATGTTGAAATGTCATCATTATAGACCATTTTGGGATCGTTCGACAGGTCCGGAGTCATCGTTTTTCATCCGAAAATTGATTTTTTGGACTGTACCAAAAATGATTCAAAATGTCAATTGGATCATGCCTCATGTTGAATAACCACTTTTTAAACCCTCACAATGACCAAAATTGCCATTTTTACAGAGTTTTGCTTTTTCAAAAGCTTCAATTTTGACCCGTTTCAGTTACAGAAATGACTTTAAACACACTTATTCTAGTTGACAAAGTCATAATTCACATCCAACAGTAATTTAGAGTCAAAAGATTAAATGTTGAAATTTCATCATTATAGACCATTTTGGGATCGTTCGACAGGTCCGGAGTCATCGTTTTTCATCCGAAAATTAATTTTTTGGACTGTACCAAAAATGATTCGAAATGTCAATTGGATCATGCCTCATGTTGAATAACCACTTTTTAAACGCTCACAGTGACCAAAATTGCCATTTTTACAGAGTTTTGCTTACTCAAAAGCTTCCATTTTGACCCGTTTCAGGCACAGAAATGACTTTAAACACACTTATTCTAGTTGACAAAGTCATAATTCACATCCAACAGTAATTTAGAGTCAAAAGATTAAATGTTGAAATTTCATCATTATAGACCATTTTGGTATCGTTCGACAGGTCCGGAGTCATCGTTTTTCATCCGAAAATTGATTTTTTGGACTGTACCAACAATGATTCAAAATGTCAATTGGATCATGCCTCATGTTGAATAACCACTTTTTAAACCCCCACAGTGACCAAAATTGCCATTTTTACAGAGTTTTGCTTACTCAAAAGCTTCCATTTTGACCCGTTTCAGTTACAGAAATGACTTTAAACACACTTATTCTAGTTGACAAAGTCATAATTCACATCCAACAGTAATTTAGAGTCAAAAGATTAAATGTTGAAATTTCATCATTATAGACCATTTTGGTATCGTTCGACAGGTCCGGAGTCATCGTTTTTCATCCGAAAATTGATTTTTTGGACTGTACCAACAATGATTCAAAATGTCAATAGGATCATGCCTCATGTTGAATAACCACTTTTTAAACCCTCACAGTGACCAAAATTGCCATTTTTACAGAGTTTTGCTTACTCAAAAGCTTCCATTTTGACCCGTTTCAGGCACAGAAATGACTTTAAACACACTTATTCTAGTTGACAAAGTCATAATTCACATCCAACAGTAATTTAGAGTCAAAAGATTAAATGTTGAAATTTCATCATTATAGACCATTTTGGTATCGTTCGACAGGTCCGGAGTCATCGTTTTTCATCCGAAAATTGATTTTTTGGACTGTACCAAAAATGATTCAAAATGTCAATTGGATCATTCCTCATGTTGAATAACCACTTTTTAAACCCTCACAGTGACAAAAAAGTGCCATTTTTACAGAGTTTTGCTTACTCAAAAGCTTCCATTTTGACCCGTTTCAGGCACAGAAATGACTTTAAACACACTTATTCTAGTTGACAAAGTCATAATTCACATCCAACAGTCATTTAGTGTCAAAAGATTAAATGTTGAAATTTCATCATTATAGACCATTTTGGGATCGTTCGACAGGTCCGGAGTCATCGTTTTTCATCCGAAAATTGATTTTTTGGACTGTACCAAAAATTATTCAAAATGTCAATTGGATCATGCCTCATGTTGAATAACCACTTTTTAAACCCTCACAGTGACCAAAATTGCCATTTTTACAGAGTTTTGCTTACTCAAAAGCTTCCATTTTGACCCGTTTCAGGCACAGAAATGACTTTAAACACACTTATTCTAGTTGACAAAGTCATAATTCACATCCAACAGTAATTTAGAGTCAAAAGATTAAATGTTGAAATTTCATCATTATAGACCATTTTGGTATCGTTCGACAGGTCCGGAGTCATCGTTTTTCATCCGAAAATTGATTTTTTGGACTGTACCAACAATGATTCAAAATGTCAATTGGATCATGCCTCATGTTGAATAACCACTTTTTAAACCCCCACAGTGACCAAAATTGCCATTTTTACAGAGTTTTGCTTACTCAAAAGCTTCCATTTTGACCCGTTTCAGTTACAGAAATGACTTTAAACACACTTATTCTAGTTGACAAAGTCATAATTCACATCCAACAGTAATTTAAGTCAAAAGATTAAATGTTGAAATTTCATCATTATAGACCATTTTGGTATCGTTCGACAGGTCCGGAGTCATCGTTTTTCATCCGAAAATTGATTTTTTGGACTGTACCAACAATGATTCAAAATGTCAATTGGATCATGCCTCATGTTGAATAACCACTTTTTAAACCCCCACAGTGACCAAAATTGCCATATTTACAGAGTTTTGCTTACTCAAAAGCTTCCATTTTGACCCGTTTCAGGCACAGAAATGACTTTAAACACACTTATTCTAGTTGACAAAGTCATAATTCACATCCAACAGTAATTTAGAGTCAAAAGATTAAATGTTGAAATTTCATCATTATAGACCATTTTATGATCGCTCGACAGGTCCGGAGTCATCGTTTTTCATCCGAAAATTGATTTTTTGGACTGTACCAAAAATGATTCAAAATGTCAATTGGATCATGCCTCATGTTGAATAACCACTTTTTAAACCCTCACAGTGACCAAAATTGCCATTTTTACAGAGTTTTGCTTACTCAAAAGCTTCCATTTTGACCCGTTTCAGGCACAGAAATGACTTTAAACACACTTATTCTAGTTGACAAAGTCATAATTCACATCCAACAGTAATTTAGAGTCAAAAGATTAAATGTTGAAATTTCATCATTATAGACCATTTTGGTATCGTTCAACAGGTCCGGAGTCATCGTTTTTCATCCGAAAATTGATTTTTTGGACTGTACCAAAAATGATTCAAAATGTCAATTGGATCATGCCTCATGTTGAATAACCACTTTTTAAACCCTCACAGTGACCAAAATTGCCATTTTTACAGAGTTTTGCTTACTCAAAAGCTTCAATTTTGACCCGTTTCGGGCACAGAAATGACTTTAAACACACTTATTTTAGTTGACAAAGTCCTAATTCACATCCAACAGTAATTTAGAGTCAAAAGATTAAATGTTAAAATTTCATCATTATAGACCATTTTGGGATCGTTCGACAGGTCCGGAGTCATCGTTTTTCATCCGAAAATTGATTTTTTGGACTGTACCAAAAATGATTCAAAATGTCAATTGGATCATGCCTCATGTTGAATAAACACTTTTCAAACCCTCACAGTGACCAAAATTGCCATTTTTAGAGAGTTTTGCTTACTCTAAAGCTTCAATTTTGACCCGTTTGAGGCACAGAAATGACTTTAAACACACTTATTTTAGTTGACAAAGTCCTAATTCACATCCAACAGTAATTTAGAGTCAAAAGATTAAATGTTAAAATGTCATCATTATAGACCATTTTGGGATCGTTCGACAGGTCCGGAGTCATCGTTTTTCATCCGAAAATTGATTTTTTGGACTGTACCAAAAATGATTCAAAATGTCAATTGGATCATGCCTCATGTTGAATAAACACTTTTCAAACCCTCACAGTGACCAAAATTGCCATTTTTACAGAGTTTTGCTTACTCAAAAGCTTCAATTTTGACCCGTTTCAGGCACAGAAATGACTTTAAACACACTTATTTTAGTTGACAAAGTCCTAATTCACATCCAACAGTAATTTAGAGTCAAAAGATTAAATGTTAAAATTTCATCATTATAGACCATTTTGGGATCGTTCGACAGGTCCGGAGTCATCGTTTTTCATCCGAAAATTGATTTTTTGGACTGTACCAAAAATTATTCAAAATGTCAATTGGATCATGCCTCATGTTGAATAACCACTTTTTAAACCCTCACAGTGACCAAAATTGCCATTTTTACAGAGTTTTGCTTACTCAAAAGCTTCCATTTTGACCTGTTTCAGGCACAGAAATGACTTTAAACACACTTATTCTAGTTGACAAAGTCATAATTCACATCCAACAGTCATTTAGAGTCAAAAGATTAAATGTTGAAATGTCATCATTATAGACCATTTTGGGATCGTTCGACAGGTCCGGAGTCATCGTTTTTCATCCGAAAATTGATTTTTTGGACTGTACCAAAAATGATTCAAAATGTCAATTGGATCATGCCTCATGTTGAATAACCACTTTTTAAACCCTCACAATGACCAAAATTGCCATTTTTACAGAGTTTTGCTTACTCAAAAGCTTCAATTTTGACCCGTTTCAGTTACAGAAATGACTTTAAACACACTTATTCTAGTTGACAAAGTCATAATTCACATCCAACAGTAATTTAGAGTCAAAAGATTAAATGTTGAAATTTCATCATTATAGACCATTTTGGGATCGTTCGACAGGTCCGGAGTCATCGTTTTTCATCCGAAAATGGATTTTTTGGACTGTACCAAAAATGATTCGAAATGTCAATTGGATCATGCCTCATGTTGAATAACCACTTTTTAAACGCTCACAGTGACCAAAATTGCCATTTTTACAGAGTTTTGCTTACTCAAAAGCTTCCATTTTGACCCGTTTCAGGCACAGAAATGACTTTAAACACACTTATTCTAGTTGACAAAGTCATAATTCACATCCAACAGTAATTTAGAGTCAAAAGATTAAATGTTGAAATTTCATCATTATAGACCATTTTGGTATCGTTCGACAGGTCCGGAGTCATCGTTTTTCATCCGAAAATTGATTTTTTGGACTGTACCAACAATGATTCAAAATGTTAATTGGATCATGCCTCATGTTGAATAACCACTTTTTAAACCCCCACAGTGACCAAAATTGCCATTTTTACAGAGTTTTGCTTACTCAAAAGCTTCCATTTTGACCCGTTTCAGTTACAGAAATGACTTTAAACACACTTATTCTAGTTGACAAAGTCATAATTCACATCCAACAGTAATTTAGAGTCAAAAGATTAAATGTTGAAATTTCATCATTATAGACCATTTTGGTATCGTTCGACAGGTCCGGAGTCATCGTTTTTCATCCGAAAATTGATTTTTTGGACTGTACCAACAATGATTCAAAATGTCAATTGGATCATGCCTCATGTTGAATAACCACTTTTTAAACCCTCACAGTGACCAAAATTGCCATTTTTACAGAGTTTTGCTTACTCAAAAGCTTCCATTTTGACCCGTTTCAGGCACAGAAATGACTTTAAACACACTTATTCTAGTTGACAAAGTCATAATTCACATCCAACAGTAATTTAGAGTCAAAAGATTAAATGTTGAAATTTCATCATTATAGACCATTTTGGTATCGTTCGACAGGTCCGGAGTCATCGTTTTTCATCCGAAAATTGATTTTTTGGACTGTACCAAAAATGATTCAAAATGTCAATTGGATCATTCCTCATGTTGAATAACCACTTTTTAAACCCTCACAGTGACAAAAAATTGCCATTTTTACAGAGTTTTGCTTACTCAAAAGCTTCCATTTTGACCCGTTTCAGGCACAGAAATGACTTTAAACACACTTATTCTAGTTGACAAAGTCATAATTCACATCCAACAGTCATTTAGTGTCAAAAGATTAAATGTTGAAATTTCATCATTATAGACCATTTTGGGATCGTTCGACAGGTCCGGAGTCATCGTTTTTCATCCGAAAATTGATTTTTTGGACTGTACCAAAAATTATTCAAAATGTCAATTGGATCATGCCTCATGTTGAATAACCACTTTTTAAACCCTCACAGTGACCAAAATTGCCATTTTTACAGAGTTTTGCTTACTCAAAAGCTTCCATTTTGACCCGTTTCAGGCACAGAAATGACTTTAAACACACTTATTCTAGTTGACAAAGTCATAATTCACATCCAACAGTAATTTAGAGTCAAAAGATTAAATGTTGAAATTTCATCATTATAGACCATTTTGGTATCGTTCGACAGGTCCGGAGTCATCGTTTTTCATCCGAAAATTGATTTTTTGGACTGTACCAACATTGATTCAAAATGTCAATTGGATCATGCCTCATGTTGAATAACCACTTTTTAAACCCCCACAGTGACCAAAATTGCCATATTTACAGAGTTTTGCTTACTCAAAAGCTTCCATTTTGACCCGTTTCAGGCACAGAAATGACTTTAAACACACTTATTCTAGTTGACAAAGTCATAATTCACATCCAACAGTAATTTAGAGTCAAAAGATTAAATGTTAAAATGTCATCATTATAGACCATTTTGGGATCGCTCGACAGGTCCGGAGTCATCGTTTTTCATCCGAAAATTGATTTTTTGGACTGTACCAAAAATGATTCAAAATGTCAATTGGATCATGCCTCATGTTGAATAAACACTTTTCAAACCCTCACAGTGACCAAAATTGCCATTTTTACAGAGTTTTGCTTACTCAAAAGCTTCAATTTTGACCCGTTTCAGGCACAGAAATGACTTTAAACACACTTATTTTAGTTGACAAAGTCCTAATTCACATCCAACAGTAATTTAGAGTCAAAAGATTAAATGTTAAAATTTCATCATTATAGACCATTTTGGGATCGTTCGACAGGTCCGGAGTCATCGTTTTTCATCCGAAAATTGATTTTTTGGACTGTACCAAAAATTATTCAAAATGTCAATTGGATCATGCCTCATGTTGAATAACCACTTTTTAAACCCTCACAGTGACCAAAATTGCCATTTTTACAGAGTTTTGCTTACTCAAAAGCTTCCATTTTGACCCGTTTCAGGCACAGAAATGACTTTAAACACACTTATTCTAGTTGACAAAGTCATAATTCACATCCAACAGTCATTTAGAGTCAAAAGATTAAATGTTGAAATGTCATCATTATAGACCATTTTGGGATCGTTCGACAGGTCCGGAGTCATCGTTTTTCATCCGAAAATTGATTTTTTGGACTGTACCAAAAATGATTCAAAATGCCAATTGGATCATGCCTCATGTTGAATAACCACTTTTTAAACCCTCACAATGACCAAAATTGCCATTTTTACAGAGTTTTGCTTACTCAAAAGCTTCAATTTTGACCCGTTTCAGTTACAGAAATGACTTTAAACACACTTATTCTAGTTGACAAAGTCATAATTCACATCCAACAGTAATTTAGAGTCAAAAGATTAAATGTTGAAATTTCATCATTATAGACCATTTTGGGATCGTTCGACAGGTCCGGAGTCATCGTTTTTCATCCGAAAATTGATTTTTTGGACTGTACCAAAAATGATTCGAAATGTCAATTGGATCATGCCTCATGTTGAATAACCACTTTTTAAACGCTCACAGTGACCAAAATTGCCATTTTTACAGAGTTTTGCTTACTCAAAAGCTTCCATTTTGACCCGTTTCAGGCACAGAAATGACTTTAAACACACTTATTCTAGTTGACAAAGTCATAATTCACATCCAACAGTAATTTAGAGTCAAAAGATTAAATGTTGAAATTTCATCATTATAGACCATTTTGGTATCGTTCGACAGGTCCGGAGTCATCGTTTTTCATCCGAAAATTGATTTTTTGGACTGTACCAACAATGATTCAAAATGTCAATTGGATCATGCCTCATGTTGAATAACCACTTTTTAAACCCCCACAGTGACCAAAATTGCCATTTTTACAGAGTTTTGCTTACTCAAAAGCTTCCATTTTGACCCGTTTCAGTTACAGAAATGACTTTAAACACACTTATTCTAGTTGACAAAGTCATAATTCACATCCAACAGTAATTTAGAGTCAAAAGATTAAATGTTGAAATTTCATCATTATAGACCATTTTGGTATCGTTCGACAGGTCCGGAGTCATCGTTTTTCATCCGAAAATTGATTTTTTGGACTGTACCAACAATGATTCAAAATGTCAATTGGATCATGCCTCATGTTGAATAACCACTTTTTAAACCCCCACAGTGACCAAAATTGCCATATTTACAGAGTTTTGCTTACTCAAAAGCTTCCATTTTGACCCGTTTCAGGCACAGAAATGACTTTAAACACACTTATTCTAGTTGACAAAGTCATAATTCACATCCAACAGTAATTTAGAGTCAAAAGATTAAATGTTGAAATTTCATCATTATAGACCATTTTATGATCGCTCGACAGGTCCGGAGTCATCGTTTTTCATCCGAAAATTGATTTTTTGGACTGTACCAAAAATGATTCAAAATGTCAATTGGATCATGCCTCATGTTGAATAACCACTTTTTAAACCCTCACAGTGACCAAAATTGCCATTTTTACAGAGTTTTGCTTACTCAAAAGCTTCCATTTTGACCCGTTTCAGGCACAGAAATGACTTTAAACACACTTATTCTAGTTGACAAAGTCATAATTCACATCCAACAGTAATTTAGAGTCAAAAGATTAAATGTTGAAATTTCATCATTATAGACCATTTTGGTATCGTTCAACAGGTCCGGAGTCATCGTTTTTCATCCGAAAATTGATTTTTTGGACTGTACCAAAAATGATTCAAAATGTCAATTGGATCATGCCTCATGTTGAATAACCACTTTTTAAACCCTCACAGTGACCAAAATTGCCATTTTTACAGAGTTTTGCTTACTCAAAAGCTTCAATTTTGACCCGTTTCGGGCACAGAAATGACTTTAAACACACTTATTTTAGTTGACAAAGTCCTAATTCACATCCAACAGTAATTTAGAGTCAAAAGATTAAATGTTAAAATTTCATCATTATAGACCATTTTGGGATCGTTCGACAGGTCCGGAGTCATCGTTTTTCATCCGAAAATTGATTTTTTGGACTGTACCAAAAATGATTCAAAATGTCAATTGGATCATGCCTCATGTTGAATAAACACTTTTCAAACCCTCACAGTGACCAAAATTGCCATTTTTACAGAGTTTTGCTTACTCTAAAGCTTCAATTTTGACCCGTTTCAGGCACAGAAATGACTTTAAACACACTTATTTTAGTTGACAAAGTCCTAATTCACATCCAACAGTAATTTAGAGTCAAAAGATTAAATGTTAAAATGTCATCATTATAGACCATTTTGGGATCGTTCGACAGGTCCGGAGTCATCGTTTTTCATCCGAAAATTGATTTTTTGGACTGTACCAAAAATGATTCAAAATGTCAATTGGATCATGCCTCATGTTGAATAAACACTTTTCAAACCCTCACAGTGACCAAAATTGCCATTTTTACAGAGTTTTGCTTACTCAAAAGCTTCAATTTTGACCCGTTTCAGGCACAGAAATGACTTTAAACACACTTATTTTAGTTGACAAAGTCCTAATTCACATCCAACAGTAATTTAGAGTCAAAAGATTAAATGTTAAAATTTCATCATTATAGACCATTTTGGGATCGTTCGACAGGTCCGGAGTCATCGTTTTTCATCCGAAAATTGATTTTTTGGACTGTACCAAAAATTATTCAAAATGTCAATTGGATCATGCCTCATGTTGAATAACCACTTTTTAAACCCTCACAGTGACCAAAATTGCCATTTTTACAGAGTTTTGCTTACTCAAAAGCTTCCATTTTGACCCGTTTCAGGCACAGAAATGACTTTAAACACACTTATTCTAGTTGACAAAGTCATAATTCACATCCAACAGTCATTTAGAGTCAAAAGATTAAATGTTGAAATGTCATCATTATAGACCATTTTGGGATCGTTCGACAGGTCCGGAGTCATCGTTTTTCATCCGAAAATTGATTTTTTGGACTGTACCAAAAATGATTCAAAATGTCAATTGGATCATGCCTCATGTTGAATAACCACTTTTTAAACCCTCACAATGACCAAAATTGCCATTTTTACAGAGTTTTGCTTACTCAAAAGCTTCCGTTTTGACCCGTTTCAGGCACAGAAATGACTTTAAACACACTTATTCTAGTTGACAAAGTCATAATTCACATCCAACAGTCATTTAGAGTCAAAAGATTAAATGTTGAAATGTCATCATTATAGACCATTTTGGGATCGTTCGACAGGTCCGGAGTCATCGTTTTTCATCCGAAAATTGATTTTTTGGACTGTACCAAAAATGATTCAAAATGTCAATTGGATCATGCCTCATGTTGAATAACCACTTTTTAAACCCTCACAATGACCAAAATTGCCATTTTTACAGAGTTTTGCTTACTCAAAAGCTTCAATTTTGACCCGTTTCAGTTACAGAAATGACTTTAAACACACTTATTCTAGTTGACAAAGTCATAATTCACATCCAACAGTAATTTAGAGTCAAAAGATTAAATGTTGAAATTTCATCATTATAGACCATTTTGGGATCGTTCGACAGGTCCGGAGTCATCGTTTTTCATCCGAAAATTAATTTTTTGGACTGTACCAAAAATGATTCGAAATGTCAATTGGATCATGCCTCATGTTGAATAACCACTTTTTAAACGCTCACAGTGACCAAAATTGCCATTTTTACAGAGTTTTGCTTACTCAAAAGCTTCCATTTTGACCCGTTTCAGGCACAGAAATGACTTTAAACACACTTATTCTAGTTGACAAAGTCATAATTCACATCCAACAGTAATTTAGAGTCAAAAGATTAAATGTTGAAATTTCATCATTATAGACCATTTTGGTATCGTTCGACAGGTCCGGAGTCATCGTTTTTCATCCGAAAATTGATTTTTTGGACTGTACCAACAATGATTCAAAATGTCAATTGGATCATGCCTCATGTTGAATAACCACTTTTTAAACCCCCACAGTGACCAAAATTGCCATTTTTACAGAGTTTTGCTTACTCAAAAGCTTCCATTTTGACCCGTTTCAGTTACAGAAATGACTTTAAACACACTTATTCTAGTTGACAAAGTCATAATTCACATCCAACAGTAATTTAGAGTCAAAAGATTAAATGTTGAAATTTCATCATTATAGACCATTTTGGTATCGTTCGACAGGTCCGGAGTCATCGTTTTTCATCCGAAAATTGATTTTTTGGACTGTACCAACAATGATTCAAAATGTCAATTGGATCATGCCTCATGTTGAATAACCACTTTTTAAACCCTCACAGTGACCAAAATTGCCATTTTTACAGAGTTTTGCTTACTCAAAAGCTTCCATTTTGACCCGTTTCAGGCACAGAAATGACTTTAAACACACTTATTCTAGTTGACAAAGTCATAATTCACATCCAACAGTAATTTAGAGTCAAAAGATTAAATGTTGAAATTTCATCATTATAGACCATTTTGGTATCGTTCGACAGGTCCGGAGTCATCGTTTTTCATCCGAAAATTGATTTTTTGGACTGTACCAAAAATGATTCAAAATGTCAATTGGATCATTCCTCATGTTGAATAACCACTTTTTAAACCCTCACAGTGACAAAAAATTGCCATTTTTACAGAGTTTTGCTTACTCAAAAGCTTCCATTTTGACCCGTTTCAGGCACAGAAATGACTTTAAACACACTTATTCTAGTTGACAAAGTCATAATTCACATCCAACAGTCATTTAGTGTCAAAAGATTAAATGTTGAAATTTCATCATTATAGACCATTTTGGGATCGTTCGACAGGTCCGGAGTCATCGTTTTTCATCCGAAAATTGATTTTTTGGACTGTACCAAAAATTATTCAAAATGTCAATTGGATCATGCCTCATGTTGAATAACCACTTTTTAAACCCTCACAGTGACCAAAATTGCCATTTTTACAGAGTTTTGCTTACTCAAAAGCTTCCATTTTGACCCGTTTCAGGCACAGAAATGACTTTAAACACACTTATTCTAGTTGACAAAGTCATAATTCACATCCAACAGTAATTTAGAGTCAAAAGATTAAATGTTGAAATTTCATCATTATAGACCATTTTGGTATCGTTCGACAGGTCCGGAGTCATCGTTTTTCATCCGAAAATTGATTTTTTGGACTGTACCAACAATGATTCAAAATGTCAATTGGATCATGCCTCATGTTGAATAACCACTTTTTAAACCCCCACAGTGACCAAAATTGCCATTTTTACAGAGTTTTGCTTACTCAAAAGCTTCCATTTTGACCCGTTTCAGTTACAGAAATGACTTTAAACACACTTATTCTAGTTGACAAAGTCATAATTCACATCCAACAGTAATTTAAGTCAAAAGATTAAATGTTGAAATTTCATCATTATAGACCATTTTATGATCGCTCGACAGGTCCGGAGTCATCGTTTTTCATCCGAAAATTGATTTTTTGGACTGTACCAAAAATGATTCAAAATGTCAATTGGATCATGCCTCATGTTGAATAACCACTTTTTAAACCCTCACAGTGACCAAAATTGCCATTTTTACAGAGTTTTGCTTACTCAAAAGCTTCCATTTTGACCCGTTTCAGGCACAGAAATGACTTTAAACACACTTATTCTAGTTGACAAAGTCATAATTCACATCCAACAGTAATTTAGAGTCAAAAGATTAAATGTTGAAATTTCATCATTATAGACCATTTTATGATCGCTCGACAGGTCCGGAGTCATCGTTTTTCATCCGAAAATTGATTTTTTGGACTGTACCAAAAATGATTCAAAATGTCAATTGGATCATGCCTCATGTTGAATAACCACTTTTTAAACCCTCACAGTGACCAAAATTGCCATTTTTACAGAGTTTTGCTTACTCAAAAGCTTCAATTTTGACCCGTTTCGGGCACAGAAATGACTTTAAACACACTTATTTTAGTTGACAAAGTCCTAATTCACATCCAAAAGTAATTTAGAGTCAAAAGATTAAATGTTAAAATTTCATCATTATAGACCATTTTGGGATCGTTCGACAGGTCCGGAGTCATCGTTTTTCATCCGAAAATTGATTTTTTGGACTGTACCAAAAATGATTCAAAATGTCAATTGGATCATGCCTCATGTTGAATAAACACTTTTCAAACCCTCACAGTGACCAAAATTGCCATTTTTACAGAGTTTTGCTTACTCTAAAGCTTCAATTTTGACCCGTTTCAGGCACAGAAATGACTTTAAACACACTTATTTTAGTTGACAAAGTCCTAATTCACATCCAACAGTAATTTAGAGTCAAAAGATTAAATGTTAAAATGTCATCATTATAGACCATTTTGGGATCGTTCGACAGGTCCGGAGTCATCGTTTTTCATCCGAAAATTGATTTTTTGGACTGTACCAAAAATGATTCAAAATGTCAATTGGATCATGCCTCATGTTGAATAAACACTTTTCAAACCCTCACAGTGACCAAAATTGCCATTTTTACAGAGTTTTGCTTACTCAAAAGCTTCAATTTTGACCCGTTTCAGGCACAGAAATGACTTTAAACACACTTATTTTAGTTGACAAAGTCCTAATTCACATCCAACAGTAATTTAGAGTCAAAAGATTAAATGTTAAAATTTCATCATTATAGACCATTTTGGGATCGTTCGACAGGTCCGGAGTCATCGTTTTTCATCCGAAAATTGATTTTTTGGACTGTACCAAAAATTATTCAAAATGTCAATTGGATCATGCCTCATGTTGAATAACCACTTTTTAAACCCTCACAGTGACCAAAATTGCCATTTTTACAGAGTTTTGCTTACTCAAAAGCTTCAATTTTGACCCGTTTCAGTTACAGAAATGACTTTAAACACACTTATTCTAGTTGACAAAGTCATAATTCACATCCAACAGTAATTTAGAGTCAAAAGATTAAATGTTGAAATTTCATCATTATAGACCATTTTGGGATCGTTCGACAGGTCCGGAGTCATCGTTTTTCATCCGAAAATGGATTTTTTGGACTGTACCAAAAATGATTCGAAATGTCAATTGGATCATGCCTCATGTTGAATAACCACTTTTTAAACGCTCACAGTGACCAAAATTGCCATTTTTACAGAGTTTTGCTTACTCAAAAGCTTCCATTTTGACCCGTTTCAGGCACAGAAATGACTTTAAACACACTTATTCTAGTTGACAAAGTCATAATTCACATCCAACAGTAATTTAGAGTCAAAAGATTAAATGTTGAAATTTCATCATTATAGACCATTTTGGTATCGTTCGACAGGTCCGGAGTCATCGTTTTTCATCCGAAAATTGATTTTTTGGACTGTACCAACAATGATTCAAAATGTCAATTGGATCATGCCTCATGTTGAATAACCACTTTTTAAACCCCCACAGTGACCAAACTTGCCATTTTTACAGAGTTTTGCTTACTCAAAAGCTTCCATTTTGACCCGTTTCAGGCACAGAAATGACTTTAAACACACTTATTCTAGTTGACAAAGTCATAATTCACATCCAACAGTAATTTAGAGTCAAAAGATTAAATGTTGAAATTTCATCATTATAGACCATTTTGGTATCGTTCGACAGGTCCGGAGTCATCGTTTTTCATCCGAAAATTGATTTTTTGGACTGTACCAAAAATGATTCAAAATGTCAATTGGATCATTCCTCATGTTGAATAACCACTTTTTAAACCCTCACAGTGACAAAAAATTGCCATTTTTACAGAGTTTTGCTTACTCAAAAGCTTCCATTTTGACCCGTTTCAGGCACAGAAATGACTTTAAACACACTTATTCTAGTTGACAAAGTCATAATTCACATCCAACAGTCATTTAGTGTCAAAAGATTAAATGTTGAAATTTCATCATTATAGACCATTTTGGGATCGTTCGACAGGTCCGGAGTCATCGTTTTTCATCCGAAAATTGATTTTTTGGACTGTACCAAAAATTATTCAAAATGTCAATTGGATCATGCCTCATGTTGAATAACCACTTTTTAAACCCTCACAGTGACCAAAATTGCCATTTTTACAGAGTTTTGCTTACTCAAAAGCTTCCATTTTGACCCGTTTCAGGCACAGAAATGACTTTAAACACACTTATTCTAGTTGACAAAGTCATAATTCACATCCAACAGTAATTTAGAGTCAAAAGATTAAATGTTGAAATTTCATCATTATAGACCATTTTGGTATCGTTCGACAGGTCCGGAGTCATCGTTTTTCATCCGAAAATTGATTTTTTGGACTGTACCAACAATGATTCAAAATGTCAATTGGATCATGCCTCATGTTGAATAACCACTTTTTAAACCCCCACAGTGACCAAAATTGCCATTTTTACAGAGTTTTGCTTACTCAAAAGCTTCCATTTTGACCCGTTTCAGTTACAGAAATGACTTTAAACACACTTATTCTAGTTGACAAAGTCATAATTCACATCCAACAGTAATTTAAGTCAAAAGATTAAATGTTGAAATTTCATCATTATAGACCATTTTATGATCGCTCGACAGGTCCGGAGTCATCGTTTTTCATCCGAAAATTGATTTTTTGGACTGTACCAAAAATGATTCAAAATGTCAATTGGATCATGCCTCATGTTGAATAACCACTTTTTAAACCCTCACAGTGACCAAAATTGCCATTTTTACAGAGTTTTGCTTACTCAAAAGCTTCCATTTTGACCCGTTTCAGGCACAGAAATGACTTTAAACACACTTATTCTAGTTGACAAAGTCATAATTCACATCCAACAGTAATTTAGAGTCAAAAGATTAAATGTTGAAATTTCATCATTATAGACCATTTTGGGATCGTTCGACAGGTCCGGAGTCATCGTTTTTCATCCGAAAATTGATTTTTTGGACTGTACCAAAAATGATTCAAAATGTCAATTGGATCATGCCTCATGTTGAATAACCACTTTTTAAACCCTCACAGTGACCAAAATTGCCATTTTTACAGAGTTTTGCTTACTCAAAAGCTTCAATTTTGACCCGTTTCGGGCACAGAAATGACTTTAAACACACTTATTTTAGTTGACAAAGTCCTAATTCACATCCAAAAGTAATTTAGAGTCAAAAGATTAAATGTTAAAATTTCATCATTATAGACCATTTTGGGATCGTTCGACAGGTCCGGAGTCATCGTTTTTCATCCGAAAATTGATTTTTTGGACTGTACCAAAAATGATTCAAAATGTCAATTGGATCATGCCTCATGTTGAATAAACACTTTTCAAACCCTCACAGTGACCAAAATTGCCATTTTTACAGAGTTTTGCTTACTCTAAAGCTTCCATTTTGACCCGTTTCAGGCACAGAAATGACTTTAAACACACTTATTCTAGTTGACAAAGTCATAATTCACATCCAACAGTAATTTAGAGTCAAAAGATTAAATGTTGAAATTTCATCATTATAGACCATTTTGGTATCGTTCGACAGGTCCGGAGTCATCGTTTTTCATCCGAAAATTGATTTTTTGGACTGTACCAACAATGATTCAAAATGTCAATTGGATCATGCCTCATGTTGAATAACCACTTTTTAAACCCCCACAGTGACCAAAATTGCCATTTTTACAGAGTTTTGCTTACTCAAAAGCTTCCATTTTGACCCGTTTCAGTTACAGAAATGACTTTAAACACACTTATTCTAGTTGACAAAGTCATAATTCACATCCAACAGTAATTTAAGTCAAAAGATTAAATGTTGAAATTTCATCATTATAGACCATTTTATGATCGCTCGACAGGTCCGGAGTCATCGTTTTTCATCCGAAAATTGATTTTTTGGACTGTACCAAAAATGATTCAAAATGTCAATTGGATCATGCCTCATGTTGAATAACCACTTTTTAAACCCTCACAGTGACCAAAATTGCCATTTTTACAGAGTTTTGCTTACTCAAAAGCTTCCATTTTGACCCGTTTCAGGCACAGAAATGACTTTAAACACACTTATTCTAGTTGACAAAGTCATAATTCACATCCAACAGTAATTTAGAGTCAAAAGATTAAATGTTGAAATTTCATCATTATAGACCATTTTATGATCGCTCGACAGGTCCGGAGTCATCGTTTTTCATCCGAAAATTGATTTTTTGGACTGTACCAAAAATGATTCAAAATGTCAATTGGATCATGCCTCATGTTGAATAACCACTTTTTAAACCCTCACAGTGACCAAAATTGCCATTTTTACAGAGTTTTGCTTACTCAAAAGCTTCAATTTTGACCCGTTTCGGGCACAGAAATGACTTTAAACACACTTATTTTAGTTGACAAAGTCCTAATTCACATCCAAAAGTAATTTAGAGTCAAAAGATTAAATGTTAAAATTTCATCATTATAGACCATTTTGGGATCGTTCGACAGGTCCGGAGTCATCGTTTTTCATCCGAAAATTGATTTTTTGGACTGTACCAAAAATGATTCAAAATGTCAATTGGATCATGCCTCATGTTGAATAAACACTTTTCAAACCCTCACAGTGACCAAAATTGCCATTTTTACAGAGTTTTGCTTACTCTAAAGCTTCAATTTTGACCCGTTTCAGGCACAGAAATGACTTTAAACACACTTATTTTAGTTGACAAAGTCCTAATTCACATCCAACAGTAATTTAGAGTCAAAAGATTAAATGTTAAAATGTCATCATTATAGACCATTTTGGGATCGTTCGACAGGTCCGGAGTCATCGTTTTTCATCCGAAAATTGATTTTTTGGACTGTACCAAAAATGATTCAAAATGTCAATTGGATCATGCCTCATGTTGAATAAACACTTTTCAAACCCTCACAGTGACCAAAATTGCCATTTTTACAGAGTTTTGCTTACTCAAAAGCTTCAATTTTGACCCGTTTCAGGCACAGAAATGACTTTAAACACACTTATTTTAGTTGACAAAGTCCTAATTCACATCCAACAGTAATTTAGAGTCAAAAGATTAAATGTTAAAATTTCATCATTATAGACCATTTTGGGATCGTTCGACAGGTCCGGAGTCATCGTTTTTCATCCGAAAATTGATTTTTTGGACTGTACCAAAAATTATTCAAAATGTCAATTGGATCATGCCTCATGTTGAATAACCACTTTTTAAACCCTCACAGTGACCAAAATTGCCATTTTTACAGAGTTTTGCTTACTCAAAAGCTTCAATTTTGACCCGTTTCAGTTACAGAAATGACTTTAAACACACTTATTCTAGTTGACAAAGTCATAATTCACATCCAACAGTAATTTAGAGTCAAAAGATTAAATGTTGAAATTTCATCATTATAGACCATTTTGGGATCGTTCGACAGGTCCGGAGTCATCGTTTTTCATCCGAAAATGGATTTTTTGGACTGTACCAAAAATGATTCGAAATGTCAATTGGATCATGCCTCATGTTGAATAACCACTTTTTAAACGCTCACAGTGACCAAAATTGCCATTTTTACAGAGTTTTGCTTACTCAAAAGCTTCCATTTTGACCCGTTTCAGGCACAGAAATGACTTTAAACACACTTATTCTAGTTGACAAAGTCATAATTCACATCCAACAGTAATTTAGAGTCAAAAGATTAAATGTTGAAATTTCATCATTATAGACCATTTTGGTATCGTTCGACAGGTCCGGAGTCATCGTTTTTCATCCGAAAATTGATTTTTTGGACTGTACCAACAATGATTCAAAATGTCAATTGGATCATGCCTCATGTTGAATAACCACTTTTTAAACCCCCACAGTGACCAAACTTGCCATTTTTACAGAGTTTTGCTTACTCAAAAGCTTCCATTTTGACCCGTTTCAGGCACAGAAATGACTTTAAACACACTTATTCTAGTTGACAAAGTCATAATTCACATCCAACAGTAATTTAGAGTCAAAAGATTAAATGTTGAAATTTCATCATTATAGACCATTTTGGTATCGTTCGACAGGTCCGGAGTCATCGTTTTTCATCCGAAAATTGATTTTTTGGACTGTACCAAAAATGATTCAAAATGTCAATTGGATCATTCCTCATGTTGAATAACCACTTTTTAAACCCTCACAGTGACAAAAAATTGCCATTTTTACAGAGTTTTGCTTACTCAAAAGCTTCCATTTTGACCCGTTTCAGGCACAGAAATGACTTTAAACACACTTATTCTAGTTGACAAAGTCATAATTCACATCCAACAGTCATTTAGTGTCAAAAGATTAAATGTTGAAATTTCATCATTATAGACCATTTTGGGATCGTTCGACAGGTCCGGAGTCATCGTTTTTCATCCGAAAATTGATTTTTTGGACTGTACCAAAAATTATTCAAAATGTCAATTGGATCATGCCTCATGTTGAATAACCACTTTTTAAACCCTCACAGTGACCAAAATTGCCATTTTTACAGAGTTTTGCTTACTCAAAAGCTTCCATTTTGACCCGTTTCAGGCACAGAAATGACTTTAAACACACTTATTCTAGTTGACAAAGTCATAATTCACATCCAACAGTAATTTAGAGTCAAAAGATTAAATGTTGAAATTTCATCATTATAGACCATTTTGGTATCGTTCGACAGGTCCGGAGTCATCGTTTTTCATCCGAAAATTGATTTTTTGGACTGTACCAACAATGATTCAAAATGTCAATTGGATCATGCCTCATGTTGAATAACCACTTTTTAAACCCCCACAGTGACCAAAATTGCCATTTTTACAGAGTTTTGCTTACTCAAAAGCTTCCATTTTGACCCGTTTCAGTTACAGAAATGACTTTAAACACACTTATTCTAGTTGACAAAGTCATAATTCACATCCAACAGTAATTTAAGTCAAAAGATTAAATGTTGAAATTTCATCATTATAGACCATTTTATGATCGCTCGACAGGTCCGGAGTCATCGTTTTTCATCCGAAAATTGATTTTTTGGACTGTACCAAAAATGATTCAAAATGTCAATTGGATCATGCCTCATGTTGAATAACCACTTTTTAAACCCTCACAGTGACCAAAATTGCCATTTTTACAGAGTTTTGCTTACTCAAAAGCTTCCATTTTGACCCGTTTCAGGCACAGAAATGACTTTAAACACACTTATTCTAGTTGACAAAGTCATAATTCACATCCAACAGTAATTTAGAGTCAAAAGATTAAATGTTGAAATTTCATCATTATAGACCATTTTATGATCGCTCGACAGGTCCGGAGTCATCGTTTTTCATCCGAAAATTGATTTTTTGGACTGTACCAAAAATGATTCAAAATGTCAATTGGATCATGCCTCATGTTGAATAACCACTTTTTAAACCCTCACAGTGACCAAAATTGCCATTTTTACAGAGTTTTGCTTACTCAAAAGCTTCAATTTTGACCCGTTTCGGGCACAGAAATGACTTTAAACACACTTATTTTAGTTGACAAAGTCCTAATTCACATCCAAAAGTAATTTAGAGTCAAAAGATTAAATGTTAAAATTTCATCATTATAGACCATTTTGGGATCGTTCGACAGGTCCGGAGTCATCGTTTTTCATCCGAAAATTGATTTTTTGGACTGTACCAAAAATGATTCAAAATGTCAATTGGATCATGCCTCATGTTGAATAAACACTTTTCAAACCCTCACAGTGACCAAAATTGCCATTTTTACAGAGTTTTGCTTACTCTAAAGCTTCAATTTTGACCCGTTTCAGGCACAGAAATGACTTTAAACACACTTATTTTAGTTGACAAAGTCCTAATTCACATCCAACAGTAATTTAGAGTCAAAAGATTAAATGTTAAAATGTCATCATTATAGACCATTTTGGGATCGTTCGACAGGTCCGGAGTCATCGTTTTTCATCCGAAAATTGATTTTTTGGACTGTACCAAAAATGATTCAAAATGTCAATTGGATCATGCCTCATGTTGAATAAACACTTTTCAAACCCTCACAGTGACCAAAATTGCCATTTTTACAGAGTTTTGCTTACTCAAAAGCTTCAATTTTGACCCGTTTCAGGCACAGAAATGACTTTAAACACACTTATTTTAGTTGACAAAGTCATAATTCACATCCAACAGTCATTTAGTGTCAAAAGATTAAATGTTGAAATTTCATCATTATAGACCATTTTGGGATCGTTCGACAGGTCCGGAGTCATCGTTTTTCATCCGAAAATTGATTTTTTGGACTGTACCAAAAATGATTCAAAATGTCAATTGGATCATGCCTCATGTTGAATAACCACTTTTTAAACCCTCACAGTGACCAAAATTGCCATTTTTACAGAGTTTTGCTTACTCAAAAGCTTCAATTTTGACCCGTTTCGGGCACAGAAATGACTTTAAACACACTTATTTTAGTTGACAAAGTCCTAATTCACATCCAAAAGTAATTTAGAGTCAAAAGATTAAATGTTAAAATTTCATCATTATAGACCATTTTGGGATCGTTCGACAGGTCCGGAGTCATCGTTTTTCATCCGAAAATTGATTTTTTGGACTGTACCAAAAATGATTCAAAATGTCAATTGGATCATGCCTCATGTTGAATAAACACTTTTCAAACCCTCACAGTGACCAAAATTGCCATTTTTACAGAGTTTTGCTTACTCTAAAGCTTCAATTTTGACCCGTTTCAGGCACAGAAATGACTTTAAACACACTTATTCTAGTTGACAAAGTCATAATTCACATCCAACAGTCATTTAGTGTCAAAAGATTAAATGTTGAAATTTCATCATTATAGACCATTTTGGGATCGTTCGACAGGTCCGGAGTCATCGTTTTTCATCCGAAAATTGATTTTTTGGACTGTACCAAAAATTATTCAAAATGTCAATTGGATCATGCCTCATGTTGAATAACCACTTTTTAAACCCTCACAGTGACCAAAATTGCCATTTTTACAGAGTTTTGCTTACTCAAAAGCTTCCATTTTGACCCGTTTCAGGCACAGAAATGACTTTAAACACACTTATTCTAGTTGACAAAGTCATAATTCACATCCAACAGTAATTTAGAGTCAAAAGATTAAATGTTGAAATTTCATCATTATAGACCATTTTGGTATCGTTCGACAGGTCCGGAGTCATCGTTTTTCATCCGAAAATTGATTTTTTGGACTGTACCAACAATGATTCAAAATGTCAATTGGATCATGCCTCATGTTGAATAACCACTTTTTAAACCCCCACAGTGACCAAAATTGCCATTTTTACAGAGTTTTGCTTACTCAAAAGCTTCCATTTTGACCCGTTTCAGTTACAGAAATGACTTTAAACACACTTATTCTAGTTGACAAAGTCATAATTCACATCCAACAGTAATTTAAGTCAAAAGATTAAATGTTGAAATTTCATCATTATAGACCATTTTATGATCGCTCGACAGGTCCGGAGTCATCGTTTTTCATCCGAAAATTGATTTTTTGGACTGTACCAAAAATGATTCAAAATGTCAATTGGATCATGCCTCATGTTGAATAACCACTTTTTAAACCCTCACAGTGACCAAAATTGCCATTTTTACAGAGTTTTGCTTACTCAAAAGCTTCCATTTTGACCCGTTTCAGGCACAGAAATGACTTTAAACACACTTATTCTAGTTGACAAAGTCATAATTCACATCCAACAGTAATTTAGAGTCAAAAGATTAAATGTTGAAATTTCATCATTATAGACCATTTTATGATCGCTCGACAGGTCCGGAGTCATCGTTTTTCATCCGAAAATTGATTTTTTGGACTGTACCAAAAATGATTCAAAATGTCAATTGGATCATGCCTCATGTTGAATAACCACTTTTTAAACCCTCACAGTGACCAAAATTGCCATTTTTACAGAGTTTTGCTTACTCAAAAGCTTCAATTTTGACCCGTTTCGGGCACAGAAATGACTTTAAACACACTTATTTTAGTTGACAAAGTCCTAATTCACATCCAAAAGTAATTTAGAGTCAAAAGATTAAATGTTAAAATTTCATCATTATAGACCATTTTGGGATCGTTCGACAGGTCCGGAGTCATCGTTTTTCATCCGAAAATTGATTTTTTGGACTGTACCAAAAATGATTCAAAATGTCAATTGGATCATGCCTCATGTTGAATAAACACTTTTCAAACCCTCACAGTGACCAAAATTGCCATTTTTACAGAGTTTTGCTTACTCTAAAGCTTCAATTTTGACCCGTTTCAGGCACAGAAATGACTTTAAACACACTTATTTTAGTTGACAAAGTCCTAATTCACATCCAACAGTAATTTAGAGTCAAAAGATTAAATGTTAAAATGTCATCATTATAGACCATTTTGGGATCGTTCGACAGGTCCGGAGTCATCGTTTTTCATCCGAAAATTGATTTTTTGGACTGTACCAAAAATGATTCAAAATGTCAATTGGATCATGCCTCATGTTGAATAAACACTTTTCAAACCCTCACAGTGACCAAAATTGCCATTTTTACAGAGTTTTGCTTACTCAAAAGCTTCAATTTTGACCCGTTTCAGGCACAGAAATGACTTTAAACACACTTATTTTAGTTGACAAAGTCCTAATTCACATCCAACAGTAATTTAGAGTCAAAAGATTAAATGTTAAAATTTCATCATTATAGACCATTTTGGGATCGTTCGACAGGTCCGGAGTCATCGTTTTTCATCCGAAAATTGATTTTTTGGACTGTACCAAAAATTATTCAAAATGTCAATTGGATCATGCCTCATGTTGAATAACCACTTTTTAAACCCTCACAGTGACCAAAATTGCCATTTTTACAGAGTTTTGCTTACTCAAAAGCTTCAATTTTGACCCGTTTCAGTTACAGAAATGACTTTAAACACACTTATTCTAGTTGACAAAGTCATAATTCACATCCAACAGTAATTTAGAGTCAAAAGATTAAATGTTGAAATTTCATCATTATAGACCATTTTGGGATCGTTCGACAGGTCCGGAGTCATCGTTTTTCATCCGAAAATGGATTTTTTGGACTGTACCAAAAATGATTCGAAATGTCAATTGGATCATGCCTCATGTTGAATAACCACTTTTTAAACGCTCACAGTGACCAAAATTGCCATTTTTACAGAGTTTTGCTTACTCAAAAGCTTCCATTTTGACCCGTTTCAGGCACAGAAATGACTTTAAACACACTTATTCTAGTTGACAAAGTCATAATTCACATCCAACAGTAATTTAGAGTCAAAAGATTAAATGTTGAAATTTCATCATTATAGACCATTTTGGTATCGTTCGACAGGTCCGGAGTCATCGTTTTTCATCCGAAAATTGATTTTTTGGACTGTACCAACAATGATTCAAAATGTCAATTGGATCATGCCTCATGTTGAATAACCACTTTTTAAACCCCCACAGTGACCAAACTTGCCATTTTTACAGAGTTTTGCTTACTCTAAAGCTTCAATTTTGACCCGTTTCAGGCACAGAAATGACTTTAAACACACTTATTTTAGTTGACAAAGTCCTAATTCACATCCAACAGTAATTTAGAGTCAAAAGATTAAATGTTAAAATGTCATCATTATAGACCATTTTGGGATCGTTCGACAGGTCCGGAGTCATCGTTTTTCATCCGAAAATTGATTTTTTGGACTGTACCAAAAATGATTCAAAATGTCAATTGGATCATGCCTCATGTTGAATAAACACTTTTCAAACCCTCACAGTGACCAAAATTGCCATTTTTACAGAGTTTTGCTTACTCAAAAGCTTCAATTTTGACCCGTTTCAGGCACAGAAATGACTTTAAACACACTTATTTTAGTTGACAAAGTCATAATTCACATCCAACAGTCATTTAGTGTCAAAAGATTAAATGTTGAAATTTCATCATTATAGACCATTTTGGGATCGTTCGACAGGTCCGGAGTCATCGTTTTTCATCCGAAAATTGATTTTTTGGACTGTACCAAAAATGATTCAAAATGTCAATTGGATCATGCCTCATGTTGAATAACCACTTTTTAAACCCTCACAGTGACCAAAATTGCCATTTTTACAGAGTTTTGCTTACTCAAAAGCTTCAATTTTGACCCGTTTCGGGCACAGAAATGACTTTAAACACACTTATTTTAGTTGACAAAGTCCTAATTCACATCCAAAAGTAATTTAGAGTCAAAAGATTAAATGTTAAAATTTCATCATTATAGACCATTTTGGGATCGTTCGACAGGTCCGGAGTCATCGTTTTTCATCCGAAAATTGATTTTTTGGACTGTACCAAAAATGATTCAAAATGTCAATTGGATCATGCCTCATGTTGAATAAACACTTTTCAAACCCTCACAGTGACCAAAATTGCCATTTTTACAGAGTTTTGCTTACTCTAAAGCTTCAATTTTGACCCGTTTCAGGCACAGAAATGACTTTAAACACACTTATTCTAGTTGACAAAGTCATAATTCACATCCAACAGTCATTTAGTGTCAAAAGATTAAATGTTGAAATTTCATCATTATAGACCATTTTGGGATCGTTCGACAGGTCCGGAGTCATCGTTTTTCATCCGAAAATTGATTTTTTGGACTGTACCAAAAATTATTCAAAATGTCAATTGGATCATGCCTCATGTTGAATAACCACTTTTTAAACCCTCACAGTGACCAAAATTGCCATTTTTACAGAGTTTTGCTTACTCAAAAGCTTCCATTTTGACCCGTTTCAGGCACAGAAATGACTTTAAACACACTTATTCTAGTTGACAAAGTCATAATTCACATCCAACAGTAATTTAGAGTCAAAAGATTAAATGTTGAAATTTCATCATTATAGACCATTTTGGTATCGTTCGACAGGTCCGGAGTCATCGTTTTTCATCCGAAAATTGATTTTTTGGACTGTACCAACAATGATTCAAAATGTCAATTGGATCATGCCTCATGTTGAATAACCACTTTTTAAACCCCCACAGTGACCAAAATTGCCATTTTTACAGAGTTTTGCTTACTCAAAAGCTTCCATTTTGACCCGTTTCAGTTACAGAAATGACTTTAAACACACTTATTCTAGTTGACAAAGTCATAATTCACATCCAACAGTAATTTAAGTCAAAAGATTAAATGTTGAAATTTCATCATTATAGACCATTTTATGATCGCTCGACAGGTCCGGAGTCATCGTTTTTCATCCGAAAATTGATTTTTTGGACTGTACCAAAAATGATTCAAAATGTCAATTGGATCATGCCTCATGTTGAATAACCACTTTTTAAACCCTCACAGTGACCAAAATTGCCATTTTTACAGAGTTTTGCTTACTCAAAAGCTTCCATTTTGACCCGTTTCAGGCACAGAAATGACTTTAAACACACTTATTCTAGTTGACAAAGTCATAATTCACATCCAACAGTAATTTAGAGTCAAAAGATTAAATGTTGAAATTTCATCATTATAGACCATTTTATGATCGCTCGACAGGTCCGGAGTCATCGTTTTTCATCCGAAAATTGATTTTTTGGACTGTACCAAAAATGATTCAAAATGTCAATTGGATCATGCCTCATGTTGAATAACCACTTTTTAAACCCTCACAGTGACCAAAATTGCCATTTTTACAGAGTTTTGCTTACTCAAAAGCTTCAATTTTGACCCGTTTCGGGCACAGAAATGACTTTAAACACACTTATTTTAGTTGACAAAGTCCTAATTCACATCCAAAAGTAATTTAGAGTCAAAAGATTAAATGTTAAAATTTCATCATTATAGACCATTTTGGGATCGTTCGACAGGTCCGGAGTCATCGTTTTTCATCCGAAAATTGATTTTTTGGACTGTACCAAAAATGATTCAAAATGTCAATTGGATCATGCCTCATGTTGAATAAACACTTTTCAAACCCTCACAGTGACCAAAATTGCCATTTTTACAGAGTTTTGCTTACTCTAAAGCTTCAATTTTGACCCGTTTCAGGCACAGAAATGACTTTAAACACACTTATTTTAGTTGACAAAGTCCTAATTCACATCCAACAGTAATTTAGAGTCAAAAGATTAAATGTTAAAATGTCATCATTATAGACCATTTTGGGATCGTTCGACAGGTCCGGAGTCATCGTTTTTCATCCGAAAATTGATTTTTTGGACTGTACCAAAAATGATTCAAAATGTCAATTGGATCATGCCTCATGTTGAATAAACACTTTTCAAACCCTCACAGTGACCAAAATTGCCATTTTTACAGAGTTTTGCTTACTCAAAAGCTTCAATTTTGACCCGTTTCAGGCACAGAAATGACTTTAAACACACTTATTTTAGTTGACAAAGTCCTAATTCACATCCAACAGTAATTTAGAGTCAAAAGATTAAATGTTAAAATTTCATCATTATAGACCATTTTGGGATCGTTCGACAGGTCCGGAGTCATCGTTTTTCATCCGAAAATTGATTTTTTGGACTGTACCAAAAATTATTCAAAATGTCAATTGGATCATGCCTCATGTTGAATAACCACTTTTTAAACCCTCACAGTGACCAAAATTGCCATTTTTACAGAGTTTTGCTTACTCAAAAGCTTCAATTTTGACCCGTTTCAGTTACAGAAATGACTTTAAACACACTTATTCTAGTTGACAAAGTCATAATTCACATCCAACAGTAATTTAGAGTCAAAAGATTAAATGTTGAAATTTCATCATTATAGACCATTTTGGGATCGTTCGACAGGTCCGGAGTCATCGTTTTTCATCCGAAAATGGATTTTTTGGACTGTACCAAAAATGATTCGAAATGTCAATTGGATCATGCCTCATGTTGAATAACCACTTTTTAAACGCTCACAGTGACCAAAATTGCCATTTTTACAGAGTTTTGCTTACTCAAAAGCTTCCATTTTGACCCGTTTCAGGCACAGAAATGACTTTAAACACACTTATTCTAGTTGACAAAGTCATAATTCACATCCAACAGTAATTTAGAGTCAAAAGATTAAATGTTGAAATTTCATCATTATAGACCATTTTGGTATCGTTCGACAGGTCCGGAGTCATCGTTTTTCATCCGAAAATTGATTTTTTGGACTGTACCAACAATGATTCAAAATGTCAATTGGATCATGCCTCATGTTGAATAACCACTTTTTAAACCCCCACAGTGACCAAACTTGCCATTTTTACAGAGTTTTGCTTACTCAAAAGCTTCCATTTTGACCCGTTTCAGGCACAGAAATGACTTTAAACACACTTATTCTAGTTGACAAAGTCATAATTCACATCCAACAGTAATTTAGAGTCAAAAGATTAAATGTTGAAATTTCATCATTATAGACCATTTTGGTATCGTTCGACAGGTCCGGAGTCATCGTTTTTCATCCGAAAATTGATTTTTTGGACTGTACCAAAAATGATTCAAAATGTCAATTGGATCATTCCTCATGTTGAATAACCACTTTTTAAACCCTCACAGTGACAAAAAATTGCCATTTTTACAGAGTTTTGCTTACTCAAAAGCTTCCATTTTGACCCGTTTCAGGCACAGAAATGACTTTAAACACACTTATTCTAGTTGACAAAGTCATAATTCACATCCAACAGTCATTTAGTGTCAAAAGATTAAATGTTGAAATTTCATCATTATAGACCATTTTGGGATCGTTCGACAGGTCCGGAGTCATCGTTTTTCATCCGAAAATTGATTTTTTGGACTGTACCAAAAATTATTCAAAATGTCAATTGGATCATGCCTCATGTTGAATAACCACTTTTTAAACCCTCACAGTGACCAAAATTGCCATTTTTACAGAGTTTTGCTTACTCAAAAGCTTCCATTTTGACCCGTTTCAGGCACAGAAATGACTTTAAACACACTTATTCTAGTTGACAAAGTCATAATTCACATCCAACAGTAATTTAGAGTCAAAAGATTAAATGTTGAAATTTCATCATTATAGACCATTTTGGTATCGTTCGACAGGTCCGGAGTCATCGTTTTTCATCCGAAAATTGATTTTTTGGACTGTACCAACAATGATTCAAAATGTCAATTGGATCATGCCTCATGTTGAATAACCACTTTTTAAACCCCCACAGTGACCAAAATTGCCATTTTTACAGAGTTTTGCTTACTCAAAAGCTTCCATTTTGACCCGTTTCAGTTACAGAAATGACTTTAAACACACTTATTCTAGTTGACAAAGTCATAATTCACATCCAACAGTAATTTAAGTCAAAAGATTAAATGTTGAAATTTCATCATTATAGACCATTTTATGATCGCTCGACAGGTCCGGAGTCATCGTTTTTCATCCGAAAATTGATTTTTTGGACTGTACCAAAAATGATTCAAAATGTCAATTGGATCATGCCTCATGTTGAATAACCACTTTTTAAACCCTCACAGTGACCAAAATTGCCATTTTTACAGAGTTTTGCTTACTCAAAAGCTTCCATTTTGACCCGTTTCAGGCACAGAAATGACTTTAAACACACTTATTCTAGTTGACAAAGTCATAATTCACATCCAACAGTAATTTAGAGTCAAAAGATTAAATGTTGAAATTTCATCATTATAGACCATTTTATGATCGCTCGACAGGTCCGGAGTCATCGTTTTTCATCCGAAAATTGATTTTTTGGACTGTACCAAAAATGATTCAAAATGTCAATTGGATCATGCCTCATGTTGAATAACCACTTTTTAAACCCTCACAGTGACCAAAATTGCCATTTTTACAGAGTTTTGCTTACTCAAAAGCTTCAATTTTGACCCGTTTCGGGCACAGAAATGACTTTAAACACACTTATTTTAGTTGACAAAGTCCTAATTCACATCCAAAAGTAATTTAGAGTCAAAAGATTAAATGTTAAAATTTCATCATTATAGACCATTTTGGGATCGTTCGACAGGTCCGGAGTCATCGTTTTTCATCCGAAAATTGATTTTTTGGACTGTACCAAAAATGATTCAAAATGTCAATTGGATCATGCCTCATGTTGAATAAACACTTTTCAAACGCTCACAGTGACCAAAATTGCCATTTTTACAGAGTTTTGCTTACTCAAAAGCTTCCATTTTGACCCGTTTCAGGCACAGAAATGACTTTAAACACACTTATTTTAGTTGACAAAGTCATAATTCACATCCAACAGTAATTTAGAGTCAAAAGATTAAATGTTGAAATTTCATCATTATAGACCATTTTGGTATCGTTCGACAGGTCCGGAGTCATCGTTTTTCATCCGAAAATTGATTTTTTGGACTGTACCAACAATGATTCAAAATGTCAATTGGATCATGCCTCATGTTGAATAACCACTTTTTAAACCCCCACAGTGACCAAACTTGCCATTTTTACAGAGTTTTGCTTACTCAAAAGCTTCCATTTTGACCCGTTTCAGGCACAGAAATGACTTTAAACACACTTATTCTAGTTGACAAAGTCATAATTCACATCCAACAGTAATTTAGAGTCAAAAGATTAAATGTTGAAATTTCATCATTATAGACCATTTTGGTATCGTTCGACAGGTCCGGAGTCATCGTTTTTCATCCGAAAATTGATTTTTTGGACTGTACCAAAAATGATTCAAAATGTCAATTGGATCATTCCTCATGTTGAATAACCACTTTTTAAACCCTCACAGTGACAAAAAATTGCCATTTTTACAGAGTTTTGCTTACTCAAAAGCTTCCATTTTGACCCGTTTCAGGCACAGAAATGACTTTAAACACACTTATTCTAGTTGACAAAGTCATAATTCACATCCAACAGTCATTTAGTGTCAAAAGATTAAATGTTGAAATTTCATCATTATAGACCATTTTGGGATCGTTCGACAGGTCCGGAGTCATCGTTTTTCATCCGAAAATTGATTTTTTGGACTGTACCAAAAATTATTCAAAATGTCAATTGGATCATGCCTCATGTTGAATAACCACTTTTTAAACCCTCACAGTGACCAAAATTGCCATTTTTACAGAGTTTTGCTTACTCAAAAGCTTCCATTTTGACCCGTTTCAGGCACAGAAATGACTTTAAACACACTTATTCTAGTTGACAAAGTCATAATTCACATCCAACAGTAATTTAGAGTCAAAAGATTAAATGTTGAAATTTCATCATTATAGACCATTTTGGTATCGTTCGACAGGTCCGGAGTCATCGTTTTTCATCCGAAAATTGATTTTTTGGACTGTACCAACAATGATTCAAAATGTCAATTGGATCATGCCTCATGTTGAATAACCACTTTTTAAACCCCCACAGTGACCAAAATTGCCATTTTTACAGAGTTTTGCTTACTCAAAAGCTTCCATTTTGACCCGTTTCAGTTACAGAAATGACTTTAAACACACTTATTCTAGTTGACAAAGTCATAATTCACATCCAACAGTAATTTAAGTCAAAAGATTAAATGTTGAAATTTCATCATTATAGACCATTTTATGATCGCTCGACAGGTCCGGAGTCATCGTTTTTCATCCGAAAATTGATTTTTTGGACTGTACCAAAAATGATTCAAAATGTCAATTGGATCATGCCTCATGTTGAATAACCACTTTTTAAACCCTCACAGTGACCAAAATTGCCATTTTTACAGAGTTTTGCTTACTCAAAAGCTTCCATTTTGACCCGTTTCAGGCACAGAAATGACTTTAAACACACTTATTCTAGTTGACAAAGTCATAATTCACATCCAACAGTAATTTAGAGTCAAAAGATTAAATGTTGAAATTTCATCATTATAGACCATTTTATGATCGCTCGACAGGTCCGGAGTCATCGTTTTTCATCCGAAAATTGATTTTTTGGACTGTACCAAAAATGATTCAAAATGTCAATTGGATCATGCCTCATGTTGAATAACCACTTTTTAAACCCTCACAGTGACCAAAATTGCCATTTTTACAGAGTTTTGCTTACTCAAAAGCTTCAATTTTGACCCGTTTCGGGCACAGAAATGACTTTAAACACACTTATTTTAGTTGACAAAGTCCTAATTCACATCCAAAAGTAATTTAGAGTCAAAAGATTAAATGTTAAAATTTCATCATTATAGACCATTTTGGGATCGTTCGACAGGTCCGGAGTCATCGTTTTTCATCCGAAAATTGATTTTTTGGACTGTACCAAAAATGATTCAAAATGTCAATTGGATCATGCCTCATGTTGAATAAACACTTTTCAAACCCTCACAGTGACCAAAATTGCCATTTTTACAGAGTTTTGCTTACTCTAAAGCTTCAATTTTGACCCGTTTCAGGCACAGAAATGACTTTAAACACACTTATTTTAGTTGACAAAGTCCTAATTCACATCCAACAGTAATTTAGAGTCAAAAGATTAAATGTTAAAATGTCATCATTATAGACCATTTTGGGATCGTTCGACAGGTCCGGAGTCATCGTTTTTCATCCGAAAATTGATTTTTTGGACTGTACCAAAAATGATTCAAAATGTCAATTGGATCATGCCTCATGTTGAATAAACACTTTTCAAACCCTCACAGTGACCAAAATTGCCATTTTTACAGAGTTTTGCTTACTCAAAAGCTTCAATTTTGACCCGTTTCAGGCACAGAAATGACTTTAAACACACTTATTTTAGTTGACAAAGTCCTAATTCACATCCAACAGTAATTTAGAGTCAAAAGATTAAATGTTAAAATTTCATCATTATAGACCATTTTGGGATCGTTCGACAGGTCCGGAGTCATCGTTTTTCATCCGAAAATTGATTTTTTGGACTGTACCAAAAATTATTCAAAATGTCAATTGGATCATGCCTCATGTTGAATAACCACTTTTTAAACCCTCACAGTGACCAAAATTGCCATTTTTACAGAGTTTTGCTTACTCAAAAGCTTCAATTTTGACCCGTTTCAGTTACAGAAATGACTTTAAACACACTTATTCTAGTTGACAAAGTCATAATTCACATCCAACAGTAATTTAGAGTCAAAAGATTAAATGTTGAAATTTCATCATTATAGACCATTTTGGGATCGTTCGACAGGTCCGGAGTCATCGTTTTTCATCCGAAAATGGATTTTTTGGACTGTACCAAAAATGATTCGAAATGTCAATTGGATCATGCCTCATGTTGAATAACCACTTTTTAAACGCTCACAGTGACCAAAATTGCCATTTTTACAGAGTTTTGCTTACTCAAAAGCTTCCATTTTGACCCGTTTCAGGCACAGAAATGACTTTAAACACACTTATTCTAGTTGACAAAGTCATAATTCACATCCAACAGTAATTTAGAGTCAAAAGATTAAATGTTGAAATTTCATCATTATAGACCATTTTGGTATCGTTCGACAGGTCCGGAGTCATCGTTTTTCATCCGAAAATTGATTTTTTGGACTGTACCAACAATGATTCAAAATGTCAATTGGATCATGCCTCATGTTGAATAACCACTTTTTAAACCCCCACAGTGACCAAACTTGCCATTTTTACAGAGTTTTGCTTACTCAAAAGCTTCCATTTTGACCCGTTTCAGTTACAGAAATGACTTTAAACACACTTATTCTAGTTGACAAAGTCATAATTCACATCCAACAGTAATTTAGAGTCAAAAGATTAAATGTTGAAATTTCATCATTATAGACCATTTTGGTATCGTTCGACAGGTCCGGAGTCATCGTTTTTCATCCGAAAATTGATTTTTTGGACTGTACCAACAATGATTCAAAATGTCAATTGGATCATGCCTCATGTTGAATAACCACTTTTTAAACCCTCACAGTGACCAAAATTGCCATTTTTACAGAGTTTTGCTTACTCAAAAGCTTCCATTTTGACCCGTTTCAGGCACAGAAATGACTTTAAACACACTTATTCTAGTTGACAAAGTCATAATTCACATCCAACAGTAATTTAGAGTCAAAAGATTAAATGTTGAAATTTCATCATTATAGACCATTTTGGTATCGTTCGACAGGTCCGGAGTCATCGTTTTTCATCCGAAAATTGATTTTTTGGACTGTACCAAAAATGATTCAAAATGTCAATTGGATCATTCCTCATGTTGAATAACCACTTTTTAAACCCTCACAGTGACAAAAAATTGCCATTTTTACAGAGTTTTGCTTACTCAAAAGCTTCCATTTTGACCCGTTTCAGGCACAGAAATGACTTTAAACACACTTATTCTAGTTGACAAAGTCATAATTCACATCCAACAGTCATTTAGTGTCAAAAGATTAAATGTTGAAATTTCATCATTATAGACCATTTTGGGATCGTTCGACAGGTCCGGAGTCATCGTTTTTCATCCGAAAATTGATTTTTTGGACTGTACCAAAAATTATTCAAAATGTCAATTGGATCATGCCTCATGTTGAATAACCACTTTTTAAACCCTCACAGTGACCAAAATTGCCATTTTTACAGAGTTTTGCTTACTCAAAAGCTTCCATTTTGACCCGTTTCAGGCACAGAAATGACTTTAAACACACTTATTCTAGTTGACAAAGTCATAATTCACATCCAACAGTAATTTAGAGTCAAAAGATTAAATGTTGAAATTTCATCATTATAGACCATTTTGGTATCGTTCGACAGGTCCGGAGTCATCGTTTTTCATCCGAAAATTGATTTTTTGGACTGTACCAACATTGATTCAAAATGTCAATTGGATCATGCCTCATGTTGAATAACCACTTTTTAAACCCCCACAGTGACCAAAATTGCCATATTTACAGAGTTTTGCTTACTCAAAAGCTTCCATTTTGACCCGTTTCAGGCACAGAAATGACTTTAAACACACTTATTCTAGTTGACAAAGTCATAATTCACATCCAACAGTAATTTAGAGTCAAAAGATTAAATGTTAAAATGTCATCATTATAGACCATTTTGGGATCGCTCGACAGGTCCGGAGTCATCGTTTTTCATCCGAAAATTGATTTTTTGGACTGTACCAAAAATGATTCAAAATGTCAATTGGATCATGCCTCATGTTGAATAAACACTTTTCAAACCCTCACAGTGACCAAAATTGCCATTTTTACAGAGTTTTGCTTACTCAAAAGCTTCAATTTTGACCCGTTTCAGGCACAGAAATGACTTTAAACACACTTATTTTAGTTGACAAAGTCCTAATTCACATCCAACAGTAATTTAGAGTCAAAAGATTAAATGTTAAAATTTCATCATTATAGACCATTTTGGGATCGTTCGACAGGTCCGGAGTCATCGTTTTTCATCCGAAAATTGATTTTTTGGACTGTACCAAAAATTATTCAAAATGTCAATTGGATCATGCCTCATGTTGAATAACCACTTTTTAAACCCTCACAGTGACCAAAATTGCCATTTTTACAGAGTTTTGCTTACTCAAAAGCTTCCATTTTGACCCGTTTCAGGCACAGAAATGACTTTAAACACACTTATTCTAGTTGACAAAGTCATAATTCACATCCAACAGTCATTTAGAGTCAAAAGATTAAATGTTGAAATGTCATCATTATAGACCATTTTGGGATCGTTCGACAGGTCCGGAGTCATCGTTTTTCATCCGAAAATTGATTTTTTGGACTGTACCAAAAATGATTCAAAATGCCAATTGGATCATGCCTCATGTTGAATAACCACTTTTTAAACCCTCACAATGACCAAAATTGCCATTTTTACAGAGTTTTGCTTACTCAAAAGCTTCAATTTTGACCCGTTTCAGTTACAGAAATGACTTTAAACACACTTATTCTAGTTGACAAAGTCATAATTCACATCCAACAGTAATTTAGAGTCAAAAGATTAAATGTTGAAATTTCATCATTATAGACCATTTTGGGATCGTTCGACAGGTCCGGAGTCATCGTTTTTCATCCGAAAATTGATTTTTTGGACTGTACCAAAAATGATTCGAAATGTCAATTGGATCATGCCTCATGTTGAATAACCACTTTTTAAACGCTCACAGTGACCAAAATTGCCATTTTTACAGAGTTTTGCTTACTCAAAAGCTTCCATTTTGACCCGTTTCAGGCACAGAAATGACTTTAAACACACTTATTCTAGTTGACAAAGTCATAATTCACATCCAACAGTAATTTAGAGTCAAAAGATTAAATGTTGAAATTTCATCATTATAGACCATTTTGGTATCGTTCGACAGGTCCGGAGTCATCGTTTTTCATCCGAAAATTGATTTTTTGGACTGTACCAACAATGATTCAAAATGTCAATTGGATCATGCCTCATGTTGAATAACCACTTTTTAAACCCCCACAGTGACCAAAATTGCCATTTTTACAGAGTTTTGCTTACTCAAAAGCTTCCATTTTGACCCGTTTCAGTTACAGAAATGACTTTAAACACACTTATTCTAGTTGACAAAGTCATAATTCACATCCAACAGTAATTTAGAGTCAAAAGATTAAATGTTGAAATTTCATCATTATAGACCATTTTGGTATCGTTCGACAGGTCCGGAGTCATCGTTTTTCATCCGAAAATTGATTTTTTGGACTGTACCAAAAATGATTCAAAATGTCAATTGGATCATGCCTCATGTTGAATAACCACTTTTTAAACCCCCACAGTGACCAAAATTGCCATATTTACAGAGTTTTGCTTACTCAAAAGCTTCCATTTTGACCCGTTTCAGGCACAGAAATGACTTTAAACACACTTATTCTAGTTGACAAAGTCATAATTCACATCCAACAGTAATTTAGAGTCAAAAGATTAAATGTTGAAATTTCATCATTATAGACCATTTTATGATCGCTCGACAGGTCCGGAGTCATCGTTTTTCATCCGAAAATTGATTTTTTGGACTGTACCAAAAATGATTCAAAATGTCAATTGGATCATGCCTCATGTTGAATAACCACTTTTTAAACCCTCACAGTGACCAAAATTGCCATTTTTACAGAGTTTTGCTTACTCAAAAGCTTCCATTTTGACCCGTTTCAGGCACAGAAATGAC